>NC_056000.1:100668104-101013342 GCF_018446385.1 Zingiber officinale | reverse complement strand
GTCTAGCTTTTGTAAACATTTATTTTTAAAATAAAAGAATCACATTGGTCAATATCTATATTTATTTGTTAAATGTAAATGTTCAATTAATTTATATAAGTAGATAACATGGTGTGTGTCACACTCAGAAGATCATATTGTCGGTTCTTTATAAATTATAAACAGTTGCTCACGACTAAGATGGAAAGAAACAAACCATCGGAATAGTCGTAATGTAATTAAGTATTAGTTTATCTTGATTAATAAATTACACTAGTACACTCTAAGTGTATTGAGTAGGACCATTTTAGGTAAGTTCTTTTTGTACTGACTTAATAAAAGAACTAGACCTTAGTTATTATGGAAATGTGTGCTTTTAATCCTAATATAATAACAAGCACATATATTTAATATTTATTTCTTTGACTTATCAAAGGGTGAGGTTTAGCTCGATAAATCAATATGGCCGATAAGTTGGGAAATGATATTACTAATAGTGTGTGTTGTTGATTATAGAAGGAATCTATGTCCTAGTTATCTAGGTTGAGAATGTCCCCAAGAGGAGCTCATAAGGATTGTCATGTTAAACCCTGCAGGTGGATTTAGTCCGACATGACAATGAAGTTGAGTGGTACTACTCTTGGAGCTAGATATTAATTAAGTGAGTTGTCAGTAACTTACTTAATTAGTGGACATTCATTATCTTAAACACAGGGAGACTAACACACTCGTGATAAGAAGGAGCCCATAATGTAATTTGGGATTGGTGCGGTAGTGCGATAATAACTCTCTAGTGGAATAAGTTATTATCGATGAACTTGAATTGTGTGTTCGGGGCGAACACAGGATACTCAAGCTCATCGGAAGGCCAAAACTAATTTCTCCTCTAGGTCCTTGTCGTAGCCTCATTAAAGCCTCAAGTTCATCCAAATATAAGCCCATCTTGGTGTCCAAGAAGGGGGTCGGTCCAATGCTTGGTGACCAAGCAAGGGCCGACCACATCCTCTTCTATGGGGGCCGGCCCTATTGTTTGGTGACCAAGCAAGTACGGGCCGACCACATTAATCAAACAAGGAGGGTTGTTTTAAATTTTTAAAATCTTCTCTTTGTAGAAAACTATAAGTTTTAAAAGAGATATTTTAATTTTAAAAACTTTCCTTATTTGAATTAGGTCACATGGTTTAATAGAGAGTTTTAAAAGTTTTAAAACTTTCCTTTTTAACCATCCTCATGGTTTTAGAGAAAAGGAAGAGAAGTTTTAAAAATTTAAAATTTTCTATTCATGTTAAAAAAGGAAACTTTTGAAGAGAAGTTTTAAATTTTAAAATATGGTTTTAATTTTTAAAACTTTTCTTTTTTAACATCCACTTTAGGAAAGAGGGCTTGTAAAATTTTATAAGAGAATTTCTTCTTGTAAAATTTTATAAAAAAAATAATAATTTCTTCCTATAAGTGGTCGGCCACCTTTGCTTGGTGCCCAAGCAAGTGTCCGGCCAAGATTAAATCAATCCAACCATTGATTTGGTGATTGATTCAATCAAGAGGAAAGAAAAGGAAAAATAAAAGGGGAAAGGGAAAACTAGAGGAAGAATTTAATTTTTATAAAAATTCTTCCCTTATTTGCCTTGGACAAGTAATATAAAAGAAGGGGTGAGGAGGCTTCATGAGACATAACAATTCTTATTCTCTTGCTTGGAGATCTTGGTGTGGCCGACCCCTCTCTCCCTCTCCCTTCCCTTGCTCTCTTCTCCTTGGTGGTGGTGGTGGCCGAATTTTAGAGGAAGAGGAAGAAAGCTTTTGGGTGGTGTTCATCTTGGAAGATCGTCACCCACACAACGTCCAAGGCGAGGCGAGAAATACGGCAGAAGATCTCAAGGTCATTAGCATACAAAGAGAATGTATAATTAGCAATTGTTTTCCGCAACATGTTAGTTATTTTTCTTTGTATGAATTCCAAACACAAGAGGCATTAGATCTAGTATTTCGAATTAGTTTTTCGAATTTTTGTTTTCTTTGTTTTCGAATTTGTGATTCGATTGTTCTTTTTGATTAACCTAGAGTTATTAAGGAAATTAAATATTAGCTTTCCTTAAAAGGCTTTGTCTAGGCGGTGGTGGTTGCTCCCATATCCAAGAAAGTCATGTGCCTCGCCATGCAGTCCTGGAAGCCAATTTTGGAAATTAATATTTAATGGAATTAATAACATAGGTGGATTTGAATCAATAGTGTTAAGTTTCGCTTGCAATTCAAATCTAAACCATTAAGAACAGATAAGTTAAATTTGGAATTAATGATGTTAAGTTCCGTCTGCGATTCCTAATTTAACTTCTAAAGAACAAATAGGTTATTTAAGGAGGTTCGACACTTGTACAAAATTTTTGTACAGTGGAACCGATACGATTTTCCTAGGACTAACCAACAGTTGGGACTCAAGAGTCATGCTAGCTTATAACTCGCATAGGGGCGAGAGTCTGAAATCTGACCAGACGATCGTTGATATGCGAGAGTCGTACTCGCTTATAAATCATATGGGGGCGAGAGCCTAAAATTCGACCAGATGGTGATTGGGGCGCGAGAGTCATGCTCGCTTATAACTCACATGTTGGCAAAAGTTTGAAATTCGACCGGGAGTTTGTTGAGACATGAGAGTCGTGCTTATTTATAACTCATGCGGGGCCAAGTCTGGAATCCAACTGGATGGTCGTTGGAATACAAGAGTTGTACTCGCTTATAACTCGCACAGGGTCGAGAGTCTGGAATTCAATTGGGAGGCTGTTGAGAAACAAGAGTCGTGCTCGCTTATAGCTCACACAGGGGCGAGAATCTGGAATCTGACCGGGTGATCATTGGGACATGAGAGTAATACTCGCTTATAACTCGCATAGGGGCGAGAGTTGTGAATCTGACCGGGCAGTCATTGGGACGTAAAAGTCATGCTCGCTTATAACTCACATAGGGGTGAGAATCTTGAGTCCAACAGAAAAGTCATTGGGACGCGAGAGCCCTACTCTCTTATTACTCGCATAGGAGAGAGAGTTTGAAGTCTGATCGGATAGTCGTTGAGACGCAAGAGTCGTGCTCACTTATAACTCGTATATGGGCGAGAGTCTGAAATTCGATCGATAGCTTGTCATTAGAAACACTCGACATTTTATTGCGTCATTGTATTGATGCAATAGAGCAGCGTTCTGGAACTTTTGGAGGTGATCCTCTTGATCATCTTTATCTCTGTACTCTCTAATAGACCGGGTTGTATAACATTTAACAAGTTTCTCATCTAGCACTTCCTGGGAGAAAGGAACACTGAGTTGTTCGGGCGTCTCCTAAATGGCTGGGCTTTTTCCCTCTTTGGGTCTCTTGAGGGCGAATTCCCAACCAAGGAGGCCTGAAATTGCTCCATTCTATTGCCATCTTCTCTAAGGGTTCGATACAACCCACGGGAATTTGCACGGTTGCATCCTCTTGGACCTCCCATTTGAGGGTTTTTTTTGTTTTTGGGGGGTGGGGGGGGGGGGGGGGGGGGGGGGGGGCATCCTTCGAGGCCATAGGTGAGTGATGTGGATTAAAATCCGTAGTCTGTTTTTCTGAAGCCACTCGCATCTTAGCCTCCTTAAATAACTCATATTCCCAAGTATCATAGTGACATTGACTTTATCGATGTCCTCCATTTTTCCGTTTCGAAGTAAGTGAATGTGTTCCCATAGATGATGCCAAGTTAGATTCCGTTCAGAGCTAAGTTAAATGGGGGTACTGGTGATGATGGCGAGAACGTTAATGAAGAGAGGAATCACGAGCTTGGGGGAGATGATCACCGATGGTACACACTGCCCTGCAAACACCACAAACTAATCACGTGGAAGCTTTAGAGTGAAAATTAGAGAAGAGGTCTCTAGCGGAAGTCCTCCGACGCTCAAGTCAGAAGAGAGGCCGAACGGAAAAAGATGAAGAATTGTAAATATACGTATAACTAAAATTGTTGTCTAGCGCGTATCTGGCGAATGGAGAGGATCTCCCTTTTTATACTGTTTTTTGTAATCTCCGCAATCATAAGACATCAGAGAATATCAAATGTCAAGAGGTATCGGGTGAAAGGTTCAGCAATTTGGTTGTGGTAGAGTATTAGAATATTTCCTGATAAATATCTACTATTTTCTGACAAGTTGTTGTGATTCTCTAATATTGGTGTCCCTCTGGGAGTTTGACCAGCTAAGAGGGCGACCGGGAGTAAATTCGGGGCGATGCCCAGGAGAAGGGGACTGAGCACCCTAGGTTCGGTCGATTAAGAGATCGGACAGGAGTAAGGCTAAGATAATGCCCAGGAGAAGGGGACTGAGCCCTAGGTCCGACTGACTCAGAGGCCGGCTGGGAGTAAGACTGGATGAAGCCTAGGAGAAGGGGACTGAGCACCCTAGGTTCGATCGATTAAGAGGTCGGTCAGGAGTAAGGCTAAGATAATGCCCAGGAGAAGGGGACTGAGCCCTACGTCCGACCGACTCAGAGGTCGGCTGGGAGTAAGACTGGATGGAGCCTAGGAGAAGGGGACTGAGCCTTAGGTCCAACAGACTAAAAGGTTGGTCGGGAGTAAGACTGGGATGATGCCCAGGAGAAGGGGACTGAGCCCTGGGTCCGATGAGCTAAGAGGTCGACCGGAAGTAAGACTGGGATGGAGTCCAAGAGAAGGGGACTGAGCCTTAAGTACGATCGGTTAAGAAGCCGGTCAGGAGTAAGACTAGGATGGTGCACAAGAGAAGGCGACTAAGCTTGGGTCCAATCGACTAAAATTTCGACCAAGAGTAAAACTGGGATGGTTCCTAGGAGAAGGGGGCAGAGCCCGGCTAAGAGGCCGACCAGAAGCAAGACTGGGACGGTGCGTAGGAGAAGTGGACGGGGCCTGGCTAAGAGACCGACCGGGAGTAAAACTGGGATGATATAAAAAAAAAGGAAACTCAGCATTGGACCCGATCGGCTTAAGGCCGGCCAAGAATAAGACCAAAATAGTACTTAGGAGAAGGAAACTGAATCTTTAAGGGTCCGACAAGAGTAAAGTTGATTAGTATTAAGAGAATGGACTACTTAGACAAGTAATTTTTAACTATAACCACTACTTCCTCTTACTTTTAACTGTCACATTATCGTATCCATTATTTCCCGCGTCAATAATAAATAGGAATTTTTTACGATTCCAATAAACAGAGACTGTAATGATAAATTAAAAAAAAAAAATCACTAACGCACAGCATAATATTTTTATTGCCTCAAAACACATGCATACTTATCACACGGCGGGACACACACATAGTGTAAACAGTCACAAGCAATCCAACAATCGACGGATAAATTTGGCAATCAAACGTAGGCGGAACGAGGCAAGCGAGCGGTGGGAAGTGCCTTCAGAGGCACCACCTTGGGCAACGCCAACCCGAACTTCTCGCCCATGTCGAGCTCCTCCCCTTTCGGCAGCCTCCAGTCGAAGGCGTGCACCAGCAGCCCCATCATGTAGTGCACGAACACCATCCCCGCCATCTTCCCCGCGCAGATCCTCCTCCCGGCGCCGAACGGAATCAGCTCGAAGTCGTTTCCCTGCGGGTCGATCCCGGAGGCCCTTCCGCCGGCAAGGAAGCGCTCGGGTTCGAACTCGTGAGGGTGGTCCCACGCGCGGGGGTCTCGCCCGATAGCCCAGATGTTGACGAGCAGCCGTGTGTTCGGCGGAATGTAGTAGCCCTCCACCTCGCACGCGTCGAAGCTGAAGTGTGGGAGGCCGAGCGGAGTCGAGGGGTGCAGCCGGAGCGCCTCCTTGCACACGGCGTGCAGGTAGGGAAGCTTGGACAGGTCGGATTCGCAGACTAGCCTGTCGCGTCCCACGACGGAGTCGATCTCCAACTGTAGCCGCCGGAGGATCACCGGGTTCTTCAGCATCTCGGCCAGCGCCCACTCCACGATGATAGCCGACGTGTCCGTCCCAGCAGTGAACAGGTCCTGCAAGCAGCCATTTTTTGTTTAAAAATAATAATATTATATATAATTAATTTACACCTATAAAAAACACTTAAATTGAAAAAAAAAAAAAAAAAAAAGTGCCGATGATTTATATCTTCCACTCACGAGCAATTGATCCACCTACTCACTTTTTTGTTTGGTTTTTTCTAGTTGGATAAACTAATCTTAGAATGATTTGGCCCATGGATAGCATTCTCCTTCTTTGCCACACTGTAGTCACAACCATTTGTCCCCCATCATCCACCCGGAAAATGTGGACTTATTCGATTTAGTGCCTGCACAAGGCTCCCGGAGTGGTTCCCACCGACATCATTTGAGTGGGGCCCACCCACCCATGAGTCCGGTGCAGGTGCTTGCAGTGCTGCACCGCAGGATCTAATTAACCGAAAATGTGGCTGATGGATGCTTGTAAAGCCCTGTCCGTGGTAGGTGACGACATTAATTGCTGGGCAAACTACTAAAACAAGTACCGATCGACCTTAGTTCCTTAAATTCTACTCTACTCAACAAACATATAATATGAGTGGTTCATCAGTTGTGATCCACTTGATTGGTTTCTGTTTTCTGCTACGGAAAAAGGTGCTGTAGGTTCTGCGCTACCGCTGGATTCATCCTGCTGCACTGCTTCTGCTTTTCTTGGCTTGCCTCCTTCGCAACGTTTCAGGGGATGAACTTGATTTCTCATCTAACCTAAATCTAAAATTTAGTTTAACCCTTATAAATACTACGCGATTAATTATCCATTGGAAAGTATTTTAATAGTTAAATAAAAAATTTCGAGAGAGTGAATTAGTAAACTCACGAAGATGATGCCTTTGACGTTGGCGTCGGAGATGGTCTCGCCGTCGTTGTCGCCGCGCCTGTTGGCCATGACGGCGTCGATGAAGTCGGGCCTTTCCTTGCGCTCTTCCTTGCTTGCCTCATGCTCCTCCAGCAGCCGCGTCACCAACGAGTCGAACCGAGCGTGTACACGCCGCAGCTTCCGCTGAATCCCCTGCAGGTCCATCCATGCCAACGCCGGCACGCAGTCTCCGATGTTGAACATCCCGCCGCCGGTGAGAAGCTCCACGATCATTTCCTTGTACTGGTTGGACTCCTCCCCCTGCTCCTCGAACACCCGCTTGCTCACCACGATGCGCCCCACGATGTTGGCCAGCGCACACACGAGAATCTCAGGCAGCACCACGGGGCGACCCTCCGCGGCATCGCGACCGATGGATCGTACCATGTGGCCGAACTCGGCGGCGCGCACGTCGGCCCAGTCTCCCAGCGCCTTGCCGCCGAGGAGGTGCAGGCTGCAGAGCTTGCGGAGGAGCTTCCACTTGGGTCCGTAGTCGGCGAACACCATGTTCTGGCGGTGGTAGGTGACGTCGCGGGCGCTGACGACGTCGGGACGGTTGGCGAACTTGACGTCGTGGGCCTTGAGGAAGGCGCGGGCGGCGCCGGCGTCGGAGGCCACCACACAGCCGGAGGTGCCCATCTTGAGGTACATGATGGGGCCATAGCGGCTGGCGAGGCGAGCGAGGCCGGCGTGCGACTGGGGCCCGATCCAGGGGAGTGCACCGAGGAGGGGAAAGCCGCGAGGGCCAGGCGGTAGGGGGAGGCGTGACGGCCGGCGATTGCCGATCAGGTGGCGGAGGAGGAGGTGGAGGAGAAGGCAAGCAGCGGCAGTGGCCGCGAGGAAGGGATCGACCTGAACCATCAACATGGCCCGTTTTGGTATGGGCAAATGGTTTACACCGTAGCTTCCTTATAGGAGATGATGATGATATTAATAATAATATAATAATAGTAATGATGTAAAACTTTTAAATTGTGTTTTTTATCTCAAAATTTCCTCCGAATAATAGATAAACGAATATCACGAAAAAAACTAACTTAAAAAAAAAATCAGATTGAATTGTAAATTTTTTTAAAAAAAATAAAATCTCCAATGAGTTTATGATTCTATATTTTAATTATTTTAAATCAATATAAATTTTAATTTAATTTTTTCTACAATTTTTTCATACGGAGGTGATTATTTTTTTTCTTTCACCAACTTTGTTTTTAGTTCTGGATGATTTAATTTTGGGTGTTGATTGACTGCCTAATTTATATAATTTGTTTGATAGAGTCACATGAGCATCTTCTCCTTCTCTACTAACATGGCCAATTTTTCTCCTTACAAATATATATTTCACCCTTCCCCTCTTTATATCTTCTACTGCAACACCAACAAAGGATGTTTTTCCTTTCTCCATCAAATATAACTATTTCTTTATCATCCTCTTTTTTCATCACTTCTTCCTTTGTTCCACTAACAATAAAGACGTTTAACAATTTTGATTAAAATAATTAATTACATAATTATATAATAATTTTAATCAAAACTTTCATATTAGATTTTTTTATATAATTTGAATCTAAATTAATATATAAGTTCTAGAACCCTAATAGTTGGAGTTCATACTTTTAAAATGATTTAAAAAATTCAAAATAATCAAATACCCATTTGAATCTTTTTCATTTAAAATTGAATATAAATTTATGATCACTCTGGAAGGTAATTTGAGTTCACTCATGCTTTTTAAGTGATAGAATAACTTAACAATGACATGTAGTTAAGAGTTTTAACTAATATTATTATATGAGATTTTTATTCTCTTGATATTTTAATTTAAATGGATGCTCATACTCTAAAGAGGCTATTAGAGTCCATTCATTTTTTTTCATAAAATAACTCAAAATAGTAATATAGTAATTTGATTCGAAATTATTATATATGTTTTTCTATTTGAAAATTGAATTAATATATTAGCGCACTATAAAAGAAGAGTAGACCCACTTTTTTCCTTTAAAAAGTAATCAAAACATTTTAAAATCTAGTATATGATGTTTTCCTCAAAATTTGAATTTGATTATGTAAATGCTTGAATTCAAGTGCTAGTGCATTTGATTAATATTGATCAAATTTAAATTGAATTTTGATGTTTAACTATCTATGTGATAGTTGAATAAGACATCAAGTATGTCACAGTTGTTCATATGTGTAATAGTAAAGAAGTTTAAGTGAATTAAGACAGACGACAAGATATTTGAAAATTGAAGTCCAACAAAAAATTAACAATAGTAAAATAAAAGTAGTTACAGTTTTCTAGAGATTTGATAATTAAAATTCATAAGGAGTTAATAAGGAAAAAGTTAAAATAATAATGATTAATTGGATATTTGATAATAATGAAAGTTCTAACATATTATGAAGAATTAGATATGAAAGGAAAAGATCACGAGAGCCAAGTCGGAGCGGGAGGCGTGATTATAGATAATTGTCAAGAGGTGGCAGAGGAAGAAGTGGAAGAGAGGAGAGAAGAGGAGACGAGAGGAGGAAGTAGGGGTGAAGATATGCCCTCGCTGTGCCCATGAGAAAGGGATCAATGTGAACCATCAACATGAGTACATGACCCGCTTCGATATGGACAATTAATGGTTTACATGATAGCTTGTAATAATATAATATAATATAATAAATTTTTTAAATTGTATTTTAAATTTCTTTTTATTTTATAGTATATCTGATTTTTTTTTCAAATAACGACTAAACAAATTAACATATAAAAATAAATTACTTTCCGGATCATAAAATTAAAAACTCTTCTATGTATCTATAATAAATTTAGAATTAATTTTTATCATGCTAAATAATATTTCTATATTTTTAATAATAAAATAAAAAATTTTCTTTTTTATTAATATTAACATTAGTATTTTTTTCTTTAAAATATTTATTTTCATATTTATTATTGAGTTAAATCTATAAAAAGAGTATGGTCTATTGAATTTTAAATTAATAACTTTTTACCTAACGCAGTAGATAAATTTTTGAATATTTATCATATTTTTAAATTTATCAAATTGTCTACCAACTTTTTATTTTACCTTAGTCCTCAAATTAATTCGATTGAAAAAAATCAGTCAACTTATTTTTTTTTCAGTCAAATTGATTTTTTTTATATGTTCGAAAAATCTATTAACCGATTTCGATCAAAATTGATTGACGAACCTAGAGATCTCGGAATGATATGAAATAAGTTCCTACGTGTTCGTCTAGATTTTTTTATTGTAAAAATAGTATCAAATATCAATTTGATCCAATATATTTTTAGTAGTGATTTTTTAAATATAAATATATTTAAAAAATAAATTCGTATTCAAAAATTCATTGTTCTTAATATATTGAATCAAATTGATATTTGATAGCATTATTAAAATCAGGAGAACTAAATTAGCATATATGAACTAGTTTCATATCATTTTGAGATCTCCAGGCCTATCGGTCAATTTTAACCAAAATTTGTTAATAGACCTAGAAACTTCGAAATGACATGAAACCAGTTCCTTTTTATTCATCTAGTTCTCTTAATTGTAAAAATACTATTTGATATGGTGATGAAGAGGGACCCACCAAAAATAAGTCAAAGTAAGAAAGACCGACTGACGCAGAAGTCAAAGTCAAGAAAGGAGTCAAAGTCGGCTGAGCAGGCGAGTTATGGTCGAGCGGATGGCATGTCCAAGCGGATGATCAAGGCCAAACGAATAACTTGAGATTAAGACACAAATAGGCAGCGCTTCCCTCGGCCATTGTCCCTACCGAGCGAGGGATGTGTCCGTCCAGATGAGAGGCAGCCCTCCGACAACGAAAAAGATATGAAGGAAGATTGTGTTAGTCAGCACGACCGAGTAGAGGTGTCCCAGCTGAGCGAACACCGATCGGCCTACAGCGGGACCCACTCATGTATCTTCTCATACTCTTTTGGAGGTTTTATGCTGAGCTACAAAGTTTCAATGGGACGCTGAGTGTGATAAGGCGCTGGAGGAGCTCAAAAGTTATTTAACTTCCTTACTTGCATTGGCAAAGCCCATCGCTGGTGAGCCACTCTGGATATATTTGTCATCCACAGAGCGGGTGGTCGGCTCGGTGTTCGTGCGATAAAATGACACTGAACAATAGTAGTGTACTTTTTGAGCCACATATTGAAAGATGCTAATGTCGCTACATCTGTCTCGAGAAACTGGCGTATGGGCTGGTCCTCACTGCTCGGAGGTTACGCCCATACTTTTTATCACATCCAATAATTGTGTTAACTAACAACACTTTAGGAAGAGTTCTCCTCAACCTCGAAGTATTCGGTCAGCTAATCAAGTAGACCATGAAGCTGAGCAAGTTCAACATGCAGTACCAGCCCAAATCGGTGATAAAAGCGCAAACCTTAGTCGATTTTGTGACAGAGGTATAGAACGCCGAGCTGAAGGCAACTTGGAGGGTATACGTGGATGGATCATCCACCAGGCAAGGCAGCGGAGTGGGGATACTCTTGATATCCCCACACGAAGATAGAATACAACTGCCCATTTAGCTAGACTACCAAGCGACAAACAACGATGCAGAGTATGAAGCACTAATCACCGGTCTACAAGTAGTGAGACATGTGGGAACCATCTAAGTCCTTATTCACTTGGACTCTCAACTAGAAGTGCAGCAGTTGTTAGGAACTTTTGAGATAAATAATGTCAGACTAAGCCTATATGTTGAGGTGTTCGAAAAATTAAAGGTCGGGTTTCATGAAGTGATTATCTATAAAATTCCCTAAATGAAGAATCAATATATAGATGAGCTGGTCAAGTTAGTAAGTTCTTTAACCCCTGTGGTGTTGGATAAACCAATCAAGCAAGTAATGTTGGTAACTCACATTAAGAGGACAACTGAAAGGGAGACTTCAAGTGATTAGCGGACTCAAGCGATTGACAGACTCCTTTGATTGAGTTCCTCCGATCGGGCAGCATACAGGCCAACCAGGAATAGGCTCGGTTAATAAAAAGGAGAGTCAGATGGTTTACGTTAGTTGGAAACCACTTATATAAAAGGACTTTCTCAAGACTCCTGTTGAAGTGCATCAGAGCAAAGGACATTCAGTACATCCTGTAAAAAGTTCACCAAGACTCTTGTGGCAGTCATCCGGGTGGCCTTTCATTGGCAAGAAAAATCTTGTTGGCGGTCTATTTCTGGCCTAGTCTCCAAGCTGATGCCGCTCGAATGGTAGCAACCTGCTTGTCTTACCAGAAATATCAGAACATACCATATAGATCTACAGAAGAGCTAAAGGCATCTATTGTCTCTTGTATGTTTAACTAGTGCGGTATGGACATTGTGCGACCCTTCCCATTGGTGATCGGACAAAGGAAATTTATTCTTGTGGTTGTGGACTACTTCTCCAAATGGGTGACGTCCCTCACAAACTTGTCTCCGACAATAGAAGGTAATTTCACGGGTGGAAGCTCAGAGAGTGGTGTGTAGGTTATGATATTACGCAGGCATTCACGTCAGTAGCTTACCCCTAAAGTAATGGCCAGGTAGAAGTCACTAATAGAGAAATCCTTTGAGGGCTTTGGACTTAGCTCGACCACATTGGGGGAAGCTGGATAGATGAACTGTCGAGTATGCTGTGGGCCACCACACCATGCCTAGGGATGTTACTGGCATAACCCCGTTCCACTTAGTATATGGAGGAGAAGTAATAGTGCAAATCAAGATAGGAATTGAGTTAAATCATATGCATCTTTACGACGAGGAGAACCCTAAATGATGTCTCATGGAGTTAGATTTAATAGACCAAATCAGGGACAAAGTAGCCATGCGGCTGATGACAAATCGGTAGAGGATGAAACAAAACTACAACAAGAGGGTGATTCCCAGATCCTTCCAGGTTGGCGACTTAGTCTGGAAAAAGGTCAAACTGGTCGACGACGTCACCAAGTCAAAGGCCACGTAGGGAGGATCATACAAAGTAATCTAAAAGCTCAATTCGGGATCCTATTATCTACAAGATGAAAATGGAAGGAACTTGGAATGGTTTTGGAGTAAAAATCATCTAGAACCCTATCGGATCAGATAGTAAGTTTGAGATTGAATTCCAATAAAATATAAAAATATTTATTCTAAGAATGCAGGAAAGTTTAAACGAAAATTTGCTAAGTATCCCAGACTCACGTGTCATTTGACCATGTTATAAGCGAGCAAAGCTCTCGCACCAAAGTGTCAAAGACTCACGAGTCGTTCGACCATGTTATAAGCGAGCAAAGCTCTCACGCTAAAAGTATCAAAGACTTATGAGTCATTCGACCATGTTATATATGAGCAAAGCCCTTGCACTAAAGGTGTCGGACTCACGAGCCGTTCGCCCGTATTATAAGAGAGAAACACCCTCACGCTAAAGGTCTCAAAGATTCATGAGCCATTTGACCATGTTATAAGTGAGCAAAGCCCTTGCGCTATAGTGTGAAAGACTCACATGCCGTTCGGTCGTGTTAAAAGCGAGCAAAGTCCTCGCGCTAAAGGTGTCAAAGACTCATGAGTCATTCAGCCATATTATAAGCGAGCAAACCCCTCACACTAAACGTGTCAAAGACTCATGCGGCATTTGACCATGTCATAAGCGAGCAATGCTCTCGCACTAAAGTGTCAAAGACTCACATGTCGTTCAACTGTGTTATAAGCGGGCAAAGCTCTCGTGTTAAAGGTTTCAAAGACTCACGAGCCGTTCGGTCATGTTATAAGCAAGAAAAGCCCTCACAATAAAGTGTTAAAGACTCACGTGTCATTCGACCGTGTTATAAGCTAGCAAAGTCCTCGCGTTAAAGTATTAAAGACTCATGTGTCGTTCAGCAGTATTATAAGCGAGCAAAGCCCTCGCGCTAAAGTGTCAAAGACTCACTCACCGCTTGGCTTTGATATAAGCAAGCTAGGCATTCACACTAAGTGCTCAAGAGGCATGAGCCACTCATCCAAGCTACAATTTCGTTCGGCATACTACATGGACAAATATAAAGAGCCAAGCATACTACTCTAAGGATAAGCTAAGGGATCGCAAGGCTCCATAACAAAGAACTTAAAAAGTGTTGAACGGGAGTGCATGGATTCATACTTAGAAAGTTTTTTACAAAGTGCACTTGGCGGGTACAAAAAATTGTTGATAAACTTATAAAAGAAACTAAGCGAGGTAGTCAAGCACATCATTAGGGAGTGAATCTGATATCTTCTCCCTCTTTATAATTTTGCTCGATAGATTGGGCGAGAGGTAGCCATAGTCCTTCAATTGTTGGAGGGTCCCATCGATACCATAGTCAAAGAGACGGAGAGTCCGGTCGGTGAATATTTCATTAAATTCAGGAGAGCAAAGGTACTTCACCTTGAAAGATTCCTTCCGATCGGGTTCCTCCCCTTGAACTTGTCAAATGCAGCTTTTGATGCCTCCAACTCAACCTTAAACGTAGCCAGCTCGGCAACTTGCTTGTCTATTGTTCGATTTTTTTCCCTGAGCTGGAGCTCACTCACCGCCTACTCTGTCGTTTAGCTAACCTGCTCGACCGCAAGTGTTGCTTCTGCCTCTTCAAGCTTTTTGGCCAAGACCCGAGCCTCCTTGTTTTTGGTCTCCAGATCTTTGATAGCTCAAAGTTTCTTAGCATTGGCAGCATTTGTCTTCAATTCGAAGTGGTGAGTCTGCTTGGTCAGTCAGTCGAGCTGGAAGGCCTGATCATGATTTTTGTTCGTTTCGACTGTAAGTGCCCGTTCAGACCCGAGAAGTTGCTCAGAACTCGTGTCTAAGTCTTTTTTGAGCTGGGTCAACTCTACAATTAGTTGCTCAACTCAAGTTATGAGGCCTCCGGCTGCTCGATCAGTGCTCAAAGCTGCTAGTTCTTATGTTCAAGGAAGGCCAACCTTTGGTACAAAGCCAAACTCTCCACCTAGAACTATAAACTGAATAAAGATAGTCAGTGCAAATTGAGAAAAGTAAAGAAAAGACTTCGCTAAACATACCCCAATTGATTTCTGGGTGAAATCGTCGACATGCTCCCCAGTCAGGATGGCTACCGCGTGGGTTCTAACGTCTACCCAGGCTTGCGCCAGAGGACCTTGTATTGTAATTTGATGTTGGGGGAGTGCCAGTTGGTATCATCTGAATGACACCACTCGTCAGTCAGCAGGTGAAGGATTGCCTTGACATGCATGTGACATCTCATATCGGAAGGCTTTGAGGTGGCTAGTCCCTTGGATTTGGACATTGGGGAGGAGCGAATGATGGAAAGGATGGCCTCTGCACTGACCGACGGAGGAGGAAGATAGACTTTCAGTGGAGCTCGTGTTACCATGACCGGCAACATGAACAAGGAGGGGCTCCAGTTGGAGGAAGGGGGAGTCGGCAGGATAGCCTTCCTCTCAGCAACCGCAGAAGTGGAGGACTCCCCCTGCTAGGATGGAGGTTAGGAAGTCGTTGCTGGAGCTCAAGCCTATAGAGCCGAGGTCACCAAACAGGAGGAGGATTCTGCTTGGTGTCGTTTGCGACGTTGGATCAATGGCTCGCCCAACATGGCCAATTTAGATGAAACGATGATCAGCGCCATGGATGGGCACTCGGGAGGTAGTTCACCAGTAGTCACTGCTGCATCGATAGCCGCCACCCGGCTTCCCCCTATCTCACTAGTCAGCTCGTCGGAATGCTTGACTGGCAACAGGCCATGGAGAGGCTACACTTGCCGCTTAGCCATGTGTGGTTAATAATTTGATCTGTAAAAGAGAAAGAGAACTCAATTAGATTCAAAGATGATAGGAAGAAAAAGGGCATACCTAGAGGGACGGGAAGGCGTGTTCAGATAGGGATTAGCCCGAATACATACAAGACTCCCTCTAAGAACATTCTATGTATATGGTATTTGTGACCGGCCAAACTTGCGGCTGCTTTGAGGTAGGCCGACGCACTTTAGTACCTCCTGAGTGGGGGAGATTTTGATAGTTCAATCTGCTAACCAGTCAGAAAGGCTGGCCGAGTAGGTAAACGAACATAAAAATAGTGCTCTTTCCAGTGTTTATTAGAGGAGGGCATTTTGTCAAAATATACAACACCCACTCAGGCTTGGAAGAGGAAGGTACCCGACTTAGAAATCTTTAGGTAATAGAAGTAGTAGAAAACGTGAGGTACAAGAGGAATTCCGTATAGACAGAATAATACAACAATCCCATATAGTAGTCTCAAGGAATTGGGTACCAACTGATGCATGAGAATGTGAAAGTATGTGTAAATTTCACAATAAAAAGGATGGATGGGAAAGGGAAGGATGGCAAAAAATTGGTATTTGAAGAAGGGAAGAAAACCATCAGGAGGCGTATGAGGGCGGTCATAAACCGAGAGAATGGCGATTTGATAACCATTAGAGAAACGATAGGTCAGTTTCTTTTGGTTGACTTTATCACCATTGAATTTGGACTCGGTGGAGGTGTACCATAGCCCGAGGATGACCAGGGTGGAGAAGGAGAGATTGTCATAAAATTGAAGGTCGAAAAGGAGAGAAGAGAGGAAGCTTACTGAGAAGGAAAGCCCTGGCAATGAACTTAGGTTGAGAAATAGGAAAGAAGAAGATGAGGACGAGGAAGACAATGAGGCAAAGAGAGAGGTTAAGGGTTTAAAAACCACCCTATCTGCGGTCGCCTGGGGTCGTCTGATCAAGGGCTTTGGAAAACGGGGCTTCATCATGACCATTGAATTTGAAAAGGCAGCCATCACATCAAACCCAAACAACCGCTTGTCACAGCATGCATGTGGCGGCATGCAGGGGCGACACGTGGCATTCAGTTACAAGTGACATTAATGAGAAAGCAGAGAGCATGATTACAGGTTGTAGCTAAGCGTGCTTGGCATTAATAATCGGGGATTTGTACGACTTTCAAGAAATTGTGGTGATGTCAACCACAATTTAAAGGCACTACATGGGCTGAGAGAGCAGGGCAAAGATCAAAAGGAAGTTGAAAAATGGCTAAGTGTGGTCCACGATTAAGTTGAGCGACGGCTATAAACTCTAGTACAGACTTGCAGTGAAGATTACAGCTGACCGACGGCTATAAACCCTTGAGCAGTGAAGATTACAGCAGAGCGCCAGTTATAAACCCTTAAGTAGTGAAGATTACAGCTGAGCGACAGTTATAAACCTTTGAACAGTGAAGATTATAGCTGAGTGGCGGCTTTAAACCCTAGAACACCTGGTCGGGAAGAAAGAGTTCTGGAATACACTAACTATCCAATTAGTTAGACTAGTAACCTCCTTCAATTAGACTTGAGAGGAAGGCTTGTGATACGGTGATGAAGAGGGGCCCACCAAAGATAGGTCAAAGCAAGGATGATTGATTGGCATGGAAGTCAAAGTCAATGAAGGAGTCAAAGTTGACTAATCGGGTTAGTTACAGTCGAGCAGACGACATGTCTGAGCGGATGAGCAAGGCCAAATGGATAACTCGAGGTTATGAGACAAACATGCAGTGGTTCCCCCAACCAACGTTCATATTGAGTTGGAGGCATGTCCATCCGGATGAGAGGCATTCTTCTGACAATGGAAAAGATAAGTGAAGGAAGATTGTGCTGGTCAATAAGACCGAGCAAAGGTATCCCAGCTGAGTGGACGCCAATCGGCCTACAACTAGACCCACTCATGTATTCCCTTGTACTCTTTTGGAGGTTTGTGTCACTGACAATAGAGCATGTTCTACAGGAAAATTGTACTTTTGAAACTTCCAGCATGTCGTATTAGAGATATGCATGCTCGCTTAAGAAAAGGTGTTAGGGATACTTTTTGACTTACCTTTTCTGAGGACATTTGGGAAAACATGCGCATGCTTTGAGATGCATTCCCAGACACCATAGTGGCACTATAAAAGGGGGTTCCTATCTATAGAGGTATGCACAACTTTATTTTTTTACACACTTTAGCTACAACATTCTTACTATTCTCCACATCACCATAAACTGACTTGAGCGTCAGAGGACCAACGTCAGGAACCCCTTCCCGATCCAGCATTGACGCTTTTGTATTGTAGAACCATGTGGAGTCTTCATCCCATCAAACTTCCAACCACATCTCCAACTTGTCATCTTCTTCGCTTTCGAACAGAAATACTATTAAACATCAATTTGACCTAATATATCGAGAACAATGATTTTTTTTAATATGAATTAGTTTTTCAGACATATTCATAATAAAAGATCACTGCACTCAATACATTGGGTCAAACTGATATTTGAGAGCATGGATATAATCATAAGAACTAGAAGAACTTTTAGGATCTGGTTTCATTTCATTCAGAGTTCTCTAGGTCCATCAACTGATTTTGATCGAATGAACCTAAATCAAAATCAGTTTCTAAGCAACCATCAACTGTATTAATCGCCTAGCAACTTTCTAAGCTTTTTAAAGAGTGTAAGAGGCTTCTCCGCACTCATTAAAGGAGATATTTTTGTTGGGTTTTTCGGGCCGCGAAAACCGCTTTTTCGCATCGCGGAAACCCCGAAACTCCCTAGCCAACGGATCCGTGCAAAGAAAAATTTTTCAAAAAACTATGAGTACGAGTTTACCTAGATCTACACTTAGATCTACAAGGGAAAAGGTTATACCTTTGAAGCGAAGCCCTTCGCGTTCCCGCTCGTCCAAATGGTGCCGGATCTCGAAGTTGTCAACGTAGACAACTCTCTAGAAGTATCCACACGAACAAGATGTGTTCTCTAACACACAAGGATGGAGAACAGAACACCACAAGTGTGCTAGCACTTCTTGATACTCTCGGATGGGATTGGAAGAAGAAGAAAAGAAAAGAAGAGAACACACTCCTCTAAAAAAATCTCTATGTGACTTTCACTAACCTTTCTTCTTGGATTAGACTAACTCTCCTTTCTTCTCCCTTGCTTGAAACCCACGACCAAGAGAAGAGAAGGAGCCAAAAAGAGAGCTTGAGGAAGAAGATGATGTGAATGTGAGTGAATGAAAAATTCATTCTCATTCAAAACCAAAAAGGTAACCCCCATTCTCATTAAATGTGGCTATTAAAGAGAATAGATTTGTAACCCCCATGAGGTGGCACACTTTGATGATGTGGCACATCATCATTAGTCCTCCTAATGCCAAATCACTAATGATGTGGCAAATAGTCAAGTCAAACTTGACTCTTCCTCTTCCTTTCAAGTCAAGTCAAACTTGACTTAATCTCTCTAATGGTTGATCTAATCCAACCATTTAATTCAAGCCAATTTAATATAATGAATCTAATTCATTTAATTAAATTGATTCAATAAGTCATAATCTAAATTAGACTCATTGAACACATGAATCAACTTGAGTCCAACTCAATTAGCCCAATTAGGATTACTCTTAATCCAATTTGATTCATCACATGAATCTAATCCTCTTGGTTCATCATATGAACCTAATCTCCTCCACTTGTTCTTTATGTGTGACCCAATAGGTTCTTGTAATGTTGGCAATGCCCCTAAAATCATTTAGAAGCATAAGTAATGAGCGGTATCTAGCAATACATCATTACTACCCAAGTTACAAGAATGTTGAGATCCAACATCACCTTGTGACTACTAATTGTGACTCCTCACAATATATGACAAGTGTCCTTCTATCCAAGACATCTAGATTGATCAATGTGAGGCATAGACCGTGTCATCCTCTAATCAATTTAAATCTTGATCTCCAAGTAGACTCACTAAATCAAATGAGCTCAATATCTCATATTGACTCATTTGGGCATGACCATGCACTTCGTGGTCTCACTCTATCAAGAATATTGATGTCGCTCCCGTCATATAGGAGGGATAGATCCCATCTACATCACTCACATCCCTCTGCATAATTCGTTACATACCCAGTAATCGCCTTTACAGTCCACCCAGTTACGGGTGACGTTTGACGAAACCAAAGTATATAACTCCTTATGTAGGAATCCATGGTGACTTCAGGTCTAAGGACTAGTAGTCATACTAATAACCACATGAGAAAGTATATGACACTCATATAACGATCCATGATACTTTCTCATGGCGGATCATTTAGTATACATTCTCCAATGCATACCCATGTGTCAACTTGGTATCTCCATATCCATGACTTGTGGGATCAAGTCATCGAGTTGACCTACATGCTAGTCTCGTCGCATTAACATTGTCCCTGAATGTTAATACTCGACTAGGAATGATTAAGAGTAGTGTTCCCTATATCATTTCACTATCGGTTCAACTAACCGATTGATATAGGTGAGATCCTTCTACTCAAGGACGCTATTATACTTAGTTTATTTGGCACCAATACAAGTAAGTATAATAACCAAAACAAATGCCTTTATTTTATATATAAGAATATGATACAATAAGTTCATAATACAATCATCAAATGATTGGCTCTAGGGCTTTAACTAACAATCTCTCACTAGCACTAGTGCCAATCAGTGTAGGCTGTAAGCCCTAATGACTTAGTGTGACCATCATGCTTCCTCTGTGCCAAAGCCTTGGTCAAGGTATCTGCGATGTTAGCCTCTGTAGGTACTCTGCATATCTTCACATCTCCTCTCTCGATAATCTCTCGAATGAGATGGAAGCGTCCTAGTATATGTTTGGTCCGCTGGTGTGAGCGAAGTTCCTTCTCCTGTGCTATAGCTCCATTGTTGTCACAATAGAGCTCAATAGGGTCAGCAATACTGGGAACCACCCTAAGTTCAGTGATGAACTTGCGGATCCAAACTGCCTCCTTTGCTGCCTCTGATGCAGCAATGTACTCGGCCTCTGTTGTAGAATCAGCTACTGTGTCCTGCTTCGAACTCTTCCAGCTCACAGCACCACCATTAATGCAAAACACGAACCCCGACTGCGATCTATAGTCATCCTGGTCGGTCTGGAAGCTAGCATCACTGTAACACTTTACAGCTAGCTCATCATTGCCTCCATATATCAAGAAATATTCTTTAGTCCTTCTTAAGTACTTAAGAATATTCTTGACCGCTATCCAGTGACTTTTACCTGGATCTGACTGGTATCTGCTTATCATGCTCAAAGTATATGAGACATCAAGTCGAATACATAGCATGACGTACATGATAGATCCTATGGTTGAAGCATAAGGGATCTGATCCATGCGGTCTCTCTCCTCTCTAGAAGAGGGGCCCTGAGTCTTCGAAAGACTCACGCCATGTGACATTGGCAGAAATCCCTTCTTGGAGTTCTGCATGGCAAACCGAAGGAGTACCTTGTCAATATATATACTCTGACTTAGGCCAAGCAATCTCTTAGATCTATCTCTATAGATCTGTATCCCTAGAATGCGGGATGCCTCACCTAAGTCCTTTATTGAGAAGCAACTCCCTAGCCAGGTCTTGACAGACTGAAGCATAGGGATGTCCTTCCCAATGAGTAGTATGTTATCCACATACAATATGAGGAAGACAACTATATCCCCTACAACCTTCTTGTAGACACAAGGTTCATCTTCTTTCTTGATGAAATCAAACTGTTTGATTGCATCATCGAATCGAAGATTCCAGCTCCGAGAAGCTTGCTTTAGTCCATAAATGGACCTATGCAGCTTGCATACTCTGCTAGTATGCTTTGGATCTACAAAACCCTCAGGTTGTGTCATGTACACATCCTCGAGTAGGTCTCCATTCAGAAACGCGGTTTTGACATCCATCTGCCATATCTCATAGTCATGGTAGGCTACAATAGCAAGCATGATCCGAATGGACTTAAACATCGCTACTGGAGAAAAGGTTTCATCATAGTCAATACCATGAATCTGCTTGAAACCTTTAGCTACCAAGCGACCCTTATAGATAAGTCCATCCATGTCAGTCTTTCTCTTAAAGACCCACTTACACCCTATGGATTTTACCCCTTCAGGTGGATCAACCAAAGTCTATACTTGGTTGGTGTACATGGATTCCATTTCGAATCTCATGGCCTCTAGCCATTTCTCGAAATCTGGTCTCATCACAGCTTCCTAATAGGTGGTAGGCTCATCCTCTATGAGCACAACGTCATCATGGTCAGACAAGAGAAATGAGTATCTCTCAGGCTGACGACGTACCCTATCTGACCTGCGAAGAGGTATATCTACTTGAACTGGTTGTTGTTCCTCAACTCTTTGTAGAACAACATCATCCACAACACTTTGTAGTTCCAGTTCAACTTCCATCGAGGCTTCAGTGCTAGGATTCGCATCTTGAACTTCTTCAAGATCGAATGTACTCCCACTAGTCTTTCTAGAAACAAAATCCCTTTCTAGAAAGACCCCAGTCTTTGCCACAACTACCTTGTGCTGACTTGGAATATAGAAGTAATATCCCTTAGTTTCCTTGGGATATCCAATGAAATAGCACTTGTCGGATTTGGGTCCTAATTTGTCTGAGAATTGACGTCTAACGTAAGCCTCACAACCCCAAATCCTCATGAAAGACACCTGGGCATCTCTCCTAGTCCATATCCTATATGGTGTCTTTATTACGGCCTTGGATGGAACTCGGTTGAGTATAAAAGCTGTCGTGTCTAAAGCATAGCCCCAAAGGTAGATCGGAAGATCTGTGTGACTCATCATAGATCGTACCATATCTAATAAGGTACGATTCCTCTTTTCAGATACACCATTCCACTGTGGTGTTCCAGGAGGAGTGAGTTGGGATAGAATCCCACACTCAGCTAGGTAGTCACGAAACTCATGGCTAAGGTATTCTCCACCTCGATCTGATCGAAGTATCTTAATACTCTTGCCAAGCTGGTTCTGTACTTCATTCTTGAATTCTTTGAACTTTTCAAAGGATTCAGACTTATGTGTCATCAAGTACACATAACCATATCTACTGAAGTCATCAGTAAATGTGATGAAGTACCTATAACCGCCTCTAGCAGCGACATTGAAAGGGCCACATACATCACTATGTATAAGTCCTAACAAATCAGTCGCTCTCTCACTGTGCCCACTAAAGGGAGTCTTGGTCATCTTGCCTAGCAGGCATGACTCGCACGTCTCATAGGATTCAAAATCAAATGAGTCCAGCAAACCATCCTTATGGAGCTGGGATAAGCGCTTGTCATTTATATGACCTAAGCGACAGTGCCAAAGGTAGGTTTGGTTCATGTCATTTGACTTGAACCTCTTAGTATTTATGTTATAGATAAGGCTCTCAAGGTCTAGAATATAGAGTCCGTTCATCAGAGGTGCACTACAATAGAACATATCGTTTAAATAGACGGAACAACATTTGTTCTTTATTGTAAACGAAAATCCTTTCTTGTCCAAACAAGAAACTGAAACTATGTTATTAGTCAAGGCAGGCACATAACAACAATCATCTAATTCTAGTACAAGCTCAGAGGGTAGAGATAGATAGTAAGTTCCTACAGCAATAGCAGCAACCCGTGCTCCATTGCCTACTCGTAGGTCTACCTCACCCTTCGTCAATGCCCTGCTATTTCTCAACACTTGTACATTAGTACAAATGTGTGAAGCACATCCGGTATCTAATACCCACGATGAAGAAATAGAGAGGTTGGCTTCTATAAATGTATACCTGAAGTAGAAATCTTATTTCTCTTCTTCTTAAGATCTTACAGGTATTCTTTGGAGTTCCTCTTCCAGTGTCTTGCTTGTCCTTGAAATAGGTGACAAAGATGTTCAACCATATCGTAAGCGCCCATCAACTCATGTTGCTTCTGAAGCTCAGAGTTCATGGTCGCGAGCATAAGACAGGACACATCTAATGCATCATCTTGATGCTTCTTGTAAGCATCTCGGTATGCTCACGTGGCAGTGGCAGGAGGAGCCTCCGGAATGGGCTGGTCCAGAACGTACAGTTTACATTCTTGGGTGAAAACTATTCTCAGGTTCCTGTACCAGTCTAGGAAATTTGCTCCATTGAGCTTGTCCTTCTTAAGGACAGAACGCAGAGAGAAGTTGTTCGTGTTTGACGTCATGGAAATTCTACAACAGAAATAAATACAGAAATAAATATCATATTCTTTTAAATCATTTAATTAGGCCTTTAACTAAATGATGCTCCCACTGAATTCTATAATTCATGTGGGACAAGATCCACATCATACTAACCCTTGAGTTAGCTTTGGCTAATACGCCCAAGATTTAGTATGATCGGTAGGTAACGATTACCAATTACATCTCTATGCAACACTTGTTTATAGGATCATTATCCGCAGTTATATTAAAACTTGAGTTAGCTTTGGCTAATACGCCCAAGAATTAATATAAATGTGATTTATGTCCTATCTTTCCAACCGTTGGAAGAATGCATATAGTTGTACTTGATCCAACCGAGTTAACTAGTTACTCAATCTAATTGAATTGTACTCACCCATGCGTTGATAGGTGGGACTAAGATTGTCCCTCCATACCCTACCAAGATAGTATGCATTGCTCTGCTTTGGCAGATTCAACAACAACATGCGATCGAGGTAGTGGTAGGTATCACGGCATGGTAAGCATTACGAGTTGTCGTGATTTAGATATAATTTAAATGTCGATGTTGTATCATATACTCGATATAGATCTAATCTCATCGATAGAGTGCATCTTGTACACGATGTAGATCTAATTTAATCGTAAAGGTGCATCTTGTGCACGATTTAGATCTAATCTAATTCGTAAGGCACTAATTAATTTCTTAATTAAGCATGCATCACATACACAAGTAATTAACTAAATTTTATGATTATGTCATGGCCCTACTACGATCTTCTCAAGCCAATGAGAAGATCGGATGGTCAACCTAAGGTCAACAGCTTCTCAAGCACCTTCCTTTTGACCACCTTGTGTTACTCGCGCCTTCCTCGTAACTCCGTCTTGAGTGGACCTTCCACCGCTTCAAAATTTACATTACAATTTTAGAACTCGAGTTACATTCGAGTCTAAATCTAATTTACAACCAGAATAAAAATAGGGAGGCACGACGCGTAGGTCGCGTATCAAATACAGCACACACAAACACATGACGACATGCATTCCGTATTATAAATTACAACACAAATCTAATCATATTGGGTCTTTTTGGGCCATGACTATCACAAAAATAAAATATAATTCTAAATTATATATTTTTCATAATTCTCTGTAATTTTTCATAATTTTTACAATTTTATGAGTAAATTTTTCCCGGCGGTCCCGATTAGCGATTTCGGGCGCAATCGCGGAGCAAATCCCCTTGCGAGGTTAGGGGCATTACCCCTACCCGTGATCTAACCATCACGAGTTGCTCCTAAGCGATCCTACAGTGCCTTAGCCCGTTGTCCCAAAAGGTTTTGGGTCGAAACATTGCCGTAACGGAAAAAACTTCTCGGTAGTCGAAGCCTACAAGTGTCTAAATACTTGTGCTTCGCTTCTACGAGAAAAATACCCTTTAAAACTATAAAAATCATGAAATTACAAAAATTCATAGAATGTTTATTTTTCATAAAAACCAAAATAAACTCGTATTCGTCTTCGCACGTGGCTCTGATACCACTGTTGGGTTTTTTCGGGCCGCGAAAACCGCTTTTTTGCGTCGCGGAAACCCCGAAACTCCCTAGCCAACGGATCCGTGCAAAGAAAATTTTTTCGAAAAACTATGAGTAAGAGTTTACTTAGATCTACACTTAGATCTACAAGGGAAAAGGTTATACATTTGAAGCGAAGCCCTTCGCGTTCCCGATAGTCCAAATGGTGCCGGATCTTGAAGTTGTCAACGTAGACAACTCTCTAGAAGTATCCACACGAACAAGATGTGTTCTGTAACACACGAGGATGGAGAAGAGAACACCACAAGTGTGCTAGCACTTCTTGATGCTCTCGGATGGGATTGGAAGAAGAAGAAAAGAAAAGAAGAGAACACACTCCTCTAAAAAAATCTCTATGTGACTTTCACTAACCTTTCTTCTTGGATTAGACTCACTCTCCTTTCTTCTCCCTTGCTTGAAACCCATGACCAAGAGAAGAGAAGGAGCCAAAAAGAGAGCTTGAGGAAGAAGATGATGTGAATGTGAGTGAATGAAAAATTCATTCTCATTCAAAACCAAAAAGGTAGCCTCCATTCTCATTAAATGTGGCCATTAAAGAGAATAGATTTGTAACCCCCATGAGGTGGCACACTTTGATGATGTGGCACATCATCATTAGTCCTCCTAATGCCAAATCACTAATGATGTGGCAAATAGTCAAGTCAAACTTGACTCTTCCTCTTCCTCTCAAGTCAAGTCAAACTTGACTTAATCTCTCTCATGGTTGATCTAATCCAACCATTTAATTCAAGCCAATTTAATATAATGAATCTAATTCATTTAATTAAATTGATTCAATGAGTCATAATCTAAATTAGACTCATTGAACACATGAATCAACTTGAGTCCAACTCAATTAGTCCAATTAGGATTACTCTTAATCCAATTTGATTCATCACATGAATCTAATTCTCTTGGTTCATCATATGAACCTAATCTCCATCCACTTGTTCTTTGTGTGTGACCCAGTAGGTTCTTGTAACGTTGGCAATGCCCCTAAACTCATTTAGAAGCATAAGTAATGAGCGGTATCTAGCAATACATCATTACTACCCAAGTTACAAGAATGTTGAGATCCAACATCACCTTGTGACTACTAATTGTGACTCCTCACAATATATGACAAGTGTCCTTCTATCCAAGACATCTAGATTGATCAATGTGAGGCATAGACCGTGTCATCCTCTAATCAATCTAAATCTTGATCTCCAAGTAGACTCACTAAATCAAATGAGCTCAATATCTCATATTAACTCATTTGGGCATGGTCATGCACTTTGTGGTCTCACTCTATCAAGAATATTGATGTCACTCCCGTCATATAGGAGGGATAGATCCCATCTACATCACTCACATCCCTCTGCATAATTCGTTACATACCCAGTAATCGCCTTTATAGTCCACCCAGTTACGGGTGACGTTTGACGAAACCAAAGTACATAACTGCTTATGTAGGGATCCATGGTGACTTCAGGTCTAAGGACTAGTAGTCATACTAATAACCACATGAGAAAGTATATGACACTCATATAATGATCCATGATACTTTCTCATGGCGGATCATTTAGTATACATTCTCCAATGCATACCCATGTGCCAACTTGGTATCTCCATATCCATGACTTGTGGGATCAAGTCATCGAGTTGACCTACATGCTAGTCTCGTCGCATTAACATTGTCCCTGAATGTTAATACTCGACTAGGAATGATTAAGAGTAGTGTTCCCTATATCATCTCACTATCGGTTCAACTAACCGATTGATATAGGTGAGAATCTTCTACTCAAGGACGCTATTATACTTAGTTTATTTGGCACTAATACAAGTAAGTATAATAACCAAAACAAATGCCTTTATTTTATATATAAGAATATGATACAATAAGTCCATAATACAATCATCAAATGATTGGCTCTAGGGCTTTAACTAACAATTTTTAGTGGAGCTTTGCAACTGTCTTGAATTAACAATCATTTAAGTTATAACCAAGTAAAAATCCTAGTCTCTTACCTAGTTCTTTTTAAGTTGTTATTTATTATGTCACATTTGGTTAACTAATATTATATCCCTTCTAAAACTAGCTAAAGATTGTTCTAACTCTTTTTCAGGGTAATTCACCCCCCTCTTGCCGCCCTACCTACCCCCAACAATTGGTATTAGAGTCCAACCACCTCAAAAGGACTAATCGCCGACTGAATCACCAAGACAATGGCCAGACCCAACATCTACTCGCCTAAGTTTGAGGGGAAGTTTGCGATATGGAAGAAATGCATGGGGGTAGTTTTCAAAATAAATTTTGAATTACTTTTAGTAATTAAATATGATTTTGTAGCTCCCAAGGACCAACAAGGAGCTAAAAAAGAGGAATATCAATGGACCCAAAAAGAACAAGTTGACTTCATAGCGAACAGACGAGCTAGTTCCACCTGCTGAGCATACTTTCACCCCAGGAAGTCAGTCAAATCAAAGCTTATGAATCAGTAAAAGAACTTTGAGAGATGTTCCTGGAGCTACACAAAGGAACGTCTAAAATAAAGCTCGTGAAACAGGACCTGCTCTGGAATCAAATCAGCAACCTTCGGATGGAAGAAAGTGAAATAGTTGCTCATCTACACGAAAGAATCAAGAAGCTAATCACCAAATTAATGAACCTCGGAGAAACGGTAACTAATTGAGACTTACAAAGGTATGCTTTAAATGCATTCCTGAGAACACAAGAATAGACATCTATAGTAGACTCCTACTATATCTCCAAAGATCTCGAGGTAAGTACACTATAAAATCTTTTTCTACTTTCGAATTGCACAAGTCTTGGTGTACAGAATAAAGAAAGGGGTCAAATTAGAACCTAGTACTACAAGCCCAGAAGAGCAAACTGGATTCAGACTCATCTATTGACGAAGATGAAGCAGCCTTCATGGAAAGAAAATTCTCTAAGTATTTTAAATCTAACAAATTTAACAAGTCATAGGCCAAGAAGTTTATTCCGGGAAAATGGAAAGTAAGATGTTATAATTGTCAGGAAGAATGGCATATTAAAGATAATTGCCTGAAACTGAAAAAGAAGGAGAAAAATAAAGGGCTAAGCATCAAAGCACAAAAATCTGAATGCAACGTGAGATGAGTCATCATCGGAGTCCGAACTGGAGGAGTATGTCGAACTAGCACTCAAGGCGAGTCACCAAGAGGAAATCGTCGATGAAGGATAAGCTACATCTAAGGAAAGCAGCAGTGAAGAAAGAGCATCCAACTTCAAACATGATATGGTAAGTGAGGTATACCTTCTATCTTCTGATCAACTTTATTCTGGAATAACATTAATGTCTAAATCCTTATGTAAGCTAAAATTTAAGAATAATAAATTAAAGAAGGAAAATGTTGATTTGAAAAGAAAATTAGCTAATGCAGGTCCATTAGAATTGTTTGATAAAATCAAAAAAAGAAAAAGAAAAATTAAGATAAAAAGTAGTATCACTCAAACAAAATTCTGCATACTCAAATACCTCTCAATATTCAAATGTTAGATATAATAGCAGGCTTAATTGATATTTACTATTTCACAAGGGCTAAATTATAAAAATAGCTAGAAATTATATTATTAAAAATTATTTGATAAATCCAGTAGATAAAAATTTGTATTGGATTTTTAAATCATGCTTAGTATAATTTAAATTAATTTCATCCATGCTTTAAAATTAATATGTTTTATTTTCTACATTGTTTAAACAAATTAATTATTTAGTATGCCTACTGCTCTTATTTCAAGTTGAAAATTTTTACCATGTTATATGAAGATTTGATCTACTAACAAAAAAATTTATTTAAAAATATTTGATTGTTATATTATTTATTTAAAATTTTTGAACAAAATTTGTATTGTTAAAATTAAAAAATATTTCATAGATCTATTTTTGGAAAAATTTATTTTTGTGATAAAACATAATGTTCCCTATCACAAAAAAAAAATTTCGAGATCTTTTGATCATTATCTAAATTAATTTTAATTTTTTAACAAAAACAATGTTTTTATTATTAAAAAATTATTAATTTTTTATTTCTGTAAAATTTAAATTTTCTAAAGATAAACATCATATTTTACATAATAAAAAAATAGCATAATTTTTAACATAATAAATCATTTGTAATCATTATATTTTCAAAAATTATATTTCTGACATAAAATATTAATCTTGAAAATAAAATAAAATAACGTGCTCATGAAAACTTTTGTACTAATCTGAACCCTTATGTTTGACATTGATAAGAATTTTCTTTATTTTTTTAAATTTTATAGTATTTTTGTTAAGAAATCTGAAACTTAATTCTTAAAAATTAATTTATCAATAAAATAATGTCAATGAAAATACAAATTATATGGAATATTGTTCTAAAACACCTGGCAAAATTATTTTAGACTTATTTATATTTTTTGTTTTTTTTTCTTAATTTTTTTCTAATGTGATCAAAGGAGGACATACATGTGTTTAGAAATATTTACTTAAATTACATTAATTTTAGTACATTTTTACTTGCATTAATTTTGATTATACCATTGCAATTTCGATTGTTATACTTTAATTCATGTTTGTTTAAACTCTAACTTAACTCAGGTTGATGCACATAAAAGAAGAAGAGATTGTAAGTACCCCAAGTTAATTTTGATGTGATCAACCGAGTCAAGTTAGGTCTTATTTATATTTGATCCTTGTGTCTAAGTGTGCAAGAGCTTAGAAACACAATAAGTCAAGCAGAAGACGTAACTAACGAGAAACATGACATGGGAAAGGAGCCGACGGGCTCGGTGCATCCGAAGAATGAGGTGCTGCGGAAAAGTACACCGGTGGATGAGAACGATGTGCACGATATTTGAGGGACTAGAAGCCAGGAAGGAAGCTTGCTCGATGAGAAGGTCGGAGTTGGGTTTGGGTGAGCTCAACTCTGGTTAGCCGAAGCATCACCCACGTAAAGATATCATCTAAGAAGTTGATCTATCTCATGGAAGACGCCTTCAATGAACAATGTTGAATGCACCTTCCAGCCTATAGAAGGTGTCTTCCAGTGGCCATTAGCTGAAGATAAAGTTTTATCTTTGGCGATAAGATTTCTCTAATTGAAGGCATCTTGAATCCTATTGAAGGTGCTTTCCAGCTTCAGAAAGAGTTTTCCATGGACTATAAAAAAAAACCCTGGAGCTAGGAAATATTCAATTTCTGTATTAATCTCCTAACAACTTTCTGAGCTTTTCAAAGAGTGTAAAAGGCTTCTTTGCCTTCATCAAAGGAGATATTTTTAGTGAAGCTTTGTAACCACCTTGGATTAACAACCACCTAGGTTCTAACCAAGTAAAATCCTAGCCTCTTACTTAGTTCTTTTTAAGTTATTATTTATTATGTCATATTTGGTTAACTAATATTATATCTCTGCTAAAACTAGCTTGAGATTCTTTTAACTCTTTTTTAGGCAATTTACCCCCTCTTACCGGCTTACCTGCCCCAACACTCTCCGTCGCTCAACTCTAGTTGCTTACCTCAATATACCTGTCAAATATCAAGTTCTCTAGATTTGTTTAGACTTTACTTCCTAGCTACGACTAGAGCTTTCCCGGATGAGTAAATAGCCTATACACTTAATTAAATCATCATATCACAATATAACTTAACTTAAACTTTTGAAAACATTAAAACTCAGGTTTGATTCTGGTGCACCCTGCACTAACATTTTTCTTCTTTTTGATCTTTGACAACTAAGGTTCATAGTTAAGTTTAAAATATATAGAATTAAGTAAACAAATATTTTTTCTTAACTCTCCCTCTGAGTTCAATAACTTCCCCTGAATTTATATCATAATATTTATCCCCCTTTAACACACATCAAAAAAACTAGGGTATCAATAAACACCAAATCTGAAAATTTTCAAGAGAAAACTAACGTTTGGAGTACAATTTCTATGAAAAATTTTGTAAACAAAGTTTTCTAGGTATAAGTTAGAATTCATGATTTTGAAAATTTTCTCAAAAATATTGTACCAAAAAGTGTAGTTTAAAAAATTTTCTCGCAAAATTTCTAAACAACTTGAAAATTTTCATGAATAAGGTTATAAGTTTAAAAAAAATTAAGGAAGCATAAATTTTAAGATTCGTCAGAAAAATTTTCTAAGGAAAACTTTTGAATTTAGAAAATTTTCTAAGAGAAAATAATGAACTAAGTTTTGAAATTAGTCTTTAGAATTTTTTTTTAAAAAAATTCTAAGTCAAAATTTTGAAAAATAATGTAAAGATTAAGTTTTGAAAAGTTGAAGCAAATTTTTATAATTAAGAACATACATATCTTTTAAGAAAAATACATAAGTGTATAGTTTTTAAAATATTTTGTAAACAGAATTTCAAAACATATTTTAAAAATTTGTAAGTCTAAAAGAAAATTTGAATCAATCAGTTTTGAAAACATTAATTTTGAAAAATTCTAGAAAATGTTGGTTTTGAAATAGATTCAAAAAATGATATTGATGCTGCTCCTTAATTAAATAATAACCTAAAGTCCAAGCAAGCAATGAAATGTATATGATCCGGTGGTAAGAGCCCGGGACCTCCTAACGAGGGGTCAACGCCACGTGGAGGTCAAAGGGCCAGGTGGTCCGTCGAAGAAGGGTGAGCCGACCGGGCGCATGAAAAAAGGGCAGGCCGATCGGCCTGCCCGTAAACGTCTGATAGTGAAAGACGCCCTGACAGGGGTCGGGGTTCCGACGCTCAATGAAATAGTAAATAATGACCGAACGGAAGGCCTAAGAGAAGGCCGGACATAATGGGCGTGCCGGCCGGCTGGCGCAGGGAATTAAGGCCGTACGGACGACGCTCTTCGCGCCGGCCGGACGGACGTCCCGGCCGGGCGATGGGTGAAGGATAGGAACATCTTCTGACAGTCGTCAAGTCCTATGTCTAGGCCATATTCTAAGTTTGACAACAAGGTATTCTGTTGTCCCATCGAAGATGTGATTGGACTGTAGCAGTATGGTGTTAGGTAAGCTCTCTGACAGGTACATACCGAGGTATGGGCTGCGGACACGTATGCGCCTCTGTGGACGTGCATTAGTTCTTTCACCGCTCTATATAAAGAGCCTCTTACTTCGCCGGAGGTACGCATTCTACAAGTTTCGGAGCCACTTTTTCCACCACTCGCTTACCTGACTTGAGCGTCGGAGGGTCGCCGCCGGGAACCCCTTCCCGGCCCGACTTCTGTGCAGGTTCGTCGGAGATTCGTGCGACCAGATGGAGGCCTACACCCTCGACTAGGAGCGCGCCACGTGCCCAGCGTCCTTTGGTTCGGCGATTCGGACAGGATCAGTATAGATTAGAGCAAAGTTTTGGAATGGTTTTTAATTTACTTAATTTACCTCACCATTTATAAGTTATCAAACCAAATAAACCTACAATGTTGTAAGATGATTCAAATTATTTTGATAATTAGGTTAAATTAATACTTGATTAATCATTAAAGTTTAATTTATGATTAAGTTAATTTAATTAAGGATTAATTTAAGGTTAAGTTTGGTTTAGTTAATTAATGAGTATTATTTCCTAAATTAACTTAAATTTTATTATTGAATTATTTAAGTTAAACTTAATTAAGGTTAGTTTTGAATTGATTAAGATTGATTAATTATTATTTGGATTTATTAAAATAATTGATTAACTAAATTTGAACTAATTTCAAAATAAAATAAGGTGATTAGTTTAAGTTGTTCATCAATTTTAGATTAATTAAAGTAATGTAATAATCAGTTGATCAATTTTGAATTAAATTAGATTAGATAAACTTATTAATATCAAGATCATATAAAATTGGATTGAGTTAACTAAATTTAATTTTCTTATTAAATTATATAATTTCACAATTAATTAAGTCGATTAAGTTGAAAATTAAATTTGAATTAGTTTCAATTTTGGGTTAATTAGATTTGTAAAGTTAAGTTGATTAAGTTAAATTAATTAATGATTTAGTTATTATTTGAATTAATTAAATTAAATTAATTAGGTTTGAGATTAAAAATTATATTGATTTATTTAGTCTCTAATTTATTATATAATTTAAGATTAATTAATTTAGAATTAATTAATTAAGGATTAATTTAAAGTTAATTTTTAAGTTAATTATTTAAAACAATTTAATTAGTTTGGATTAACTCAAACTTAATTAATTTAGGGATAATAATTAATTATGAATTTATTACTTAAGAATAATTTATTCATTTATTGATTAAATTAGACTAATTGATTAAGTTGATTAACTTAATTTAACTTTTATTGTTAATTTTATTTTTATATAATTTGATTAATTAAGTGTTAATTAATTGAATTAAATTTATTTTAGATTAGATTAATTTGGTTTACATTATTATAATTATTAGATTAGTTAATATTTATTTCAATAAAAAGGTGATTATCATTTTAAGTTAAAGTTATTTTTGTTTTCAATTTAGGAAATTCACTTTTAATTAAAGTAATTAATTAATAAATTAAGTTTTAAATTAATTAAGATTACTTAGAGTTAAGGATTGATTTATAGTTTTAATTTAATGTAATTAAGAATTTAATTATTGATTTAATAATTTATTTGATTTGATTTAGTTAAGTATTATATTAAACTTGGATTGAGTTAAAAAATAATTTCATAATTTTAGTAAGTTGAGAATTTTAGTTTTGATTAATCTATAGTTAAATTAATTTATTTTGATTAAAAAGATTAATTAAGACTAATTTTTATTTAAATATTTACTTTAGATAATTGTTTAATTAATTTTGGATTAAAGCAATTTATTAAATTAATTTCGAATAAAAGGAAATTTATTAATTTCATAATTAATTGATTGATTATTGGTTATTAATTTGATTAATTATTAATTTTCTTAGTTAATTTTGTTTCATTAATTAAGGTTAAGTTTATATTAAATTAGTTTAAATTATTAAGAATTCTTGAAAAGGTTGTTTAATCCTTGTTAGATTTAAACTTAACTTTGGGTTCATCAAGAAAGAGTTTACAGGGTAAGTTTCTAGACTGTGGTGAGTCACAACGGACATCATTAGAGTAACCACATATGAGATAACTTTCCAAAAATGACTCTCCCAAAGAACTTAATACTAGGTTTTGGTCTAACTAACTCATATTTGACTAGGGTAGCTTCGACCAAATCCAGTAGGTCTAGTGCACCAGGCAGAACACATATGATTCAGCCTAGACGTGCATTCAACAAAGTTTCTTTGTGTACTCTCATCCCAATCCATTCTAATGTTATATTATTAGGGGTTGGTAAACTTTTTTATTTCTAACTATCATAATCTAAGCAGAAAAGTAAATATAAACCTAAGCATGCATATTCAATCAATCAAGTAGGATGAACAGTTTTTCTATTTGCTCCCCCTAAGTCCTAGCTTAGATATGGTCTATCTAAGAGATGGATCTAACTCTTGGGAACCAAATATTAATCTGGTTTAATTAGTTTAGTTAACGTGATTTAGGTACTCATGTTTGGACTTATTTTCTAACGTTTTGACTAAGTAAAGACAAGTATGATTTGTTGGTTGTATTTGGTTTGTATCCGAGTATGGATTTATTGTACACGGCTCGTTGAGACCCAAGCATCATTTTAGACATTTGGATCCCCAGTTAAACTTTTCCAATATCTTCGTGAGTCGCTCCACTTGACCTTCTAGGTTGAAATTTTCTTCCTCAAGTTTTGTAACTTGAGTTGAAGTTTCAACTTGAACTTAATTAGTTGAGTGATTCAAGCTAACTTGCTCTTTAAAGTGATCAATTTCCTTAAGTAGTAAGTTATTTTATTCCTGAGATTTTGTTAATTTTTTAAACAAGTATTTAATTACTTTTAACATTTCAAACTTCGAATTGAAAGCTACCTTATCGGGTCCTTCGGAAACTGATACGGATCCATGGCTTCCCTTGGACTCATCATTGGACTCTAACTCGAACTCATCTTCAGACTCAGATTTGGACGCTGCAGTCTTTGCCATAAATGATATATAACTCAAGTGCTTTGGTTCTGGTTTTGATCGGGGCTTAGCTTCTTTGTTTGGTCTTGCATACAAAGCTAACCCTTTATTAGTTTGACTCAAGTTAGTCTGCTCATGTAATGTTAATTTGCAAATAGTTGATCTAATTTAATAATGGAAAGATCTTTCAAAACTTTATAAGCATCTACATAGATGCCCATAAAGAGTTTCGAGGAAATGAGTTAAGTGTGTACCTAATGATATCACGATTCTCAAGTTGATGGTTGATAATATGTAGTCCATTGAGGATGCCCTTAATCCTCATGTGTAGTTGGTTTGCCAACTCACCATCTAGCATTTTAATTAATAAAAGATCACACTTTATTACCTTTATGTTGTTTGCCCCTTTATGTAATTTGACTAAATTATCCCATAAATCTTTTGCATTGTCAAAGGAGCTAACTCGATTTAATTTTTCTTTGATAAGCCATATTGTAAAGTGTTGAGTGCCTTTGAATCGATTTGTACATTCTTCTTTATTTCTTCGGTCTATTCCTCCGGGTTGTTGACTAGTGTTGTGTAGCTGCATTGGATAATGATCCATTGGTCAATGTTTGTTTTGAGAAAAACTTCCACTCTTTTTCTAGTATGGGAAATCATTTCCATAAAATAGAGGAGGCACGGTGGAATATCCCTTGGATTGTGTCATTTGTTCTTATACCAAAAATTGAGAAACAAAAAGAATTTCCAAGACTCTTGTCTTATATATATTGATCCTGTCCGAGCTGTGAGTTGATGAAAGCTGGGGACCGGCGACTATAAACCCACCGGCCTGAAGACCGTCGAGCGGCGACGTTAAACTCTAGAGTCGGACCGACGACTATAAACCCATCAGCCTGAAGACCATCGAGCGGTGACGTTAAACTCTAGAGTCGAACTAGCCGACTATAAACCCACCAGCTAGAAGACCATCAAGCGGCGACGTTAAACTCTAGAGTCGGACCGGCGACTATAAACCACCAGCCTGAAGACCGTCGAGCGGCGACGTTAAACTTTAGAGTCGGACCAGCGACTATAAACCCACCAGCCTGAAGACCGTCAAGCGGCGACGTTAAACTCTAGAGTCGGACCGGCGACTATAAACCCCCCGGCCTGAAGACCATTGAGCGGCGACGTTAAACTCTAGGGTCGAAGCGGCGACCATAAATATCCCGCTCGGAAGATCGTCGAGCGGCGACGTTAAATCCCAGAGTCGGACCGGCGACTATAAACCCCCCGGCCCGGAGTTCGTGGATCGGCAATTGAAAACCTGACTTGTAGATTGCCGAACGGCAGCTAGAGAGCCCAGCCTTGGCATCACAAAAGCCCAACAAAACTTAGGGCTCACGAGTCACGCGGTTCAAATACGCACGGCGATTAGACAAGTGACCAAGGACATAGAAAGATTCATTCATCAAAACTAACCGAACGGCGATTACAGCAAAATAATATCAGCCGGATGGCCAATATACATCCATGACTTCACTCTAAATAATTAAAAATCTCATTCGGAATCATGGTCAGAAGGTCAGTGTGGTCGCGGATGGGAATAGTGAAGTCCTCAGGAAGCCGACCCCTTGGTCTTCAGGCAGTCGGCCGTGGCAGTAATGGCCAACTCAAATGTGTGGACAAGCCGATCGCAGGTTTTCTCCACAAACTTCTCCGAGCGGATATAGTTCTGCTGCATGATAGCAACCCGGCTCGGCCCAGAGTCTTGATATTCTTTAAAGGCAGCTCGGGAGGCCTCTAGTGCGTCTTGAAGGGTCTTCAGATCACTCTGAAGAGTGGCCACCTCCGCCGAGCATCCGTCCTTCTCAATGGTCAGCAGTTCGGTCAATTCGTTGATTTTCACCTCAAGCGCTCGGGCCTCAACATTCTTCGCCTCCAGGTCGGTGATGGTCTGATTCTTCCTGTTGGTGGCCAATGTGATCTCCTTGTCATATGTTTTGACTTGGGTCTCTAGCCAGTCCACCATGGTCTGCAAACCCGAGGATCTGTGTCGCTCAGCCTCCAACAGTTTCTTGGTCTTCTCCAGATCGACCTTCAGCTCAGCGTAGGAAGGGCCTTGAAGAGGGGTCCCCCCAGAGACGTTGAGCTTTTTGAATTCCTCCTCGAGGAAAGCTAAAAGGTGGCACACCGCTATACTCTCAGCCCAATGCTGTGATTCGGTTAAAAACGTAAAATATCGAACGGAGGATAAGAAGAAAAAGCTTGTAAGAGTTACCCCAGTAGTTTGTTGCAGATAGTTGTTGCCGAGTAGCCCAGGTGACATCACGCCCACGCGCGCTCGGACGTCCTCCCAGACTTTTGCGAGGGGCCCCCGAATTGTTATCAAGTGTTCGGGGCTCGACGGCTGGTCAACCTTCTGCAAATATTTCTTTGTCGGCAGGTGGAGCAGAGCCTTGATAGTCCTGTGCCAACCCGGAGTGGACTGAGCGGACGCGAAAGGAGCAGAAGTTTGTCCGACCGGCTCAGAGCGGATGAGAGAGTGCTTGATTATCTGGCGAGCTGGAGGGAGCGAGCTAAGAGGCTGAGCGGCGACTGGGTCGGAAGGTGTACGACCACCCTTCTTACTACTACTACTCTCTAAGAGTGGCCGTTACTTAACTACTAACTGTAGGCGACCGAGCGGGTTGGGGTGCCCGTGCGGCGGCATTTGTGCCAAACCAATGGAATTTCATCTTCAGCAGACTCAGCTTCCTCAGGCCTAGCGGCCAGTGGCACGCTTGAAGGGGCGGTCTCCCCACTGCCTCAGGGGTAACCTGTAACACCCCACCCTCCTCCCTACTAGTCTGTGAGGGCAGAGCGCTACTGGACTACTAACTTATCTTAATTAGAGTTGTTCACATGTAAAGATCAATACATAAACTCTCTAAACATGCAACTGATAGCAGCGGAAAACATAAACAACTTATCTCTACATTCTACTCCAGCATATGAACACAACTAAAACTATACATCAATCTAATCATGCTGAAATATATATATTAATCTGAACATGCATGCAACCATTATACAACTCAGATAATAGGTCTAATGTGCATAACACTTAAATGAAAGGATTCTAAATACATGGCAATCTTAATAAATTCTTATGCTAAATCCCAAGGCTTCTATAGTCCAGACATCACACATCCATCCACACCTCCTTGTCGCCTTCCTTCGCTATAGCTTTTCCTTTCCTTTATCTGCAGTAAGAGGAAATGCATCTATAAGCAAAATTGCTTAGTAAACGCTATCTAACTCACAAAACTCGAATATGCATGTGACTGGAAGAAATCTAAAAAACTGAATGCTCAAAAGAAGATACTACTCATGCTCATATAATAACAAAAGAAACATAGCATACTACAATACTAAACATGTAAGTAAATCTAAACAACATGTCAGCATATAGGAAAACTAAACTTGCTGAATTTTAAACCTATGTGAAGCTTATTTCACTTGTTTAAAATTTATACTTTAATACTTCAAAATAATAATCAATTCTTTCTTGGACCCAGACGTAGTACCAAAGCGCGCTCCCTAATAGAGACTGAGGTAGGGAGCCACCAGTCCTATGAGGATAAAGACCTCGGTCTTACCAGGGCCAAGACCTCGGAATTGGTCACCTGGATTTGTTTAACGACAACCTTGGAAGTCGGGTACTAGCCTTTTAAAGTAAAATACTTAATTACTTCTTCTTTAAATGCCTTGGCATTTTAACAAACACCTTGAGTGTCAAAATCCCTAAAGTCTTGACTTTGGGATCTACTTAAGGCCTTGGCCTTTTTCTTTCTTTTCTTTATCTTTCTTATACTTGTTAATACCTCTAATAAAAGAATGCTTCTTTAAAAACTGAAATGTTTAAACAAATTCTAACATTGAAATGCATAAACAAAAATCTGCATACTATGCTAATCAAAATTTAAATTTTGCATACTATACTAACAAAATTCTGCACTCATAAACTTAATAAAATCTGCATTATAAATTTAATAAAATCTGCACTTGCTTAATAAAATCTCCACTTGTAAGATTAATAAAATCTGTAAATCTAATTAAGCTACACTACAACAAAAACTCCAAACGTCAACGGATACTATCCGTTGTCGTAGGGTCAAAAAACCGTTGTAACTGAGGGTGTTGTAGAATGTATTGCCCTACGACAACGGTTTTGAATCCGTTGTCTTTGTAGACATTTGACAACGGTTTTTATCCATTGTTGTTTATATGCTCAAAATGTGTTTACGAAGGATACGACAACCTTTTAAAACTGTTGTGGTAGATAATTTCAACAATAGAAATAAACCGTTGTGGTAGACTTTTTTTACAATAGATATAAACCGTTGTGGTAGATAATATTTACTCGTTTTGCTTTTTTTAATATAAGCAAACCACCAATACAAAACTAAATATTTACTACATTAAATCCAAAATAAACATCCATATATAATTCATCTTATAGCCACACATATACAAAAATATACAAAAATGAGTTGTTACTCATCAAAATACACTTGTTTTCCATCATTGTTCTCCATATACATTAAATCACATGTTTTCCATTTGTTGTTCTCCATATGGCTTTTAATCTACAAATTAACAAGGCAAGCTACATCCTAACAAAGCTCACTTCTTGCATAAAAAAAACTCAAGCCTCACGAATTGTCTGACCTGCAAGAGAAAAATTTAACAAAACTTATCAAATTTCAGAATTCCATATTATAGTCTACATGACAACACGAATTTCTGGAAAACAAGCAATACAAGATAAAACAGATATTAGGTGTTGTTTCATGCTACACAAGTCAAACAAAACGATACAAATCAGTGTGTATCAAGAAACAATCGGCAACATCCATTCACGTAGGACAAAATTCCATTATACTCAACACAAAAGAAGGAATGATCTTTTCTTCCTTGAGAATTATACCTCCTTGTCACTCGTTTGACGAAACTAACATGCAGTATATAGAGCGAACTATTAAGAAATCAAACTGCAGTATATAGATGTTTTCTATATCAATATACTATGGATCATACACGAAATGCCTTTACAAGTTCTTCATTTCATTCTCAAGCAATCACTAACAGCATAGGGCAAGCTCATAGGGTAAATCAAGGTTTCACATCTGCCTCAGAACATGCTTGTTTAGTGAAAGGTATTTCATTTGGTAAAACATGCTTGCTATAAATCTCTATGAACAATAATATTTTAATATTATCATACAGAACACTGTGAAATGCAGATCTCAGTATTAGTGGAGAGAGAAAAATGGCAATCCAAGTCATATTCATGCCACATGAACAAAATGACATTTAGTATTATAACACTATGATTCTCTATATAAGTTCCATCGGATTTGAAATTCTTTGTTCAAATCAAAATATTTATAAAAAAAATACTATTTATCCTACATGGAGTATATACAATCAAATCCAGCATAAATATGCACAAGTACAGGTAAGATCACCTTAAGAAGAAATGAATCAAGTTTAAATGGCATCCAGATAAAAATGAAATAAACTTACCTGTGGTATTAGACTCTTAAGATGCACTTCCCAAATTTATTCTCCTTGTGCAGTCCATGCTGCAACATTTCCATAAGTGTCAACTGTCACTATTTCAATTTTGTCATCATCATTAATATCAGCTGCCACAGCTGGTGCTTGAATCTCAGCCATCTCAAGAGAAAATTTGTTTCTCACTTGGCCTACACGAAATTGCTTTCAAAAATAAAATCAAGAAATCGAAGCTTTGTGCTCGGTTATGATAATTTAAGATTACATAATTGCATATTTGAGATAGAGAAAGAGCAAGAGACATGTTAATAATATCCTTTAAATTTACATTGTCTTCTCTTTTTGAAAATGAAATACAAGAGATATTAATGTCACATAAGTGTCACATATAGGAAAGTCTTAAGTAAATAAATGCATGAGTTTTCCATTAGACCTAGTCCATTTCAGTTCAAGATTAGTGAAACTTGGTGAGGACCCTAATTCCCAAACATATACCACAAACTCTAATGTCAGCAACTAAAATAAATCCACCCTTAGGATACACAACCACAAAATTTGATCTCATGTCAAATTCCTATTTCTGCTAAATAATTCACTGACTTCTATTCAGAGAGGTTTCAGTTTGTATTCTAAATTTCTACAAGTTCTAACAGAAAATCCTACTTAAACTGCAAAATTTACCATGATAGTAAAGATTCAATTCCTCCAATATATATTGGGTAAATTGCAGTATAAACATGAAGATGTTGTAGTTAATAACATTAAAAAGAACACATTGACTTACCAAAGATAATAATTACAACTATAAAATGAAACCAAAAAAAATTACCATGATGATCCAAAATATAAAACAAGCCATAGGAAGTGCCAACAAGAATGTCCAATTTTCCATCACCATCCAAGTCAACCACAGTAGGAGAAGAATAAACATATGCACGGGAATTCCCCGAATCGACACTTAAATCAAGATCTTGAATCCATTTGACTTGCTTTGTATCAAGGTTGAAAACTACAATCCCACTTGCTACATATTTTTCAATGTTGATACCCCCTAACTCAGCTGAATGCTCTGGATTATCATAATACCTGCCAACTTATCAACTGTAATAAGAAAGAATTGAATGCACAAACAACCTTAGATATATATGACATTCACCAAAAAAACCAGTACAAATGCATTAAATATACAAGAACAAAATGATAGTAGTATCTCAGTTGAATACAACCATAGTTTGGGCAGATGAAGAATCAATTAGACAAGCCAACATTGTGAGAATCATGACCTAAGACTAAGACCAGTAAGAATAATTACACACGGTTCGCATACAACCATTAAATTTCTGAAAATTGCATGAAAAGCAGTGTAAAAAAGTATGCTGATTCTTCCTGTAATAAACTTCCATCAATATTGAGTTGTTATTGTAACATTGTAACCTACATAAGATTAATATATCATATGTCAGATGTAGAAAGTATCAAATTAGTCTATGACTTTGGCACCAATTTTCATTTCAAGAAACAGAATGTCTAGGAAGATGATATCATCGTACAATAAAACTTTTTAAACAAAAAGCAGAGAAGTTGCTTACCACAAACTTTTCCACAGAATAATTACATCCAAAAGAAAGTACCAGAAATAGTTTTCGTATCATTATGGGTAATTTTTCATGTAAAAATACCACAAATGTATAAAGTAAAAATTCTTACTCGTGGTCAAAGAAGTATGAAACAACCACAACCATTTCTTTAGTACCATCATTATCTATGTCAGCAATTACCTTCATAGAATATTAAAAATGTGGGTTAAGCTTTTAGGAATTAAATTCTCTGATTTTTTCCTTTTTCTGTATGATCAACTCCAATGGAACTTACTGGAGTGCAAAGTATGTGTGAATCTATGCTAACATAATCTTCTGCTGTCTCATGGCTCTCTTTTGTCCAATTTTCATCCCCCCACATTGATTCATCAATATAATCATCATAGTCATAATTATACTCATCAGCTAACTCATCTGTATCTCTAAACAAATCAAAAGATGAATCAGCTTCTTCTTCCAGTTCTTGGTCATTTTCCACAGTTGCTCCTTGCACTCCATCACCAGTGTTATGGTCTTTCAAATGTCCATCGTGGGCCCCTTGATTATCAATTTCTTCAAGAAGCCTTCTTTGCGTTTGTGTTTTATTTTCCTCTGTACCATTTTCCAATGAAGCGTCCCTTTTGATTGTGTCATTAAGATTGCTTGACACTCCATTGTATTGACTAGTTTGGGCAAAATCAAGTTTTCCTCTGTCCTCAAGCTTAGATGTATTCATTGAGAGGTTGTTCACAATGTTTGTAGAATCATAATTATTTGACCCATCCATGCTCCCATTTATATCTGGATAAAAAGCAACATAATTTTCCTAATTTGATTTATAATCAGAATTTCAAAAAGGAATATGTGATACTTGGAATATTAGTTTATAAACCCATATGCTAATTTCTCAATCATCGTATAACATACTTACAAAATTTGACATGTTAATCCTAATATATTTACTATAGCAAAGCTATTTAAGACATCTTAAATATGTTACAAGAGTTGCAAAACATAGTGTTTCACATTTAAATATGTATAAAAATGCAAACGCAAAAAGTTCACGAACAACAACAATCAGCACAAGTATAATATGGCTAATTGGCCAACATCCTCAAGAAATAGAAATAAAAGCAAAGGTGATTGCAGTTGGGTTGTGATCACATACGAGATATTGAGTTCTTAGCAGAAGCCTCCTTGGAAATTGAATCATCATGGACATCTGGATGTGAATGATCCACTGAATCTGGATCCAAGCCAGCATACCAGTTTTTACGAACCTTTCTACGAGGTACTTCTAGTTTATCCATCATTAGATATCCAGAGACCCTATTATAGCCACCAGATTTATGTCAACGTGCAGCAATCCACCAAACAATTGTTGAAGCTACTTACCTGAAAAAATTTACAACTCCATCATAGGTAGCTAACGCTATTTCTCATGTACCATCCTTGTCTATATCATATAAGAGAGGGTTGGAATGGACTGTCGATTGGTGAAAAGCAGGCCATCCAGATGAATTTGGAATTTTCACATCAATGGAAACTATATGCTATTATGTGTTGAGTAACTACAAAAAGCATGCAAAGGAGCTACCAACAAGATATTGAAATTTATAGATAAATGACTAGATAATAGAAATAACATTAAAGAGATACCTGGCATTTTATCACCATCAGAACCCTCCAATACTTCGAGGTAATGGACAAATGATGGTACCACTATCTCTAGCTTGCCATCACTGGAGTTGCAAGAATACAACAATAAGTCAACCTCTCAATTAGCACAGATACGACTGTGTCCACTATTCCAATAAAAGTGGTGAGTCGTGCAAGACCTAGAAAACCTATCCGAACACACTATTTCGACCAATAAAAGTGAATAATAAACAGAAATCGATGCTTAAAACCGATACCTTCAGAGATCAAACACCACAAACTTTGACATATGAGCAGGTAAAGGGCATGATGAAACAAATCAAAAGCTAAAAAGAAGAAGAAAAGAGAATGTTGCGCTTGCAAATATAAGCATAGTGGAATCAAAAGTAGGTTTCATTTTTTGAGACAAAATTTATGAACGAAGACAAGACCTAGGTTATAAATCTACCTTGACTATGGCTCTAGCACAAATCCAAAGAAGACAAGACCTAAGTTATGAATTGACAGAGTAGGAGTGCCACCTTTGGCGAAGAAATACACCTCATCCGATCAAAAGGTTCCACGAGTGAAAGAAGCAGCAGTGGAAGGTCAGAGGGCCTCGTCGAACTCAGAAACCCGCTCACCAAGAAACGAGAGGAGCACACCGTCGTGGAGGAAGATCCAGCGGAGGCTTGAAGAGATTGTATGAGGAGAGGGAAAGAAAATTGCGTTAGGTTCGGGAGCGCGAAGGAAAAACACGACGCCGAAAAGAAAACAGCGAGGGAAAGGAAAACAGCGAGGGGGGAAAATGACCAAATTCAATTACAACGGTTTTTGTTGGATCGAGACCGCGCTAGAGGGGGGGGTGAATAGCGCTCGCGGAAATTTCGTTCGTATCGGAATCGTAAAAAGTGTAAGAGTTAATGCAGCGGAGAAAACAGACACACAAAGACGCAAGAGATTTTTACTTCGTTCGGAGCCTAAGGTGACTCCTACTCGAAGGCCCGCGATCCTTGATCGCTTCCGATAGGCAACAACTATAAGCTCGATTATTACAAACTAAGTATTACAAGAAATGCGATAAAAGAAATCTATACCGACGACGAAAAGAGAAATCTTGGAGCTCTGGGTCGTCGGAGACTTGTAGCAGCACTTCCGGGAGTCTTTCGGAGCAGCACGTTGAAGAAAGAAGACTTGAAATTCGTTGGTTTGAGCTGCTGGTCGAACCCCCTTTATAAATAGTGTTCAAGGCGCCTTAAACAAGTCCCAAGGCGCCTTAAACGAGAGTTTTATCCCGATCTGCTCGCTGTGATAACCCTTTGACTGCCGCGACCTGAAGGCGCCTTCAACCCCTTCAAGGCGCCTCCAAGCTGTCTAAGGCGCCTTCAGCCCATCCAAGGCGCCTTAAGCCTGCTCCTCGCGCCAGCTCAGGATTTTGAACCCGAGGCGCCTCCAAGCCCCATGGAGGCACCTCGGACACTGTTCATCCGAGGCAAATCTTCGTTATTTTGTACCTGTAAGACATGTTAGTCCCAAACAACATCCTGCAACACAAAGTTAGTACAAAATAACAGTATGGATAATAAAGAATGTTAAGACAGTCTCCGGACTGTCCGGGTCTGACTTCGGATTTCCGACCGGAAACCCTAGGTCGACCCGACGCCTACTGTTCCCTCTATGGGGAGCGCGTCCTCACCTACTCCACTCAGGAGATTTACCTGTTGCCAGTGCAATCCTCCAGATCGACTGGACTTTTGCTCAGCACTCGATACTTCCGGACTTTCTGCTGGACATCCGCTTCTCAGCTAGTCCAGTCTTTCACCTGGTTCGCGACACCAGGACTTTCCACCTAGGGTTACCACCCCCTAGGACTTTTTGCCTGAATTCATCGACCTGCCAAGACTTTCCGCATAGGGTTACCACCCCCTATGACCTAGGGTTACCACCCCCTAGGGTTTATCCCTTTGCCTAACCGCAGCTAGGACTTTCCTGAAATCCTCAAGTAGACTTGTTAGAATACAAAACATCTTAACTTTGAATTCTTTGTCATTATCAAAACACGAGTTCGATCGTCGGATGCTTCCTGCACCAACAATCTCCCCCTTTTTTATTATGGCAACTCAAATTCAAAGTTAAGTAAACAAACGAATAGATAACCATTTAACACAGGCAAATTTGCTAAACTATATGCTCCCCCTTAACTATTGCTCCCCCTTTAATGTTAATTTGAATTTTGCTACTCTCCCCCTTTGTCATATATCAAAAAAATAATAATAGACTTTTGAATAACTAGATACTTAACATTCATTTCTTATTTATGTCTAAGATGTATCTTTTTGATAGATTTTAAAGGCTAGGAGAAAAGTAATCTTTGAGGGTAATAAAAAGAATTCTGCAGGAATTTACAATGTTAGATTTCAAAGTTAGCTAGGCTCAGCAAGGATTTGAACATTTAGATTGTAACTTAGCTTAGATCTTTAGAAGTATTGAATTTGAAAACTTAGGTTAATAGTAAACTTAAGTTTGAACAACATTTAAATTTGGTTTAGGTTATTTATTCAAATTCAGTTGGTCCTTAAGTCCAAGCATGAGTTATAATCAGTAGATTAACTTACTAGGTATCAAAGCCCTAAAGATCAAAACATGCTTAAGCAAAAAACTGAGTGTCCTTTTACCAACTGTCTAACCTTTAGCTACTTACTGACTGCCTATAGGGCAACAACTTTCACATGGTTAGTCAAGTCAAGTTGATTTGATCCAGTTAGATTTGACTAGATCTGGAAGACTCAACTTGATTAATGTATATTGCGTATTTAACGCCCAGACTCATATCTATAACGACCACCCTTCTTACTACTACTACTCTCTAAGAATGACCGTTACTTAACTACTAACTCTACTTAACCGGTATGATTAAAAAATCACATGGAAACCCTACCAAAAAATTTCGGCAGAGTCTCCCCTGTACCGGTGACCATATTCAACAATACATGCAATATATATACTCAGCCACAAGCCGCTGGAACACATATCAATCAACCACGCAGTATAATAATTTTAACTCAGCAACAATAAAGAAAAACTAATCCATAATCACAACTGAATAGAAAATACAGTATTAAGTGTCCTTATAAACAGTTATCAAATTTCCTTAACACACAAAGGCTTAATTAACTCAAAGAAACAAATCATAATTTATTTTATTCGCAAGGATCCCTAGGACTTCCATAGTGCAGACATCACACACCCCTCTTGCATCTCCTTGTCGCCTTCCTTCATATTAGTTTTCCTTTTTCTTTATCTGCAGTAGGAGGAATGCAAACTATAAGCAAAATGCTTAGTGAGCGCTATCTAACTCACAAATTCTCGATATGCATGTATATAAATAAAAACATGCTAAAACTGAATGCTAACATGTAAAGTTACTCATGCTCATACATAAGGAATCATACTAACTGAAATACTAAACATGTATAGCTAATCATGCTCATAAATAGCAAAGAACAGTAAACTAACTCATGTTCTTCTATTAGTAAAGAAACATTCTGAAAGGCTAAACATGTAAGGCAAGTCTATACTATCATGCTTGCATAAAGAACTTAACTTACTGAATTCTAAACACCTTCTGTATCTCATTTCACTTGCTTAAAGACTTATTCTTTAATACTTATGTGAAAATTATTTTTTTTAATACTTTTATACTGATGTGAAACTTATTTTACTTGTTCAAAAGCTTATACTTTTAATACTTCAAAATAGTAATCAACTTCTCTTGGGCCCAGACATAGTACCATTTTATGCGCGTTCCCTAATAGGTTGGGGTAACGAGCCGCCAATCCTAAAAAAGCATACCTTGGTCTACCAGGGCCAAGACTTTGGAATTGGACACCTGGATTTGTTTAACGACAACCTTGAAAGTCGGGTACTAGCCTCTTCTTAAAAGTAAAATACTTATTATCTTAATTACTTCTTCTTTAAATGCCTTGGCATTTTAATAGCATCTTGTGTGCCAAAATCCCTAAAGTCTTGACTTTGGGATTTACTTAAGGCCTTGGCCTTTTCTTTCTTTTCTTTTTCTTTCTTTTTACTTGTTAATGCTTCTAAAAGAATTTGATAGAACTCTTATTTTCCCACTAGAATACATGGTTGTTCATGCTTATTAAAATAGCAAATGAAAACTAAAGAAACTGCTCATGTGTATCTAGTAATAAAGAAAACTGATCACGTTTAATATATATCAAGAAAACTCACACTATGTACTTGGATTAAGGGTTGTTCGTGCCCAACTAATAACAAGTGACAGCTAGAAAATCTGCTTATGCATATCTAATAGCAAATGGAAGCTAATAGAAACCGAACCTAAGGTTGTTCATGTTATTCAAGAAAACCAAGAAACTAACACTACACTAAGAAGGAATTTAAATCTGTGTCAAAGAATTAATAACACAAAGTCTAGCAACATGATAAGGATTAATAACACCAAGTCTAGCAGCATGTTAAGGATTTATAACACTAAGTCTAGCAGCATGTTAAGGATTAGTAACACTAAGTCTAGCAGCATGTTAAGGATTAATAACACCACCGAACCTGCACAGCAAGCTCCAACTCAAGCTAAAACCTGCTGGGATAGGGTCATATGGAAGGGTGTACTTTGCAATTCTAGACAATGAAAAGCATGTTTCTATGAAGAAGTTTGATGCTTCTGAAGATGGCTCCAATGGTATCCAGATTGAAACATGAAAATTTTATTGAGATTCCAGGATACTGTGTAGAAGAAAATATGCGTCCGTTGGCCTATGAGTTTGTAACTATAGGCTCTTACATGATGTTTTGCATGGTATGGCTATGGCATTTAACTGCTACTTCGTGAACAGCAACAGCAATACATATAACATAACCCAATTCCATCTAACATCCAATCCTAATTCATGAATGACTAACTAACCAATTTCCCACAACAATTCAACAGGAGAGTAAAACCTCTTCATAGATTAGATGAATGTTAACTATAAGGCTGTAGAATCTAAAACACAACTTATACATTCATCTAACATCTCGGCTAGGCATTTATGCAAACAGAGAACGTTCAGAGAGCTCGCAAAGAAACCTTGAGGAGAATCAAAAATCCACCGAGCATAAACCCAATTCAAAACCAAAACCAAGTCGCGGAACGACTCCTACTGCAGGTGAGAAGCAACTCACCTCGCTGTTCTTGGACTTACAACCGGAGAGGAGCAAATTCTAGGGTTTCGGGTGAAGCTTGAGGATCTCGGCGGCTCCCTTGAGTTCCCGAGCTCCCTTCGTCGCGGTGACCACGCACGGGTGAAGGCCGGTCGGAAGAAGTCTTCGTCGGCGCCGGAGAAAAGACCTAACGCCATCGCCCCTTTCCGCCCAATAAGAATCGCTCGAAGAATAGCGCCGTCGCGGAGGAGAAGGGAAAGAACAGATAGGATTTTGGGGAAAATTTCGATCCTTTTTAAAAAAAACGATTCCCATTATAACTACACTATAAGTATCTATCTCTACATATCTGATTAACAAAACGAGCGCAGCTCAGTTGGTTAGCCGCGTCTGGTTAGGTCGGGTCCGACCCGAGGTCATGGGTTCGAGTCTCACCTTCAACGATTTTTTTGTCAAAACTTCTTTTTTTTTTGTAAACACACTAAACGACCTCCAAAAATTACGTAAAAATACTCTAAAAATTCCTAAAAATCTCTAGAATATTTTAAAAGTATTTCCAAATATTTTTATGGACTTTTAAAACTTGAAATAGGGAAAATTGGGTCATTACAATATCGATGCACAGATATAAGCATTCTTGAGTCCAGGTTGTACCCTATGCATCTCACGCCGTTCTATGTCTTTCAAACACAATCAAGGTAAACCTAGGTGTTTGTGAGATGCTCTGGCTTAATTCTAGGGGAACATGATTTCTAGGGGAAAACTTAGGCTAATTCCAGAATTTTGAAAAATCTAGGAAATTGGGAATTTTGAAAATTATTTTTCCTAGAATTTGAAAAAAAAACAAGACAACAAAATGCGACACCTACTCTACCCAACACATTCCTATTTGCCTTTTAAGTGCACTGAACTCATGTTCAGGTAAGGGTTTTGTAAAGATGTCAGCTAGGTTTGATTTGGACTCAATGTGGTTGAGTGCAATTTCACCTTTAGCTACATGATCTCTTACAAAGTGGTGTTTTACCTCTATGTGTTTAGTCCTGGAGTGGTGAATAGGATTCTTGGTGAGATTAATTGAGCTGATATTATCAATAAAGATTTGTGTATTTTTATATTCTAGTTGATAGTCTTTTAACGTATGCATCATCCACAACAGTTGAGACGCACATTCTCCTAGAGCTATGTATTCAGCTTCTGTGGTGGATAGAGCAATACAATGTTGCTTTCTGCTAGACCAACTTACTAGGCACTGACCTAGAATCTGGCAGCTACCACTTGTACTTTTTCTGTCTAACTTGCATCCGGCATAGTCTGAATCAGAATAGCCATAAAGGTCAAAGGTGCAAGTTCTTGGATACCAAAGTCCTACATTTAGAGTTCCTTTAATATACCTAAGTATTCTTTTAACATATGATAGGTGTGACTCTTTTGCACAGGATTGGTATCTTTCGCACATACCTACTACAAACAATATGTCGGGTCGACTTGCAGTTAGGTAAAGTAGGCTACCTATGGCACTCCTATAGTATTTTGGGTCAACTGGTTTTCCTTCAGGGTCAGAGTCAATGTTTATGTTGGTTGTCATTGGAGTATTTATAATTTTTGAATTTTCCATACAGAAATTTTTAATTAACTCCTTAGCATATTTAGTTTGATAAATGTAGATTCCATCTTTAGTTTGTTTAATTTGTAAGCCTAAGAAGAAATTAAGTTCCCCAACCATACTCATTTCAAATTCACTTTCCATTAATTTGACAAATTCTTTTAAGAATTTTGAATTAGTTGAGCCAAAGATTATGTCGTCAACATAGATTTGGGCTATAAAGATGTCTTTTTCTATAGTTTTCACGAACAAAGTCAGATCGATTTGTCCTTGGTTAAAGTCTTTGGATATTAAGTAATTAGATCATCTTTCATACCATGCTCTAGGGGCTTGTTTTAGTCCATATAATGCCTTTTTTAATTTAAATACGTGGTTAGGGTAGTCTATGTCTTCAAACCCTGGAGGTTGGCTTAAGTAGACCTCTTCCTTGATAAAACCATTTAAAAAGGCTGACTTAACGTCCATTTGGTACAATTTGAATTCTTTATTTGCTGCATAGGCTAATAACATCCTAATGGACTCGAGTCTAGCTACCGGAGCATAAGTTTCATCATAGTCTAAGCCTTCGACTTGACTAAACCCTTTGGCTACTAACCTAGCTTTGTTTCTTATTATATCACCGTGATCATCCAACTTGTTCCTAAAAACCCATTTGGTGTCTATTATTGATTTATCTATGGGTTTAGGAACAAGGTCCCAGACTTGGTTTCTCTCAAATTATGCTAATTCTTCCTGCATTGCAATGATCCAATCTGGATCAGGCAGGGCTTCTTCTATAGTCTTAGGTTCAATTTTAGAAATAAGGGCAATCTGACTAAGGTTTCTATAGGATGATCTAGTCCTGACTCCTAGGTTTGGGTCACCCAAAATTTGGTCAGGTGGGTGAGAGGTACTTACTCTAGTTGGTCTTATCTGTGGGTTGGAAACTGGTTCTTCTGACTCATTAAGATTAGATTGGATTTCATCATCTTCTATAGCTTTTGGATTAATGTCAATATTTCCATTTATATAAGGTAAGCTATTTTCTTCATCAAATATTACATTAGTTGTTTCTTCAACTTTCAAGGTATTTTGATTATATACTCTAAAGGCCCTACTGGTAGAGGAGTATCCTAAGAATATTCCTTGGTTAGACTTGGGTGTAAATTTTTCTAAGTAGTCTTTAGTATTTAAAATGTGAACTTTACACCCAAATACTTTTAGATAGTTTAGATTGGGAATTTTATGATAGTAGAGTTCATATGGTATTTTATTGCGAGATTTGTTAATTAAAATTCTGTTTTGAATATAATTTGCAATATTTATCGCTTCAGCCCAAAATTGATGATTTAAGTGATATTCGTTTAACATAGTCCTAGCGGCTTCTTGTAATGTTCTATTTTTACGTTCCACTAGACCATTTTGTTGGGGGGTTCTAGGACATGAAAATTCATGTTGGTATCCATTTATTTTACAAAATTGGGTAAACCTATGGTTTTCAAATTCCCCTCCGTGATCACTTCTTATTCTTTTAATTTTAATATCTTTTTCATTTTCCGTTAAATTGCAAAAATTACTAAATATTTCATAGGTTTCATCTTTTGTTTTTAGAAATTTTACCCATGTGTACCTAGAGTAGTCATCAATTATTACTAAGCAATATTGGTTCTTGCTTAGTGATTTGGCTCCATGTGAATCAAATAGATCAAGGTGAAGGAGCTCAAGTATGGTGTTAGTTCTTTCTAGGTTGGTTGACTTGTGGGTTGACTTGGTTTGTTTTCCTTTTTGACACGCATCACAGATTGAGTTTTCAATAAATTTTAATTTGGGCAAACCTCTAACTAGACCATTTTGACTCATTTTTGAAATGAGTCTAGTGTGAGTGTGACCCAGCCTTCTGTGCCACAGTTGGGTTTCCTCTTGTTGTGTCAGGAGACACTTTATTGAGGATATTGATAAGTCAATTGTGTAGATGTTATTCTTTCTAAGTCCTTTAAGTTTAATTTTCAGGTTTTCAATATTTTTAACTAGACATCCAGATTTATCAAAATTGACTAGGTATCCGCTGTCACACAATTGACTTATACTTAGTAAATTAAAGTTAAAATTTTCAACCAATAAAACATTTCGAATAATGAAATCGGAACTAAGTTCAATATTACCTTTTCCGATTACTTTAAGTTTACCGTCGTTGCCGAATGCAACTGATCCTAGACTCTTGTACTTGAGTTTGATAAACTTCAACTTATCTCCAGTCATATGTCTGGAGCATCCACTATCCAACATCCATTAATCCAATTCCTACACATGAAGTAGTTGAATTTGTTTCTTTTTAATGGATTTAAAGATAGCGTGATTGAAGTAGACTCCTTAAATTTTCTATTTTACTCTATTGTAATCAAGGTAATTTAGCAAACACTTAAGCCTATGGTTATTAACGTTTTGAAATTTAAGTTTAAAATAATTTTGAAATTTAGTTTTTTTTTTTAAATTAATTTTGAAATTTAGTTTTTAAAATAATTTTGAAATTTAGTTTTTAAAATAATTTTGAAATTTAAGTTTTAAAATAATTTTGAAATTTAGTTTTTTTAAAATAATTTTAAAATTTAGTTTTTAAAATAATTTTGAAATTTAAGTTTTAAAATATTTTTGAAATTTAGTTTTTAAAATAATTTTGAAATTTAGTTTTTAAAATAATTTTGAAATTTAAGTTTTAAAATAATTTTGAAATTTAGTTTTGAAAATAATTTTGAAATTTAGTTTTTAAAATAATTTTGAAATTTAGTTTTTAAAATAATTTTGAAATTTAAGTTTTAAAATAATTTTGAAATTTAGTTTTTTTTTTAAAATAATTTTAAAATTTAGTTTTTGAAATTTAGTTTTTGAAATAATTTTGAAATTTAAGTTTTAAAATAATTTTGAAATTTAGTTTTTAAAATAATTTTGAAATTTAAGTTTTAAAATAATTTTGAAATTTAGTTTTTGAAATAATTTTGAAATTTAGTTTTTAAAATAATTTTGAAATTTAAGTTTTAAAATAATTTTGAAATTTAGTTTTTGAAATAATTTTGAAATTTAGTTTTTGAAATTTAGTTTTTGAAATAAATTTGAAATTTAGTTTTTGAAACTAATTTTGAGACTTAAGATAATTTTGACAGTTAAAAATAATTTTAAAAATAATTGTTAATTAACTCAATTTTAATTTTAATTTCTTAGTCATCTCACCCGATCTAAATTGTCAATCAGGGAATCCTATAATTGTTGTGAGATGAATTATTGTTGAATTTGAGGGTCTGGTTTAACTTGGTGTTAGATTCAGGTTCAGCTTTTGTTAGCTAGAGCCCTAGAGCCAATCATTTGATGATTGTATTTTGGACTTGTTGTATCATATTCTATATAAATAAAGGCATTTGGTTTTTGGTTATTATACTTACTTGTATTGGTGTCAAATAAACTAAGTATAATAACGTCCTTGAGTAGAAGGTTCTTACCTATATCAATCGATTGGTTGAATCGATAGTGAGATGATATAGGGAACACTACTCTAAATCATTCCTAGTCGAGTATTAACATTCAGGGATAATGTTAATGCAATAAGACTAGCATGTAGGTCAACTCGATGACTTGATCTCACAAGTCATGGATATAGAGATATCAAGTTGACACATGGGTATACATTAGAGAATGTATACTGAATGACCCGCCATGAGAAAGTATCATGGATCGTTATATGAGTGTCATATACTTTCTCATGTGGCTATTAGTATGACTACTAGTCCTTAGACCTGAAGTCACCATGGTTCCCTACATAAGGAGTTATGTACTTTGGTTTCGTCAAACGTCACCCGTAACTGGGTGGACTATAAAGGCGATTACTGGGTATGTAACGAATTATGCAGAGGGATGTGAGTGATGTAGATGGGATCTATCCCTCCTATATGACGGGAGAGACATTGATATTCTTAATAGAGTGAGACCACGAAGTGCATGGTCATGCCCAAATGAGTCAATATAGGATATTGAGCTCATTTGATTTAGTGAGTCTACTTGAAGTTCAAGATTTAGATTGGTCAGAGGATGACACGGTCTATGCCTCACATTGATCAATCTAGATGTCTAGGATAGAAGGACACTTGTCATAATTGTGAGGAGTCACAATTAGTAGTCACAAGGTGATGTTGGATCTCAACATTTCTTGTAACTTGGGTAGCAATGATGTATTGCTAGATGTCGCTCACTGCTTATGTTTTTAAAGGAGTTTAGAAACATTGCCAACGTTACAAGAACCTATTGGGTCACACACAAAGAACAAGTGGATGGAGATTAGGTTCATATGATGAACCAATTGGATTCGAATTGATTTAAATTAGACTTATTGAGTTAGACTCAATTAGATTCAATTGTTGAATAAGTCTAATTTAAATTTGATTCATTAAGTCAATTTATATTAATGAATTGAGATTCATTAGATTGAAATTGGCTTGAATCAAAGAATGAATTCAACTCAACATGGAAGAGATTTGGTCAATTTTGACTTGACCAAAATGGGAAGTTGAAACATCAAGTTTGACTTGATGAATTGCCACTTCATGGAGGATGACTCATCCTACATGGCAGCCACATCATCTCCACCTCATGAGGTGTGCCACCTCATGGAGGTTACACCTCCCATTCCATTTAATGTGGTCGGCCACATTAAATGGGGAGGTTACATGTGTGTGGCCGGCCACACTAATGGTGTAGGAGGTTTCATTTTGTGTCATTCAAGTGGTGTTGAATGCTTCTCCTTCCTCCTAGCTCTCTTCCTCCTTTCTCTTGCTGTTGTCGTGAGATTTCATGGAGGGAGAAGGTGTATGAGTTGTGTTCCAAGAAAAGGGTGAAGTGAAGGTCACAAAGGAGGGTACCTAGAGGATTATGTGAGATCCCTTTTCTTTCTCTCCTTTCTCTCCTTTTTAAATCCTACCCGAGAGCCCTAGAAAGTGCTAGCACACTTGGGTGCTCTCTTCTCCATCCTTGTGTGTTAGAGAACACACCTTGTTCGTGTGGATATCACTAGAGAGTTGTCTACGTTGACAACTTCGAGATCCGGCGTACCGTTGGACGAGCGGGATTTGCGAGGGCACGCTTCGAAGGTAAAATACTTTTCCTTTGTAGATCTACTGTAGATCGTAGTTTAAAACTCGTACTCGTGTTTTCGGAAAGTTTTCTTCGCACGAGATCCAATGGCTAGGGTGATTCGTGGTTTCCGCGACGCGAAAACGCGGTTTTCGCGGCCCGAAAAACCCAACAGCTTTGAGTTCAACAAGTAAGCATTCTTTGGATAAACTTCTGGGCTATGGTGAGTCACAAGGAGCTCATTAAAGTAACCATGCCTTCGAGGTTTTTCAAATAGTCCTACCCATTGAACTTAATACTCAACCTTGGTCTTAACTAGTTGGGATTCATTTAAGAGTAGCTTCGGTCAGTTCCACTTGGCCAAATGCACCAGGTCGAAGCCATATCTTCCTAGACATGCGATGCCCAAGTTTCCCTAACGTACTATCATCCAAAAATTTCACCGGTACTGTGGTTCAAGTTAAACTTAGCCCGTTTTTAAACTAGCCTTAATTACCCTATCGGGTAATCTATTCTTGTTTTACCCATTTCGGGTAAATTAGGTTCAGTTACCCTGTCGGGTAATTCAGTTGGAGGTGCCAGCTAGTTTGGATCCACCATCTATTTTTGAATTTTAAATTTATAATTTAATTTTTAATTTTTAATTTTGATTTTGAATTTTGAATTTAGAATTTAGAATTTAGAATTTAGTTTCGAATTTTTAATTTGATTTTGAATTTAGAATTTATAATTTAGTTTCGAATTTTTAATTTAATTTTGAATTTTGAATTTAGAATTTTTTATTTCAAATTTTTAATTTGATTTTGAATTTTGAATTTAGAATTTATAATTTAGTTTCGAATTTTTAATTTGATTTTGAATTTTGAATTTGAGTAAATACGCAACGCTTTCTCTTAAAATCATTGTCGTAGGAGTGTTGTCATTTGTAGTTTTTATTGTAGTGCTACTAGAGATCTAATTGGATCTTCCAATGCTAAACCATCAAAACTGCAATGCTAAACAATTCAAAATATGCAATGCTAAACAAATCAAAATCTGTAATGCTACACATAGCTATTCCACACTAAAAATCTGTTAAAGCTTGATACCTATGTAAAGCTTATACTTTTATAGAGCAATAGAGATCTTTAAGCATGTTACAACATGATCTAAACTGGAATACTAAGCCAAAATCACAAACTGAAAACTAAATCTGCATACCATACTAATCAAGATTCTGCATCCTATGCTACACAATTTCTGCATACTATGCAAACATAAATTCTGCACTATAATACTTAACCAAACTGCACTATAATCTTTTTTAAAAAAATTGCACTATAAGTTCCACCAAAAATCTGCACTACAAGTTTCGCCAAAAATCTGCACTATAAATTCCACCAAACATCTGTACTACAAGTTTCACCAAAAATATGCACTATAAATTCCACCAAAAATCTGCACTACAAGCTCCAACTCAAGCTAAAACCTGCTGGGATCTTCCAACTTATGTAAAACTTAAAGAAAAGTTGATGCTGCTATCACAAATTGAAATGTGAAGTTACTAGAATAGAACTTGAGAGATCTACTCATTCTAACACTACAAGAAAAACTCTCATAGACATCGGTGGAACAACATCGGTTTTAAGCAAAAACCGATGTCTTGGAGCATTTTACACCGGTTTTTCTAAAAACCGGTGTCTATAAGCGCAGATTTTCGCTCATAGACATCGGTTTTTTAAGATGATGTATATGAGCGCATTTTTTTTGTTAATAGACACCGATTTTAACAGCGGTTTTTAAAACCCGGTGTCTATGATAAAATAAAATAATTTAATTTTCCGACCAATACTTAAGCCAAATTTGCAACACTTCAATATTTCCTCCAAACCTAAACCTATATCGCGCCATCCACCATCTCTCTCAGCCTCATCTCCCTCTTCCCCTTCCTAGATCGACGCACGATGCCCTTGCTTCTTCAGCCAACCACACCGCATCTCCTCCATCTCCTCCTTTGGGTAAGAAGAGGCTGCCTGTGTGGATTGGAGTCATCGCCGAGTCGCTAGAAGTGGCCCTCCTCCACTCTTACTCGATCCCATATCTGGTAACCTCGATTCCTCATCTCCTTCTTTTGATTTGATCCCTCCTTGTCGATCCTCGTGTGGCCAGGACTGATCGGAGCTCCTTGCTCGCTGATTTTACTGCTCACGGTAGGATTCGGCGCTGCCTCCAGGTGTGTTATCGACTAATCGGTCGACATGGTGAGGGGGAAGACGCAGATGAGGAGGATAGAGAAACTGGCCAACCGGCAGGTGACCTTTTCCGAGCACCGGAGAGGCCTTCTGAAGAAGGCCTTTGAGCTCTCCGTGCTGGATTAAAAAGGGGCGTTGTGTCCTGGGAACCCTAAAGATACTCCCGCTATGGGTTTAGGAAATGCATGATAAATATACCCAATTATTTACCCGATCTTCCAACTTCCAATCCCGAAGCCATGGCTTCCTCCTCCAAAGCCCTAGGCGAGCTCCTCGGCTCACCGAAGCGTCTCCGCCCGATCTCCCTCTCCCCGGAATCCATGACCCTCAAATCCCCCCTCTCCACCCTCCATGCCCCTCCTCTCGCCGCCGGTGAACACCCCTCCGCACTCACGTCGGAGCAGGCGAAGAGGGTCGACGCCGGCGGATCCCTTTCCCGATGGAAGCGGAACCTCAGTATCTGTTCCAAAAGGATCGCAACAAGGAAAGGTACTCGTTCCGATCCCTATGTGAAGCTGGGAGAGCTCTTGGTCGAGGAGACATGGCTGGAGGCTCTCTCCGGCGAGCTTCAGAAACCCTACGCGCAGAACCTGTGCAGGTTTGTGGAGATGGAGATGCGCAGCAGCGTCCCTATCTACCCTCCGCCCCACCTTATATTTAATGCTCTTCATTTGACTTCCTTTGATGAAGTCAAGGCAGGTAGACTCCTTGACCTGAATCATTTTGTTATGCCTCATTGTATGTCCTGTTCTTTGAGTTTCTTGTTTCTTACGCATGCTACAACTTTGACATTTTGTGCCTCCTGATTCCCATTTATTAACTAGATGAATATCAAGTTTATTCATACTGTCATAGTGTATTGATCTAGTAGCAGTGGCTTGTAGAATGATGTTGGTCATTTTATCTGAGGCCTCCATTATTTGGTTCCATGTAGAAAATCGAAAAGAACATGATTTAAATTTTGGTTTCTATGTCTTGCTTTGGTTTGATGAGTTTGATAGTTTAATTATATTTGGTTCTTGTTTTTTTTTTGAAAAAAAAATTTAACCAAAAATGCCAAAATATAATTTGTAATATATTTTCAAGTAAATCCTCAAAGCCTTGTCCAACCATAATAATCTTGTCAAATTTTATGATGCATGTGAGGATGCACTTAACGTCTACGTAGTCATGGAGTATGTCTTAATTAACTCTAGTTAACTTAACAATGAGTAACAAAGTTTCTACATATGATATTTGTTCCATGTCACAAGATAGAGTTGATATATCCAAAACTTTTTGCATGTAGTATCCTACTAATATGCCTCTTTGCTTTCCACTTTGTATCCTGCACTAAGGAAAAATGATAATACTTTTCCATACAAATTTTAAAATGAACACTTCTAAGATGATGGGCAGCAATTTTTTTTTAAAAAAATTATGTAGTACTTCTGTTAATTTGGAACTCAACAATATGTTTTTCTCTTTTCCAGATTATGTGAAGGTGGAGAATTATTAGAAAGAATTTTATCCAGGTAAAAAAGTGATTTTATTGGCCATAATTTATATCTATTTGATTATTTGAATTTGAAAATTAATAACTTTTGATTGCTTTTTTTCCCTTGTGTTCTCAAGAGGTGGAAGGTACTCAGAGGAGGATGCAAAAGCTATAGTTATTCAAATACTGAGTGTAATCGCCTTTTGTCATCTTCAAGGTGTTGTGCATCGTGATTTAAAGCCAGAGGTTTGTATCATAGAGAACTTTGATTCAATTTATGCAGACATGATATTACTTTAGATCTCTTATTTTACAGGAGCAACTTAGGGTATTCTACTGTTCATTTCTTTTTCAACATATATTTTTCAGCGCTGTTAATATTTCTTCCTTGTATTTAACAACAGAATTTTCTTTTCACCACTAGAGATGAAAATGCTCAGATGAAGTTGATTGATTTTGGCCTTTCCGATTTTGTTAAACCAGGTGAGCATTGTTTAGTGGCATGGTCTAGTTGATTGCTTTTTTGGTGATGTTAAACATGAAAATGTTATCCTATTTTGTTATGGATTCCTTTTGTTGTTTTCTCTGGTACCATTTGTTGTGAGTTTCCTTTGCCACTAAAGTTTTTGAATGTGTCATTCAACCTATCATTTTCTGCATTATATTTTAGGTATTTTACATATTTTTGCTGTAATGGAATAGAGTCCTCTTTTTTCAACTTTTATTTTTTATGAAAGCATCATGTAAGAATTGTTGCATTAACATAAATCTATCAAAGTACAACAGCAAATGATGAGAAGTAATAATAATCTTGAGTAGGATATAAGTAATATTAGATTGGAAAGAGAAAAGTGGGAAGGGTTACAAACTAATAATTGTCAACATCGTGTGGCACTCATATTTAACTTGGCTACTTGGAAGACATTTTTGAGTTTGATCACCTCAAGATGCCAATTGAAATTGTTTCAAATTTTTCTAGCAGGTCTTTTCAATTATTCTTTAGTTGGCTTTGGATTTGTAGAATTTTATACAGTAGTTACTTGTTTGTTCACATCATTCTTGAATCATATGTCAAATTGTTTTGTGACAACTTATAGCATCCATTGTTACTAAGAAACTATTTCGACCTGATAATTGCTCTCAATTATCCATACATTGATAACCCAAATATCCTCAGTTGATATGGGTTAGTGCATGAGATGGAATTTCCACAACAAACTTAAGCAATGCTAATGTAGAATGGGGAAGGATTAAATACCAAGTTTAACATGAAAACAAGATAGAAGTATTTAACAATATTAGAAGGCAAAATTTCAACTCAATGAATAATGCATGCAAGTGTTAGATCTATGTGTCTTGAACGTTAAGGGATCTACAATGTATGGTGCCTTTAAACTAATAATTAAAGGTTCAAAAATTGATATAGCAATAGATGACTTAGAAGGCAAACCCAATATGGATATCTTAGAGCTACTACTCTACAAACCCGGTAAATGTGTGCTTAAATTTCAAATCTTGTAGCACCAAATGGAGAAGGTCTTTCCACTGGCATGGTTAAAACTTTTATGTATTATTGACCTGTAGAGTCTTGGTACTTAGGAGGATGTATGGTTAAGTTTGGCTTCTTCCTCCTCATGGATCCTTGAGAATACTTCGTTTTCTTTTTGGACAAATTAGTTTATGGTGACTTGAGAGTAATCTTTTTATTGAATTTCAACAAAGTTACATAACTTGGGAGAGAACTAATGAAAAACATAATCAGCTGACCTTTGTATTCTAGTAAATTTCATAGGTTACCTCTTAGAGTTTTCAGCATCGAACAAAATTTGACAACTTATTCTTGATTTTTAGCTTGATCATAATGAATTTGTTATCGCTATATTTCTTATGTACCTATGTTAGTTCCTTATTGATGTTGTTCCTTCATATTTCAGAAGTATCACCCTACAAGAGTTCTCACAATTATGTATCAACCATTTGCACTTGCAACAACTGCCATATTTACATACCATGAAGCAAAAGTTAACACTAGGCTGCGCAACTTAACTGGTTATATCTTGTTTTTCCTATGTTCGCTTTGCCTTATCGTGGTAAGCTCCTATTATTCTATGCCAATTTCTCCTAAAATTTCAGTTTAGATTGTAATTTTCAGCACTGAAAGGTTCCATACAGTTGGACGTTGCTACATCTGGAAAAGGAGGGATTGGAGTTTATATTGGTATATGCGTTATCAGTGCAGCGTTTGGTCTCTCTGATGCTTTGGTTGAGGGGGGAATTGTGGGTGACTTGTCCATGATGTCCCCAGAATTCCTTCAGGTAATTAAGATTAACTTAAAAACATTTTCCTTTTTTGAAACATAATTTTTTTTCTCATTGAAGTCCAAAGAAACATTGTTTAAGATCACAGTTTAAGATCACAGTTTTATATAAGATCACAGTTTAAGCTGCTAGCATCAAACGGAGAAAGTCACATATCGTTCGACAACTTTCGAATGGTCAGTCTAGTCGAATTTGTTTGCCAATATCCAAAATGTGATTGTTCAGTTGCATACTTTCCTCTGTCATTTACTTCTATGTCTATCCTTGTGCAGGCCCTATTGCAAAATGCAACCGAGTCAATGAAGGAGAGTAAGGTTATTGGTATCTTAAATGTGGCGAGGCATCCATTCCTGCTGCCATTTTTTTTGCAGTTGCTAAGTTTCTTTTGTATGCCTCCACCATTACCATTACTACAGAATTTATATGCTATAGTTTTGAACAGAATTTTCTGATGGTAATATTCTAGGACTTCTGCAGCATGTATAATTCTTCTGTTTTTGTTCTTTGCTGTAGTTAGGTAGACTAAATGATAATTTTGTTTGACAGATTAGAACAGTGGATGTTTTAACTCAGAAAACTAGGCATTTGAAGGTGAAAAGTGGTGAGATTAGGGAAATGAAAGGCGCAAGATGAATGGAGCAGTATATCAAGTTGAACAGATTCTGATTCTCATAATTTAATGTAGCCTCAGCTTGATTTTTGACTCACGATGTTCTACCTTGATGTGTACAATATATATTAGCTTTTGATGTAAAAAGAATGTTTGGGTATTTTATGGATACTGTTGTAAGGAGATTATTTATGTAATTTGTGAATATTTATGTATTTTATGGATACTGTTGAATGAAGAATATTTGTGTAATTTGTGAATATTTGTGTTTTTTTTTTGTTACTGTCGGTTTTTCATTGTTTCGGAAATCAAATTTGTGCTGTTGAAAAATACCCATATTACATCGGTTTTCCACCGCTGCAAAACCGGTGTTATTAACTAATATTACATCGGTCGTATACCGCTGCCAAAACTGGTGTTATTAACATATAATATTACATCAGTTTTACACCATTGATGAAACAGTGTCGTTAAGTGATACTACACCGGTTAATAACCGATTCGAACACCGGTGTCGTTAAGTGATACTACACCAGTTTTAACCCGATGTCTAAAATGGCAGACCTTTTACATCGGCTTCATAGACATCGGTCGAAAATGTAATAGACACCGGTGGAAACCCGATGTCTATGAGGGTTTTTGTTGTAGTGTAAATTAATCCCTACCAAGCAAAGCATAAAGGAAAGTTGCTGTTGTTATCACGAATTCTGAAATCTAGGGATCCTATTAAAACCTTGATCCCTCTTTATTATAGCTACTCATAAACCTTTAAAGAATTTAGTAGAACACCTATATTTTCTTATAGAGCAACAGAATTCTTTAAGCATGCTACAACTGAAATAGAAAGGAGAAAGCAAATCTAGGAACTAATTTTAAACCTCTTGCAACCCCATTAATCTGTACAGCATGTTCCGAAAGCAAGGAAAGAACTAAAATCCCTAGCTATTCCAGTTCTGTACAACCTATTCCGAAAGCAAGGAAAAAAAACTAAAAATCGAAGCTTGAAACTACCCTTACTGCAGGTGAGTAGCAACTTACCGAGGTGTTCTTGAACTTACAACCGAAAAGGAGACTTCTAATGCTTCTAGGGTTTTGGAGACTTGCAAATCTCTGTCTCTTCCTCGTGCCTACCGTTCCTTCTTGATGAGAGGAGCTCGGATCCGAGAAGAGCTCGCGGAGTCCCCTTTGGCCGGCCGCCGGAGAAGCCCTAGCTTCGTTCTTCGATTCTGCCCAAGAAATCGCCGTCGCACGCGAGAGAAGGAGAGAAAAGAGTTTTAGGTCACGGGAAATACAACATCAACTTATCCCTTTATAACTCCAATATTTTGTTAACTATCTACCACATAAATATTTTTCGCTATCTTTTCTAGATAGCATGACCCGCTTGGGCACTTGGCTATCGCGCTTCGCTTAAGATTCGGGTCGGGCCGGAGGTCGCGGGTTCAAACCTCAACCGAAACCCTTTTATTCCTATTTATTTTCTGTTTTCTATTATTGCTTAAACTAATTTCGCTATCTATTTTATCAGCACCGCCCTGTTGGGTTCCTGGTCAGCCGAGACAACTTAAGGCTTTGCTTAACCTCCTGGTCAGCCGAGACAACTTAAGGCTTTGCTTAACCGGAGGTCTCCGGTTCGAACCTCGGCTCAACCTCTTTATTTTTGCAACTTGTTTCGTTTGGTAAAAATACCAAACGAACTCCAAAAATTACATAAAAATACTCTAAAAATTTATAAAAAAACTCTAAAATATTTCTAAAGTATTTCTAAATATTTTTAATTACTATTAGGACTCAGTATGAGGAAATTTGGGTTGTTACATAACCGTCTGAGCGGCAGACGTCTCGCCCGCCATCTGCGCCTTGTCACTCTCACCTTCATGCGAGCCAATCGGGGTTAGGCCAAGTTTCTCCACCTCCTGTGCTGCAGCCGCCTCTATCTCGGCGGCCTTGCGTTTCAGCATGCCGAACACCATCGATTTCATCATAGTCTCGATTGTAAAAAAGCGAGAAAAAATCAGTTAGACTCAAAGAAAAGGGGAGAAAGTCATTTCTTACCAGGGTCGTTCGGGAGCCGCATTCTGATCGGGCTTAAACCGAATAGGTACTTCATCCATTCGGGTAGCAGCTTATTGATGTCCAGATTCAGGCCGGCCAACATGTTAGTCGCGTGTAGAAAAGCAGGCTCTGTTCTATACCTCTTCAGGTCGGGGGGAGGTGGCAAAGCAGTCTGCCACTGGGTTCGGAAAGGGGGAGACTCATGAAGAAAAAATGCTCTTCCCAATGCTTATTGGAGGTAGGCATTTTATCAAAGAAAACTAGACCGATCCGAGCTTGAAACAAGAAAGTACCCAGCTCAGACTGCTTGGGGTAGTAAAAATAATGGAAGATTTGGGGCTTAAGGGGAATATTGTGCACCCGGAAGAGCACAACTACGCCGCACAGCAGCCTAAAGGAATTTGGCACGAGCTGGCCGAGCGAAATATGAAAATAATTGCAAACTTCTAAGATGAATGGGTGGATCGGAAACCTAAGGCCACCTACGAATTGGTCACGGAAGAAGGTAACAGTCCCAGCCGACGGGTCATGTAGCCGGTCGGATGACTCGGCCAAAACGAGTTTATGGTCAGAAGGGATGTCATAGGTATTGATTAGTTTGAAGGCATCTCCCGAATCAAACCTACTCTCCATGGTTTGATACCAAAGACCAGGAGAGGGGGCAGAAGAACTAGCCATTACAGCCGGAATGCGAAGCAAAGGAAAAGCAGAAGGCAACGGAGGCGGTGAGCAAAACAGTGCCTACGGAGCACAGACACCACCGGAATGCGAAGGAAAGCGCGAAGAAAACAAGAAAGGAGCGGGCAAAGAGTTCTTACAGAGAAAAAGATTGTCGGAGAAGAGAGCTAATGGCCGGAATACGGAGAATTGGTTCGCCGAAGAATAGAGCAGGAACCTTCAAAGAACACGGGCGCGATAAAGCGGAAGCGGCAGAAGGAGAGGAGGCGGCCTTATAAAGGTTGGGCTCGAGCTGTAGGGACCGCTCGATCCAGGGCATGAGATCTGAGGAGCGCATCCGCCCGTTGAATTCAAAGCGCCAGGGGTCACATCAAGCCTGACAGCTCGAGCAGGTGATGACGGCCGCCTGGCCACGTGGCATCACCCCAATGGGCGCATTTAATGACCCCCATTATGCAGGCGAGGGCACGTGCTTGGCCTTAATGGCCCGGATTTGCATAAATCCCGAGGAAATCTAGGAGATGTCAGTGTCGACTGACGCTGGGTCAGCAAGGCAGACGGTCGTAAGACCAATATTCGCCAAGCGCTGGTGGGTGATAGGCCGAGCGGCATCATCCACCACACAGTTCCCGATCGGATAAATATTTCCGCCAGGGGCAGAGCGGTCGTGATGTCACCAGTTCAGTAGTCTAGTCAGTCAGACTTGCAGCCTCCTTCGACTAGACTTGAGGGTGTAACGTCCGAAAATTCTCAAAACTATTTTAGAAATATTCTATAATTATTCTGGAATTTTTAGATATTTTTACAGAATTTTTAGAGTAGCGGAAGTAGCAAAAACAAATAGAAACCGAAAACGGCCTAAGCAGGGATTGAACCCGAGACCTATGGTTTACGGATAAGTCTAGTAACCAGTTGAACCCAGCAGGGCCGTGCTGAAAGGAAAGGGAAACATTTATATTTAAGTTTAAGTTGGGTCGAAATACCCACTTAATATAAATAGGGAATTAATGGGTGAAGAGTTATTTGGTTTTCGCTTTTAACGTGACTTGCTTCTCCTCACCCTAACCTCACGCCGACTCCCCTTCTCCTCTCCTTCTCTCGGCGCTAACCACAAGAACAATCTAGGGTTTCTCTCCCTAGGGCCCTAAGAGCACTTTTCGGCGACGACTTCGACACGAGGACGCTCCCCTCCGCGAGAGGAACGCATAGACGCGAGAAGATCGCCGAAAGGATCGTCTCCTCCGGAAACCTAGCGATTAGAATCGTAAGAAATTACGAATAGAAGGTAAGAAACCCCTCACCTACAGTATAAGTAGCTTCCGTGTGGTTTTCTATGCATTAGTTTAGTTATATGCAGATTTTTAGACACATAGGGTGTAATTAACCCTCCTCGCAGGTTTAGGGATTTAGTGAGTACCTTTAGATGGGCCGGACACGTCTTTCCCCCTTTAGTTGGAGGTCTTAGATGTTATCGGGTGCCTAGAGGTAGTCTCCCTAAAAGAGGGGAGAGTTTAAACACACTAGATGTTCGATTAAATGATTAGCTCAGTAAAATGCAACTTAGGCCTTTTTAATAGCTCAGTAAATGCAATAGAAGCATTTAAAATAGCTTAGTTAGCCTTACTACAGCTTTCATGGGACTACGGTCCAATGGGTGGGCTCCCACAGTCACCTCTAGGTTCAGACAACCTAGCACTATGTTCAGATAACCTAGTAATAGCAAGATAAGTAAATTCAGCTATATCAATATTTTATTTTTAGTGGCACTGTACAGGATCAGATATCCATTGGGTTGGACTTCCACAGTCGTCCCTAGGTTCAGACAACCTAGTAACCCTACTAAATTTGGGACTTGCAAACCCGGGTCTAGTTAGGGATGCGCGCACAGCAAAGTACAGTTGCCGGGCCCACTAGCAACATGATTATGTATTTTCACTTATTATGATAATAGCTTTCAAATTCGCAACCTAGTTATGTTAATATAGTTTTAGCTCAGTTTTAGCTTCAGTTTCAGTTTAGTTCTCCTAGATGATATCATGAGATAGTTTCATGCTTAGATTTTATTATGCATGCCATGTTTCAGTGTTTATGCCATGCTTTAACAAATTCAGTGCATGTTTTCAAATAGCATTCTTTAAAAACATGTTTGCATCGTTGCATGTTTTAGTGAGGTAGATGATTTCTTACTAAGCTTAAAGCTTACAGATACTATTTTTCCTTATACTGCAGATAAGGGTAAAGGAAAGATGGACTAGCAGAGGAAGCTGGAGGTCAATGCAGTGATGGTGTGTGTGGCAGGAACCTGGAATGAAGATCCTTAGGGAGTTTAGCAAATTAAGAACTTAGTTTCTTTTCTCAAGTACTTTTATGCACTTTTAGACCTTAGAATGTTTAAACCATGGAGGATTTGTTTAAGTTGTTAGTAATTATGTTGGAATGCTAGTTAATAGATGCTAGAACTTATTTCCATTGATTTTAGAACTCTTATATGAGATTTTGGCACGAACTAGTGCTGAAATCAGGGTTCTGATTCGAAATCAGAACCCAGATCGGTCTACAGACCGATCAGAGTTTGGGTTGTGCCGCTGGATCGGTCAGCTGACCGATCCAGTCGCGAACAGAGAGTTGGCGTCGGCGAACAGAGAGTATCGAAGCTCACTGATCGGTCTGCCGACCGATCAGTGTACTCCTGGATCGGTCGGTAGACCGATCCAGCAGCATACAGAATGCTATCGCTTATGGATCGGTCAACAGACCGATCCAGAGCCTTCTTACGTGCCAGTATCAAGCGGGATCGATCACAGGATCGATCCGACAGCCCAATCGATCCATGGATCGATTGAAATGCCTGATTACAGCTAGCAGAACATCCAAGAGGTATAGATTATCTTCCCTAGCATGTGTACAACTCCTAGGTACACCTAGAATATTAAGTTCAGATTTTCCAGTAATCAGTTTAGCAAAACTTTAATCAATCCAGATTTCCGCAATAGTAAAATTTAGCACAGCATAATGTAGCGATCGGCCTTACAGCTTAGTTAGTAGAAGGCGGGTCGTTACAGAGGGGGAGACAGGTGATCCAGTATTAAGAGGGGGGGTCCTGAACGGATAGGGATCGATGGCCCGTGGATGTCAAAGTCAAGGCGGTCAACGTATAGTGTTGGCCGGGCGGGAGGTCACTTGGCCGAGCGGGAGGCTACTTAGTCGAGCGTCCGCATCAGTACTCGGGTCGGCCCGAAGATAACTCGACCGCAAGTCAGGTTTCCGACACTCAGGGGTTCGCTTAAGAGAGCCGATGCGCCGAGCAATCGGTCCGCTCGACTGAGTGACAGATTAACAACTTGTCAGCTTAGACGAACAGTGCACCAGCAGCGGACCAGCGAAGATGACATAAGATGACATGCTCGTCCGAGCTTGAGGCCGAGCCGACAGTCCGCTCGGTCCAATGTCGTTCCCTCCTGGACGCTAGTATGGCCGAGCGGTTTTCTCGCTCGGAACAGTAACAGACAGAAGGTGTAGAAGAGTACAAAGGGGACAGCTAGAGATATCCTTCTCGAGATATGTGTCATCGACAAACAGCATGGTTGGTGGCTGGACCGGACAGAGAATCGTACGGTGGAAGTTTCCACTGTCATGTCAGAGATATGCTCAGACGGTTGCGGTATGGCGTCAAGCGTGCTTTTCTGACACGTCCATTTTGAGGTATGTTTGGGGAAGCGCGCACGCGTCGATGAGCGTGCACGGACCTCCCCGGGGGCTTATATAAGGACTCCCAGACTTCGACGGAGGTATGCAATCAACTATACTGTAGCTACAGTTCTCCTTATTTTGCTTTAGCTTTCTTCCCGCCTGACTTGAGCGTCGAAGGGTCGTCGCCGGGAACCCCTTCCCGACCCGGCTTTGTTGCAGGTTTGCCGAAGGTCCACCTCATCCCGGCATCTATGCGGAGCCAGCAGAGAGTGTCACGCCCCCAACTTTCATCAACTCACAGCTCGAACAGGATCATATATATGTATATATAAAGAAAAAGAAATAATTTTTAAAATTGCTTAAAAAATGATTAAGTAAATTCAGAGCAACCTTACTCTGATACCAATTGAATGATTGAATAAAGATGATAGAGGGTGGGGTGAATATCATTCATTCAAAACACCTTTTCTTTTCATGTCAATTAGTAAAACAAATATCAAAGTAATAGCGGAATAAGATAGCAAGAACAATGTACAAAAGACATAGTTGGTTACTTGGTTCAGAGTTTGTGTCAACTCTTACTCCAAGATCCGCGATCCTTGATCCTTGATCGTACTGTTGGGCAATTCACTAATAGTATTCTTTCTGAAAACTTTAGAGAAGAAGCAACTCATACAAATGATGTATAGGATAGTAACAAACTACTATCTTTACAGAAATAATGCAAGCACAAAATATACCGACAAAGATGAAGAGTTGAAGTGCAAATTGTTGGAGAAGAGTCTGAGAAGCTTGCATATGTAAATAAAGCATAGTAGTGGTAGCAACACGAGTAGAGAGAATGAGAATGTTGCTTAGAAAAGTTATTCTTCGACACTGATCTCGAGGTTCTTTTATATGCCACGTTCGGTTGTTCGAAAAGATGTTTGGTCAACTGATCCTTTCTATCGACCAATCTCCCTATCATTCGACTGATCATGTGGATTTCTTTCTTTGTCGAGATCCGATCTTTGCTCTATTAAGTGCATTAATTGTTCGGTCGATTTATCACCTTGTTCAATCAACCGATCCCTCAAATTGCCTTCTTTACTGTGATTCAAATATGCATTGTCATTAATGCTTTTATTGTTCGGTCTATCGATCCTCAATTTCGGTCAACCGATCATACTATGATACCATGCTTGCGAGCCTAATCTATTTTTCCATTTTTGCCTGTTCGATCGACCAAACCTCCATTTGGTTGACTAATAAAATGGCTTGATCGATCAACTGAACCCTTGGTTAAATGAAGATCTCTGAGTTGCACACGTATGGACACGACCAAATCTTGATATGAGTTTTGAGTCAAAAGCTATAATCAGGTCATATGATCCTGCAACACAGAGTTAGATAATTGATCCTGCAAAACAGAGTTAGATAATAGATATTAAATATGCATGAGTATGACAATTAATTAGGACTGTCTTGATCTCAATTTAGAAATCTCTGTTTATTTCTTTAGTTGGATTAGCGACCTAGGGTTTGCCCCTTCCCGGGACATGACTTCCCCATCGCTCCACTTTAGTTGCTTACCTTAACCTACCTATCAAACATCGAGTTCTCCAGACTTATTTAGACTTTACTGCCTATCCACGACTAGGGGTTTTCTCATTGAGTAAATAGTTTGCACACTTAGTCAAATCATCATATCATAATAAGACTTAACTTGAACCTTTGACAACATCAAAATTCATGTTTGATTCTAGTACACCCTGCACCAACAGTAAGAATACAAGTTGTCCTAAAACCAAAAGAGAGTTTGATTAAACCTTATGATCTTTTACAGAAGTTTCAGGATACACTTGGAGGAATGATAGCATGATCTTATCATTTGGTATAATTTTAACTTTCCATTAAAATATTATTTTTTTATATATTTATCATGTTATTATAATTTTAAATAAATATAAAATGTATTTGCAGTTAACAGTAAGCAAAAATTACTATTAGGTGAATATGAAATGATACTTTACACCTTTTGGTTTGGTATGATATTCAATCTTTATATTTATTTCTATTAAATTTTTGTATACAATAATATTGTTTTATTTCACTGATACAAATATATTCATTGTATTTTGTAGGTGATGGATACTTGGATTTTTGTAAATCAATATGATAGTTGAAAATGGTCTGCCTAGTTGAGTTTTTATTTTATAAAACTTTATTAGTTCTAAAACTTAATATTTTGAGTATAGTGTGTAGTTAATTTTGGATATAAAGTACTTGTCATTAGTTTGCATTTGTAATTTGACTTAAATATTTATTTGGATGAATTTAGATTATCTATTTGTACTTTAAATTATAATTTCTAATTTTTTCTATTCTAAATGGTGGATGGATTGTGATGACATATAAAATTGAATTCATGTTATATATTCTAAATAAATATTAATGATCATTTTAAATGATTATAATAATATTATAATAATATTTATTAATGTCATTATAGATTAGTTAAGGTGATATTTAAAATGATATTATAAATTATTTACTGACACTTTTTATTGTTCTTATAAAAAATGTATATATCATAATAAATGAGTTTTAGTGACATTTAGTTTTATGATCGTTGATGATAATATGACATATATAAATGTCCTTAAAAAAAGACTTTTCCTGATAATTTAGAGTGTCGTTATATTTTTAATTGGGACATTTTTGATGTTGACATTGACATTGACATTGTATAATGACATTATAAAATGTAAGAAAATTGAGGAGGGTCTAAAATAATATTACTTTATAGAACATTTTTGATAAATGTCATTAAAACACTAATGTCATCACAAATATACTATAAGAATATTTATGTTTGTTATAATAAACTAATTTTCATGTAGTGACACACCCCGTGGGAGGAGGCTTCATCAGTTGCGTGAGGGGATGAGCCATTTACATGCCTAGTATGAGCAAGAGATGTCATCGGTGAGCAACATGTATGGAAGAAAATAGGTTGACAATATATGTGAATGAAAATGAGATTTAATATATATAATAGGATTTAAATTTATTAAAATAAAATAAGAATTATTTAAAAAAATATTTTTAATTTTTATAAATTAAAATGAAATTTATTTTTATTTAACATTATATAAATTAAAAACAGAATTTATTTCCATTTAAAAATTTATAAACACATTTTTTATGACTAAAATTTTATATGATTCTATTTCAAATCGTATTTATTTTTTTATAAAAAATTATTTTGTAAAGTCTGTTTACTTCATTTTAAATTCTGCCTCAAATATAATTTTTATAGTTTTTATATTATATTTTATTTAAATTTAATTTCATTTTAAGTTACTAAAATTTGAAATGAATTTTAATTTCATTTTAAAAATTCGTCTATGAAATTTTATTTTCTTATAGTGAGCTCTCGAGACAAGTTCGACCTCACCGAGAGCGAGGTCTGGCCTCATGACCTCGCTGCGAGGTAGCGGGTGAGGTTTGGCCTCATGATCTCACAACGAGTTCACCATTGAGACACATGTGAGTTGCGACCTCACCGCGATAGTAAAGACATCGTTACTTTACTTTCCCTTGCCTTCTCCCTGTATGCTTCTATCCTTAGCTTCATCCTTTCATTCCCCTTTTTCAGGATATATTTTTATAGTGAACTTCTTTTCCTTCGGCATCAGCACCTCCGAGTAAATAAAATGGCATCTCTGATCCAAAATCCTGAATCATCAGTGTATATATATTTTTTATATATTCTTAGGATATATATTTTTCTTTTATAATAAAAATGGATTGGTAGGATTTATTTCGGTGAAAAATAATTTATTTTAAAACAAATTAAGAAAAACTCAGGTATTTATCATCCCGAGCAATAAACCCATACCTTGTCCGACATATTATATTTTTTTTATTAAATAAATATTTGGTGATTATATTTTTTGATTGAATAACATGTGTTGGAGGTATCGTGGTGAAAGGCTAATTTTTTTTGTTCAATATTAATTGATAACGACGACCTCTTTGATCCATTTGAAACGGAACGGAGAATCCAATTAACCAATACATCAACAATTTTATTATAATTTTTTTTAATTGATACTATGTATCTAAGTTTTGAATCAATTAATTCTAGGATAATTGATCCGATCTACTGAACTTTTTCATTGATTACTAGATAAATCAAAAAGTATTGAATGTGCATCCAAACGGTCAACATTGTTAAATCCATAAACACCCTCCAGCATACCGCAATTGAGATTCAAACCGATCCCTTATCACTTTTTCAAATCTTAAATTAGTTCTCATTTGCCACAATATCTTGCCACATCATAAAATATTCCAAAGAAATTCTAATTATAGTTTGCGGCGTTCATTTATTTTTTCAGTTATAATTTAATCAAATATATGTTATGGCATGGCAAAATAGTTATGCGCATCATCAATTAATAATTTCTAGGAAAATATTTATTACTACTTTAGGTAGCACATCATGATTTCTTAATTTTGAAAGTATAAATTATTAAGTTTATAAAATGCTTAATAGATTTAGCAACACTCTCTTTAAATAATTTAAGAAAAATTTTGTAAGGGTACATTCAAAGTTGTTTTAATCAAAATTGTTTGGCGGGCTAAAATCCTTAAAAAAAACTCATATGTAGATTCAAGCTCCTCTAATTGTTAGGAGCTCAAGTCTTGTGCTATTTTTTTAACTGGATGTTATATTTTTAAAAAAGTGACTAAAATATCTTGAATTGAAAATATTTGTGATGTATTAGAAGTTAGTAAGGGTTTAAATTTTGAGAATAATTAAATTTGATTTTAAACACTAATTTTTAAGATTGCAATCAAGTTAGTGAGTATTGTGTTAGGTTTAATTTGAACTTGAATTGGGTTTGATTTGGTGTTAAATTGGAGTCTCTGTAGTTGAATTAGTAGTGGTTTAGTTCAATAGCTATATTATTTTTTGGGTTAAACAAGTATTTCAAGAACTTAGTTACCTATTAAAACTCACCTTACATCTTAGTGCACGAACTCCTTTCTCTCCTCTCTTGTGTTTTTCTTTCTCAATCTCAACTCATTTAAATATCATCGAGATATTCTCACGGACAAACAGTTGATTTATATAAGAATGTTATTATCAATATACCTAGGGTCAATTTCCATTAGGTGAGGAATGTCCTACTGGAATTGCCTCAACCCCTCCTTATATGTACTATCATTGTTGGGTGAAATCATTCCTGATTTATATCCTTCAAAATAATGGAGAATTATCTTAGAAGGGTCATTAAGATGATGATTTTATCTTTATTGCCAATTGAGACAAGAGTATGTCTCTCCCTGTTTACCTCCCATACGATACTAGGAGCTAGCCCTTGATTGTCATTTGCTATGATAGCATATCACAACCTTCGTGAGCCTCATGTGAATGCTATTGAGTATCTATGACTTTGGGACCCTACTTGTGCCAACCCTTATCCCCTCTTCTTTTGAGTTCTCTCTTTGGATCCCATGAAATCGCCATTGTTAGAACCCCTTCACCTTCCTCTATCACACGTGTGGCCTCAGCTACGATCAAGATCCACAATCGTGCCTCCTCTCTCATATGATTTATTGAGCTATTTCTCCTTCACGCCCATCTTTTGATGACAATCATACGTTCATTGATGATCTTCCTAGAACATCAATGCATCATTTGTCCCATTTAATGGCAAAGGTACTCTCCTAGTCGCACAAATCTAGATCACACTCCCATCGATCTAGAGGTCGAGCATCCCTTGTATATTTTGATTATGACCTTATTATTATTTTTTATCGTTGTTGATATTTTTTTATTTCTCTTACTGGTCCTAGTCGTTAGTTTATTTTAGGTTCAACCACAACTATTAAGTTTTGCTAGGTTGTGAAGTTATATTGGATTCAACGATTGAAGGAGGTTGTGTATGAGTTGTTCCTTCATAAAGTTATATTGTGAATTATAGTTTTAGTTATTTGTTTTCGTCTTCTTTAAGGGGACTAAATTAGAACCATTTGATGTCACATAGTTTATTGTGAATTATAGTTTCGATGTTCAAATTGAGTCAAATTGTGTTAAGAGGAAGAAGAAATGTTGCGAATCTGGATGGGGCTCAACATTTAAACTTACATCAGCGGTGCATGATTACTTTCTAATAATTTTCTTGTCAACTTGTTCTTGCTAATCAAGATTTGTTTAAAATTCTGCTTAGTTTTTCCTAATTGTAAATTTTATGGATGGTATCATAATTCATTTTAAGAGAGTTTGTTCGAAAGGGATATCATTCAAGATTTATTATAGTCCACTTGGAGCACGGATATCATATATTTTCTACTCATTGTCGTTATTTTCTTTTTGAGCTCCAAGTATAATTAAGTGTATTATTTGTGTTTGATTCTAATAATATTCTTATGTTAAAAAAATGATAATTTCAAATAGTCTCATTGAGATCGGTCTGGTCCCATAGAAATTTCTCATCGATTATCAGGATAAATTGGGAAGCGCACGCGGCAACCAACCTAGAATGTTAGCATCCTTTAGTTACGCTTTCCATTTGGAGAAAAAATTTCTACAAATACGTCATAACTGAGATTTGAATCATGAATACTTAGATGACAATCTGAATATTTTACCGCGACATCATAATTTTATGGACTAATAATATTCTTATGTTAGTATCTTTGCCTAGTTGTTGGAAGAGTTCAATTATTTATCATCAAAAGACTATTTTTTTTATTAAAATCAAGTACATCTCATATTTTTAAAATATTTTTATTTCAGCCTTATTATACCAAGTTTGATTAAAATTGCTCTGACATACTGAAAATTACTAAATATTATAGAAAAAATATTTTAATATCGATCAAAACTACTCAATATTAGTTAAAACTATTTTAATTAAGAACAAAAATTTACTAACGTATAATTTGAATATAATTTAATTGAAAATTTAAAAATTAATATACTTCATGTAAAATATGGTAAACTCCATACAAAATTTATTTATCAAGATTTTTCAAAAAGTGTAACACCATACAAAATATGTTTCCTAAGTTTTTCTAAAAAGTGTAATACCTAGAAATAAAAAAAATAAGTATGAAATAAAAAAAAAAATCCATATCTTCTAGCATTTTGAAAAGTAAAATCATTAATAAGATATTCAAATAGTCTTTCTAACACCTTATTTTCGAAACATAAAATTGTCATTATCATCATTTTCAAATCATTATCATCATTTTCTCTCAATTCTTCTGGCTCATTCTTGTATGATTATGATCATCATTTTCTCTCAATTATTCATGCTCATTGATTGCATGATTATTTAATTCTTCTTGATTACTCGATTGATGTTCATTTGTTGCATGATCATTTAGTCTTTTTTGACTTTCTTCTTGCAATTCATCAACTGAATCTTCAATTAAAAAGATAGCTTTAAAAAACTTATAAAGTACACCTTTGTGAGTTTTAATAATCTGTTCCACTCTTTTTATTTTGTTTCTTTTCTAACTCCAAGTTTGATATTTTTTTGGAAATATGTTTTTATTACAAATTTCAAGTGTAAAAATAAAACACACAAAATCAACAACAAAACTAACAATGAAATAAACACCAGCAGTGAAAATAATAGTCAAAAAATAAAAAAATCTGGTTTGTGCTTAAAGGAATCGATATAATTTATTTTATGATGATTAAAATTGGGATGATTTATTTAAACTCTTTCAAATCTGTAAGAAAAATCATAAATTATTGACTCCAATACAATATTAAAAATCAATATTGGATATTGACAATAAGAAAAAAATATAGATAAGTAGGTAATTTACGTTGTAAGTTTATATATTGATGAATAATAATGTTGATGAAACTAAAATTAATAAATTTTTCTAATTTAATTATAAGAGATTCAAAGAGAAGGGAGGAAATTAGTGTTCAAGATTCATACTTTACTTTTTAGAGTCTAAACAAATTAATGAAGAAAGAATTATACAAGAAATAAAATCTTGGAAAGGAAAAAAATGAGCGTTTATCTTTCTTCTATTTTTTTTCTTTTTTAGATTTTTTTTCTTAAATTTTAATAGAAAAAAAATATATTTTTTGATCTTTATTAAAACAATTCAACAATATATATATATTTTTTAGACTTTATTAAAATAATCCAATCAAATATATTTTTTCAATTTTTTATTAAAATAATCTAAGTATATATAATATATATATTATATATATATGTCAAATTTGGGGTCCTAATAAATAGGAGCTCTTGACCATTACCCCCGGTGGTATGCCTCAAGAGGAAAAGAGTATTTTTAAAATGCAGAAGTTATATATTTTTTAAATAGAACAATTTTTTTATGATACTAAAAATAAAGAATATCTTATCTTTTTTATATTACTTCAAAAGTATTAATGTAATTAATCTAAAAGTAATTCTATCAGACGTAAAAAGAAATCAAATTAGTAAAAAATCTCAGTAGTAAAGTAAAAATAAAAAATTGAAGGAACTTTCGCAACGCAGAGTTATTGGATATCGGATCCCAAAATTTGTCTAAAATTAACAGTACATATAAAGAATCGGATTCGTGCCGTGTAAAGGGGTCCAATGACGTCCTGAAAAGTAGCTTAATGCGCCATTATGAACAAAGGCCAAATCCCCAGTTTCACTCTCCTTCCTCGTTTTCTCGCCCTCGGCGAAGATTACCGAGGAGAGAGATTTCAACCCTAATAATTTTCCCACGGGGTTTGTCCGATTCCATCTGACACAGCTGATGCTTTCTTAGCTCGACTTCTGGTAATTTTCATAAAAGGAATTTTTTATAAGTTCGTTTCTCTCGATCTGCGATCTCGATGATCATAGATAGAGCTACTGGATTTGTATTTTAAACTTGTTGTTTGCTATTGTAATAAGCTATGTTTTGGATCTCGTTTCTGGAGGCATCACTGGCTCCTAAAATGGGGAAAAAATGATTGCTAAAAAGGGATTCGATCAACCAAGCATTTTAATCTCGTCTAAATGCGTTTTTACACCAAAGATCAGTTCTTTTAGGTGGATCGGAGTTCTTGTAATCTGGGTCCTCCCGTATTTGACTACATGGCGGTATTTTCTTTAGTGTATTTGATAGACATGATCTTTTAATCGCGATAATTGTATTGCTCATTTACCGATATTTTATTTCTAAATCCAATTATTGCTGAAATTTTATTATCTCTGCAGGCTTGCATCCAATTTCCTTTTCCTTTATGCCCTTCGATTAGACGAGGAGCAACGAATTTATTTCCCGGAATGCTTGATTTAATCAGATTTCTGAGTTGGGAAACTGGAAGTGTCCTGTTGGAACGAGATTTTTGGACAGGGTAAATTGTGGATATGGGATCTGTTTGTTCTTGCTTTCTTCACCAGGATATGGAGGAACATCCACATTCTAATGCTTTGGCTTTCAGAAATTGCATCTGCCTTAGATATTTGGGTCAACAATTCATTAATGTGGTACACCTCTTCTCAGTGTTGCTAAATTCTTGGGGATCTGCATCTAACATGTTGTTTTTGAGTGTTTGACATAACAATCTAGCCGAAGTGTAGTCGTACATCTTCTTAATTCTCTAGTATTGAACCTTTAAAACACATTAACACTATATTCCTATATGCTATTTGTAAGAAATAGATGGTCAGATACCTAATATAATAATGTCTATGACATTATTCTTACTTGTTTGCAAAATACATAAGATGTGACTAGAAACACAAGATCTAATAGCAGCAATACATTATTTCATCATGAGAGATTAATACTGTGGAAATCAAATTTGTGTTGGAAACACTCTTTTGAAGGGGCTACACGTCAAATTAGGTAAAGCATTGTTGGCTATAAAATAATAAGAAAACTAATATCTAAGAGCAATTAATTTAAGAGCTATTAGATATAGCTCCAATAGATGAAAACGTGGGGATATGTTGAAATTACATAACACATTCAATAAAAAGTTGATATTAGTATGAGGAGAAAAATTAAATCTATTAAAGTGGAAGGTGTAACAAATAGAGAGAGACACGAAAAACCATCAGACAATATAATAAAAGATATTTCATTAATTTGAATATTATTAGTGGTATTGCCTTACATAAAGCTTATTGGCAATTAATGAGATTCATATAGCCAATCCCAAATAGTTGGGACAAACACAATGCACCTAAAGTTGATGAAATGAGGAAAAATAAGTTGAGATGGTATGAACATGTTCACAAGCGCCCAATATATTCTATTGTTAGAAGACTTAAATCTATTAGAGAAGAAGCTATACAAGGTATTGGAAGGTCTAAGAAAAAATTAGTGAATATAATAAAATGATTTCATTTATTTGATTATTACTGATGACATATATAGCTTTGCATAGAGCTCAATGGATGGAGGGATAAGAGTCCTAAATAATTGGGACAAACACACTTTGATGATGATAATGATCATTGTTGGCTATAGGATTAGTCGGGTCCTTTGGCTCAAGTGCCTTGGTGAGCTTTGGAGTTCTAAGTTGAGCTTTTATTGATTACTTGTGTTGCTTCTCCCTTTCTATAATCAATTTCTCTCATTGAATCGTTATTGAGCTCATAATGCCAGGTGATTTGAAATTGTGTAATGAATGATCCACTGCTGTATTACTTCTAGTATTGCCACCCTAAATGATTGTTGAGGAGAAGTGGAGAACGTAGTTGGATTGTATCTGACAATCACGCTTCACGCATATCCATTCTATTAACTGCCACAGTCAAATTGTGATGCATCATTCATCCATGAGCCCTCATTCTTTATAAAGCAATCAGACTTAATTATAGATCTTTGATGACTAAAACTAAGCAAGTCCAATGAAAAGGTGAACACGCTGCATGAAACTTTTTGACATAATTTAATAGTCTTTTTGACTAATTGCAATTGATATCTAACTTCTTTACACTAAATCAAAGATAAGGATCCCTGCCCAATCAGATTAAGAGGTTTTTGGTTTTTTTATTCTGTTATGTACAACACATTTCAATAATTGTAGGATTTTTTTTTCATTGTTAGTTAGTGGTCCTTAATAGCATAATGGAATTATATTAGAAGCTTGCTTATTGAGCATCAACATATACTTGTAAAGAAAAATAATAATGCAAAGAAAATATTGCAGTCATGTTTTTAGAAAGATTCACATAACCTTTTGGTATAAAATATATAGATAACTATGTATATATTCCTTAAAATGAGGTTAGTTAGCAAGGAGAACATTCTAATTAGGAGTTGTCTTCTACTTTACCTTCTTTGTTGGTAATATTGGTCATATTTCTAGATCCTATTAGTATGATGGGTAGTGATGTAACACTAAAATTGAATCGTTGAACCACGAAGTACTTGAAGTGAAATTGAAGAAGGGAATTAGATAATTTAAAATTTAACAATTGTACATAACTCAACACAATTTCTTTTATTTACATACTCAAAGCAAACGAAAAAATAAATATTGTAAACAAGGAAAATAGACTAGACTCAATTGAGGCTATAATTATTCTCTATTTATTACAAAATAGGAAATGCCATTTGACTTCAAATTATCAAACGGAAAAATCAAATTTAAAATTTATTGTAAATAGGCCGGTCTCAAAGATTTTCTAGTTTGTTTCCTTTCATTGTAAATATGTTAATATGAAAATAATCTCCATTTTTTTTCAATTATTTTTATTTTTTATTTTTTATTTTTAATTTCTTTGTTTGCATTATTCTCTTCAACTGTGGAGATACTTGACTCCAGGTGAGTTGTTAGGCATAGGCAACAATTACTCTGCTAACTCTATTCAACAATATTTCTTCATTGTTCATATTTTTTAGATGTGTTTTTGAATAAGTAAGAAATAGATGTTTTTTTAGGAGATAAGGCTTGGTTGTTGTCGTCATCGTCATTGTCGTCTTTGAATGCGTCATTTCTTTTTGGTTGCCATTGCCATTATAGGAGGAGAATGTTATCCCGACCTTTATTCAAATCATGCAGCGCTAAGGCAGTAATAGGAATGAATTTTCATATCCTATAACAAACTCAACACATAAAGAGAGACTCAAATTTCACCCAACAAATTAGCATATCCTCTAATTTAAAAATTAAACTTGTGTGTAAATAAGTTGGAAAGTCATGCAAACACCATTGTAACTCATATTTCTCACATTATGGTCGAATAAAGTAGATGTTGGTGCAATCGTCCTCAGGGTTGACCAAATTGACTAAGTTCGGATTGATTCGAGCTTGAGTTTTGATATTTGACATTATGGGAGAGAGAAGTCAAGTTGGTCAAGAAAGGACCAAATACTTTGAGGAAGTCCATACCGGAGGTTAGGCAACGGGAAGTCCATACCGGAGGTTAGGCAACGGGAAGTCCTAACCGGATGATAGAAAATAAGAAGTTCTAATTGGGAACTAGGCAATGGAAGTCCTAGCAGGGTTGGGCAGTGGAAGACCTAGTTGGGAACTAAGCAACGAAAGCCCTAGCAGGGCTAGGCAATGGAAGTTCTAGCGGGGCTAAGCAAGGGAAAAATTCAAGTTGGTCAAAGGTTTACCGGAAGCTTGGCGAAGAAGCCTTGACATGTAAAGGTTGATCGGATACTAGGCAACAGGAAGCCCCAACAGGTCACGGATGATTGGATGTTGGGCAATAGAAGTCCTGGTAGGTTGAGGTCGATTGTAGGGAAAAATCAAAGTGGGTCAAATGTTAATTGGACACTTAGTGAAGAAGCCCGGGAGGTTAGGCGATGGAAGACCTAGTTGGGAACTAGCCAATGGAAGTCCTAGCGGAGCTAGGTAGTGGAAGGCTTAGTAGGGCTAGGCAACGGAAGTCCTATCGTGGCTAGGCAATGGAAGTCCTAGCTGGGCTAGACTAGGGAAAAGTCCAAGTGGATCAAAGGTTGACTGACACTTGGTGAGGAAGCCCTGACAGGTCAAGCTTAACCGAATGCGAGGTCACAAATGATTGGATGTTGGGCAATGAAAGTCTCGATAGGTTGAGGTCAACAGGAGAGAAAAATCCATGTAGGTAAAGGTTGATCGAACACTTGGTGAAAAAGCCCTGGCAAGGTTAACCGGATGCTAGGTAACGGGAAATCCTAACACGTCACAAACTAGATGTTGGGCCATCGGAAGTCTTGGTAGGTTGAGGTCAGCTAGGCAAGACGTGATTTCAGTCTTGAAAAGGTTGAAATTAGGGTTAGCAATCGATTGATGGGATTCATTAATTGAATGACAAACCCTAAACCCGAAAGTTCAAGTTTTTCTACTCAAATTGATTGACTTAATTGATTGAGCAGAGTGAATCGATTAGCGAGATCGCCAATCGATTGGGAGAGGGTTTCGCGAAAAATAGATCCGGAATCTATCGGAGTAATGAATTTTTCGCCGCGAATATAAAGGTTCTGAATCGATTAGGGCAATCGATTGGGAGGTTTTCACGAAGAGTACAGAAGGCTCTGGAATCGATTAGGGTACTCGATTTAGAGATTGGTGTAATCAATTGGAGGCTCTTCGTGAGAGAACTAAAAGCTTTAGAATTGATTGATTTAATCAATTAGAAGTTGCCAATCGATTGGTATGACTTACCAATCGATTGGTTGGGAGAAAAAGAGCCGTTTTGCATGTTTGAACAGTCGGATCCTATCGCATGTTTGAATAGTCGGATCCTATCGATTGGGAAGCATTTTCCTGTCCAAAGACAACCCTAGAAAAGGTGGTTTCATGGAGTTTCTTCCATGCTGGTTCTTATGAAGTTAGAAGCGAAGTGTTGCTGTATTTCCAACCGATCAAGAGGTATTTCCAAGCAACAAACATTCAAAGCAAGATTGATGTAAAGTTGTTTGTATTCAGTGTATTACTTTTATTTCTTGTTGTATTCTCGTGCTCGAGTTTATACGAGACTTCTCTGCCTTCGGGAAGGAGGCATTCATAGTGGAGTTGTGAGTGTGAGGAGTGAACTTTTAGATTAGTCACCTCAAAGAGGTGGATGCTAAGTAAAATTGAAGGTGTTAGCGATTGAGAGTTTTGTTTTGAGTTTTCCGTTGCCATTCAAGTTCAAAGAAGTGAAGCGAGTTATTCAACCCCCTCTATCTCATACATGTCCAAGGTTCTAAAATTCACTAGGTGCTAGTCAGGCATTAGACCAGTGCCTAGCGCCTAGGCCGACTAGACGTCGTTAGGCGGATTCCACTGTATCAATATAAATTATATAATAAATCACATACTATAAATCATATACTATAATTCCAACACAATAACACCAAATTTAAAATAGAGTTCAAAATTACACAACTAATAAAATATCACATATTTATTCTACTTCTTCATAATTTTCAACTTGTTCTTCATCGGACACAAACTCAATATCATCATTGTGATCCTGCTATTCTTCTTTGGACGTAAAATCATCCTCGTGAAGTCTCTTATTCTAAAGCTTCTTTGGGGTTGTAGATTTTCATTTGCTCCGCTTGTTTCATTAACCATTTGCCAAGTGAGCTCGAAACCTAGTTCAACTTCATCATCTTCCCCACCATCCACAATCCAACCTTGCGTATTTGAAGCCTCTTTTGCAAGAAGGACATCGCCATTTTTTTTTCCTTTATTTTTTTGTTCAACAATCGACATTAAATTAGGTAAATACTAAATTATTCAACCTATTGACATTCAACCTAATTCTTTTTTTATATGAATCTTTAAAAAAGAAGAGAGTTTCAAGTATATCGTGGAAGTTTGCCAATACTTTCAAGTATTAAGATTAACAGTGTGAGTTGCACATGAACTCCAAAAGATCCCAGATCACTTTTCTCTCATCAATTTAGCTGCAACTATATTGTTGGAGACATTGTTTATTACAATCCGAATAATATTATGAGCTTTTACTTGTTCAACACACTTGTCAATATACTCAAAAATAAGTTCAATTGTATGTGCCTCGTTTGAAGACTCCACTCTAAAAATGTAGTTCCCTCCTTACAATTAATACACAAATTTAAGATGCCTCTTTTTTTTTTCTATCACTCCATGCATCTGTTATGATTGAGCACCCATTCTTTGCCCATTCTTCTTTATGTTTCTTCGGCAGTTGCTTTGTTTTTTTAATTTCAGCTTTTAACCGTGGCTTCCTAAGTTGATATTGAGTTGCAGGCTTGAATCTTGGTCCAAATTGACCAATTGTTTCCATTAGTTGCTTGGAGTTATCATTATTAATAACATTGAATGAGATTCCATTTTCATAAACCCATCTGCCCACATATTGTTGAACTTGTTGAGTTCTCTCTTTAAAAAGAGTCTCATTTATATTTTTTTTGGTGAAACACTTTACTCCTACATGAATTTACATTTTTTAGAGCAACTACCGATGCATATTTATCCATGGGGCCAAGTGGGTGAGGTTTTTTTAATTCCAACTATCCCTTTAATCTCAGGACTTTTTTATAGTCATCCGCAACTTTATTCTTCCACTATTTTGTTCTTCTTTTTGTTCTTCCCTACTAAAATTGCTATTTTCCACTTATTTTTATCTTCTTGAGATGCTTTTCGACAACCAGATACATTTTCAGATATATTTCCTATGTGCTCCTTGATCCTATACATTCCCCGACATCTTTTTTCCACACAACTATGTGCATTAACCTAAGCAAGAGGAAAATATTTTATTTACAGTTAAAGCGCTATTCACCCCCCTTTAGATGCACAAATGGTCTAATAGACTTGACTCAAAGCAAAATGGGAAGAAATATTTTAAATAAGAAAAATATGCAAGACTTGATTGTGATTATAATTATTCTTTCTTTATTTCCAAAATAGAAAATGCTAATTGGATCCAAATTATCAAATGAAAAAAAAATCAAATTTAAAATTTGTTAGACACCTATCTTTATTTTTTTCTTAGTTTGTTTCTTTTTATTGTAGATATGCTAATCACGAATTAATTTCTAATTTATTTTCTATTAATTATTGTTTTTTGCTTTATTCCTTTCCTTGGATGGATTATGGTGTGCGTAAAGTCTATGTACAAGTTCACTTCCATATGTCACTAGTGGTTTTGGCTTTATGTTGGAAACATTGTGAAGCTTGATAGAAAAGTTTGTTTTCCCTTATTCTATGGATGATCTGTTTGATTAAGATTCAAGAAATCCTAGCTTGCCTTCCATGAGGCGATTGTACTTGGGATAATCAATCTTGAATTAATTTCTAATTTATTTTCTTTAATTATTGTTTTTTCTTTATTTGTTTACTTTTTCAATTATGGTGTGTGTAAAGTCTATGCACAAGTTCACTGCCATATGCCACTAGTGGTTTTGGCTTTATTTTGGAGAAATATGAAAGCTTGATAGAGAAGTTTGTTTTCCCTTTTTTATGGAGGAGCTGTTTGATACGATTCATGAATTCCTTGCTTGTCTTCTATGAGGCATTTGTATTTGGGCTGAAATTGAGTCCGATGAGGATGCATATTATAGCAGGCAAAAAGGTGCAGACAAAATCTATGCCCCTTTTACCTTCAGAAGTTTCAATTCAAAAAGAGGACATCTTTTACCATTATCTGCTGGCAGGCATGAATAGCCTAATGTTGTGTAGGCCCTCCAGGCTACTCCTGTTGCAATTGGCTGGTACTAGACTGCCATGATTTACATGTTCTTCAGCAAGATACTGGCTGGAATTACTACTTTATATGCTGATAAGAGAACTCTGTTTAATTGATTGTCAGCCTATTCAAGTTATATTTTGAGTTGATGCTTGTCCAAAACAATTTAAAGGTACAAAAGGAGTCTGGAGTGGAAAGGGCAATGTTAATGAAAGCAATCTGTGAAATTCATGTTTTGTTAGGTCATGCTTTTGATTAATGTTATTGAGTTAGTTTTTGAAATCAACTACTATACATTTCCTATCGTTATGAAGAAGTTGAAATGTCTTTACCTATATTTGGTCCATTTCTATTATTGAGAAAGTCTTGTTTTTTTCCATTTTATTTTTTGCAGTACATTGCTTTATTTCAAAGAGGAGTGCATGCCGCTACTTCATCTGTGCAGGAGAGAATTACTTTTGTATCTCAAGCACCTAGTGTTGATGACTCTATTCCTGATACATACCAGTCTCCTCCCAGGCCAATACCTTATGATGATCCGAGATTTTCTCGGCCTCATCATGGAGTTATGTCCAACAATAAGTTCCTTAGCCATTACCATGAGGAGTCTGAATCATGTAGAAGTAGCAATGTTTGTGAGACAGAATCGTCGAGAATGGAAAGCAAATCTAAGTCAGACTTTGACTCACGATCCAAATTCTGTATACCTGAGTCTTCATTAAAGAACACTGCAGAAGCCAGAAAAGAAGTAACTTACCTCTTTCCTTCTTCTGAAGAGGAGGATGTCTGTCCAACATGCCTTGAAGGTAGATTTATCAATCACTGTCTATAGTTTATTTTTATCTAAGCAATTTGTTATGAATTTTTGAAACATGTTGCCTTGTTGAGGAGAGAGATTGCTTTTTTCTTGTTACATAACAACCTAACAAAAGTTCCTTGCATAGTCAAAAGGTAATCAAATGATATATGTTTTCCCATTATCTCAACTATATACTTATTTGGACTTGGAAAGCTTTTGTCCCTCTTTTGATTATACCACAGATGAATCTTCTTGTTCTTTGTGAGGGTCAAAGTATTAACTTCTGTTCAATTTATGAATAAATTTGGCAGGGCACTCTATAAGTGGTTTATGTTCTAAAATTATCTAAGTTTTGCTTGAATAGATAGATTTGAAACACCATAACCCACACAAATGACAACGAAAGGAATATGTTGATTTACATCTCTTGTTCGAGAGAAAAGAAGAGAAAATGACAAAATTATTCTTTGATTTTGTCCCCAGATATGCAGGGTTAAATCAGTCTTTTTGTTACTTTTCTTCTTTTCCTTTCTGGGGAAAAGAGCTTCAAATTACTTCCTTCTTCCCCTTGCCTTTTGTTTTTCTGTCCCAGTAGACAATTGGATTTGATTGCTTCCTCCTTTCCCCTTCAGTCCATTTTTGAGCAGCCAAAAGTGTGGAAAAGAGCTTCAAATTGCTTCCTTCTTTCCTTTCCTTTTTTTTCTTCTTCTTAGTGGATAAGAGGATTTGATTGCTTCCCCCTTCCTTTTCCACTACTTTCGCTTCCTTTCCCTCAAGTAGATAAGCTTTTAGGATTTCTCGATGAGTGGAAACATACTTCTTGAGCATGTTATGATTGCAAAAGGATGAGATTTTGATGTTACCTTTTCTTTAACGCATGTAGAAATATTTAACTTTGAGCATGCTTTATTTATTTTGACTGCAAAAAGGCACTCCTTGATTAGATTAAACAATCAAATTATTTCATTTATATTTTGTTTTGCAATTCGCCCTAAAATTATGGGCTTTTATGCGTCTTATTTTACTGCTAACCCATGTTTGTTGCTCAATAAGATCCATGGGTACTTTTATTAGATAATCTGGGATGTAATGCTACTTATGCTCATCCTTTTCTCAATAGACATATCAAATATATTAGGTCTATCTATTCCTTAATAAAAAATACTCATTGTCTTAGTATAATAAAATTGACATAAGTGACTTCAAACTTGTTTTATATCATATAAACCAAAGATCCCTAATGGATATACAATTTCAGTTTCATTATCATGTTAATTGAAATTCATGATGAGTTTGTTGTGAAAGTGGTTAACTAAATTTTACAAAATTATTATCAGATTATTTTTTTTAAAATTAATCTATTTTCTCTAGCATTCCAAACTTTCCACCAAACATAGTGAATATAATTATCAATATTTAGAGGAATAATTCATCCTAATTTGGAACTTCTCAATTGTTATAGGTGTTAGATTTAATAGGGATATTTGTTTAGTTGGTTTAGTTCCAAATTGATATAAGTGCAATACACTATTTTTCTTTCCTAAATTCTACATGGCATCAAAGCCATGCATTAGAATCTTTAGTTTTCTTTAAAGAGGTATTCTCCTAAGGGAAGGTTGGCTGCCTCCCCTCATCTGCATCTTTTCTTCTCACTCAATTCTCTCTCCATTGCACGAGCCATCCACCAAGCAAGCAAGCAACCTCCTTCACATGAAAATAGGAGATTGCACGTGACCCCTTGACAACTGTCACCTCAAGCATAACCTACACTTGCACTTTCTTTAGCCTTTCCCTTCACTTCTTCACGAGACCATTATAACACTAGTCTTCTATTAAGGAAAAAGTGGTTCCTTCTTGTTGTTGATAGACAAGCTTGACCTTGGAGCTTTATGTAGACTGTCAATGTCATAAGCCATGTGCCAAGTCGAGTCAAAGTGACCTCAGTAGATTGAAGGGCTGAGTTGACTGAGGAGTTTATGAAAACACTATACTCAGAACAGAATGTATGACTTTGTTCTGGCGCCAGTTATTTGAAATGGGATTCAGTCAGATGGACACTACAAGAGTTGAAGCTTGTCCTGTCAATTGGCCAATTCATTATTGATCGAGTAACAAAAATGATTTTAGTTGACCAAAGGTGCTTAAAATGTAGTTGTTGAAACCTTGTTTATATAAGCCTTGAGTGCCCTTTTGAGAAGATTCTTGTACATGGCCTTCCCTGCCTCTTGAAGGTGGTGATTGATGACGAATTTCAAAGAGTGTCTTACAAGTCAGTAGGCCACGAAGTAACTCCAACGAGTCTGAACCATGTTAAATATCTTGGATTAGCATTTTGCTTATCTTATTTATGTTTGTGTACATCATTTTCATTGCAATCTTTGATATTCAAAATCCCAATAGCATTGATTTGCTAACATTGTATAAGCTTTGCATTTGCAAGATCAAGATAAAATTTATTATTTTCAGGTTATGGCTATTCACCCCCTTCATCGACCCTAGCACTAACTGCATTTGAACTAGTTGAATGGAAATCAATTTTAGTATTATTATTAACCAAGAGAAATTGTTGAAGAATTCTCATGATCCACAGTAAGCTTGCTTGTTTATATTAAGCAAAAGATGAGTAGTTGTCAATTTTCACGAGTCATAGCAAGGTTGAAATAAGTGATCGTTGATCTCATGGTGAAAAATTATGACTAGGTTAAGCAATTTAAGAGAGCAACAAAGACACTTAATGACAGCTTAATAAAATTATCTAGGCCTTTCAAAGGCTCTGTCTTTTCTTACTTTCTTATGAAGAATCCTCAGTCCTTATCTAAGTATACCAAAGGTAGAACGGTAACTGGCTAAGGGAGAAGATGGAATTGTTTGGTTTCTCTTTTGCTCAATAAAACTTGTGCTGGCTAAGTAAGGCAAACAAAGTTGATGACTGTAAGACCTGAACAGAACTAGGGTAAGAGTTAAAAAGCCGACAATAGTTCTTGTTCTCTATTCGGTGAGACTCACTGGTGAGACATAGAAACTAAGGAAAATTATCTTTCAAAAAGGCTTAGATTACCCAAAAATTTGAAAAAAAGAAAACAACAACGCCTTGATAAGAGAAAAATTTGGTATCAGAGCCTATTACGGCTTTGGGAACTTATAATTTATTATCAAACTAAAAGTTAGAAACACTCATTACCAAGAAGCAATTTACTTTTCACAACAATTTGTTATAAGTAAAGAAACTGTCTACAGTAACGTCTCACTAGTAAATCAAGGCGACCAAGTACTAGTACAACAAAATAACAACATACTAGCACAACTTACTTCTTTACATTATAGGCTTACGGTATTAGAAACTGAACTACTTAGTCTAGAAAATCTTATCTATAAAGCCACTCAGAAAACTAACCTACTTTACAAGTGGACAATCTTGCTAAGAAAAAGGAGATCGTTCAAAAGATCCAAAATTCTGGTTCAGATATTGAATCCAAAGCCTTGTTACTACAATCAAAGGAATGGATTGTAAGTAACAAAACTCAACATTATGAAAAGCTAGATGCTCTTCATAAACTACTTGAAGAAATCAAATATAAATGAACAAACTTAGATTTGAGAATACACACTACGAAGAAACCTTGGACGCCGCTGATATGTGGTGGAGCATTTCCCAAGACAACAGTCTTCTCTTTCTATGAAGCCAAAACCTTGACAAATCAAATAAAATTTTCTCGTCTGCATGAACCTGAACTTTCATTATGACATATACAAGTCCAACCTCGAACTGCTAATCATTTAACAACATTAATCTAAAATTGCTATTGCAGTCACTTGTCATCATTATCACTATGCAGTGTTTGTCCAACCTATTTGGGACTGGCTGCATAAAGTTTATCCATCATAACTTGTTCAAAAATTTACTTCCCAAAGACTTTTAGATGTGTAGAACTGGAGTCATGAGATCATGATAACATTGTTTAGGAGACTCAATTCAACACATTATTGGTTTTCTTCCACAACTGAAATCCATTTTCTGTAGAGGCCTTAGCTATTTGGCATCTGATTGACAGATTAAAGAGAAAACATGGAAAACAGTTTTTTCTATTAAAAATTCCAACCAATCATAAAACAATTTATATCATAAAATAAGTGATGACCATTCTCATATGCATATTCAAGAGAATTCAGAAGTGAGTTGATATTGTCTTGGCTTTTAAGTAGATTTGTTGAATCTCATCTCTTTTATTGACATGATAATCCCATATCGATTGAGACATACTAGATCTGGTATCAAAGTTTATGCAATTTAAGTTTGAAACCGTTGACTTAGGATTGTGAAAGTTAACTCTAGGAGATTTAGTAGGATGATTTTTTGGTTGGGGTGTTAATTGCCTGATTTAAAAATTTCAGAGTGAGGATCAATTCTGCTCTAAATGCTTGCTATGAATTATTATTTTGAAAAAGATATTTGATAGTTTTATTGGGTGTGTTTGGAGGGAAAAGTTTGAAAAATGCAATTGAGTAATTTTTTCATGTGAAAAAATAGATTATATGAAAACATAAACTGATAAATAATTAGAATTTATTTAAGAATTTGCATTAGATATCAAGAATTTTCAGAAAATAATGGAACATGATCTGCATAAAAAATTGAGTCCAAAATCCTTGGTGATCTTTAGTTAGGATGATAGTGGAGCATTATGAAATCATTTTAGCTAGTTTGATTGTTCCAAGGCAAAAATTAAATTTCATGATAACATAAAGATCTTTATTTGATATGATAGTATGTGATAGCTACATTCAAAGATTATTGTAGATGTGGAATATGAGGAGACCTGTTAATAGAAAACATGGGTAAACATAAAGACAAAAGGTAGAGAATGTTGGTTAGTCCTAGGAAAAACGTACCGGTTCCACTGTACAAAAATTTTTGTACAAGTGTCGAACCTTTCCTTAAATAACCTATTGTGTTATTTAGAAGTTAAATTAGGAATCGCAGACGGAACTTAACATCATTGATTCCAAATTTAACTTATCTGTTCTTAATGATTTAGATTTGAATTGCAAGCGGAACTTAACACTATTGATTCAAATCCACCTATGTTATTAATTCCATTAAATATTAATTTTCAAAATTGGCTTTCAGGACTGTATGGCGAGGCACATGACCTTCTTAGATATGGGAGCAACCACCACCGCCTAGATAAAGCCTTTTAAGGAAAGCTAATATTTAATTTCCTTAAATAACTCTAGGTTAACAAAAAAAAAACAATCGAATCACAAATTCGAAAAAGAAGAAAACACAAACTCGAAAAATAAATTCGATAAACTAGATCTAATTGCCTCTTGTATTTAGAATTCTTACAAAGAAAATAATTAGTATGATGCGGAAGAAAACTACTAGTTATACCTTCTCTTTGTAAGCTAATGATCTCGAGATCTTCTGCCGTATTCCTTGCCTCGCCTTGGACGTCGTGTGGGCGACGATCCTCCAAGATGAACACCACCCAAAAGCTTCTTCTCTTCTTCTAAAATCCGGCCACCACCACCACCGGGAAAAGAGAAGGGAGAGGGCCGGCCACACCAAGAGGGTCTCCATGCAAAAGAATAAGAGTTGTATCTCATGAAGCCCCCTCACCTCTTCTTTTATATTATTTGCCCAAGGCAAATAAGGAAAAACTTTTTACAAAAAATAAAATCAACCTCTAGTTTTTCCTTTTTCCTTTTTATTTTTCCTTTTCTTTCCTCTTGATTGAATCAATCATCAACATTAATTTTTGTGATGATTTTTTATTTTTAATTATGGCCGGTCCCTTGCTTGGGCACCAAGCAAGGTGGCCAGCCATCTCATCAAGGGAAAAAGGAAATATATTTTTTTAAAATTTTACAAGAAGAAATCCTCTTATAAAATTTACAAGCTCTCTTTCCTAAAGTAGGAGTTAAAAAAGGAAAGTTCTAAAAATTAAAATCATGTTTTAAAATTTAAAACTACTCTTATAAAATTTCCTTTTTTAACATGATGATAGAAAATTTTAATTTTAAAACTTATCTTCCTCTTTTTTCTTAAACCATGAGGATGGTTAAAAAAGGAAAGTTTTAAAACTCTCTATTAAAACATGTGGCCTAATTCAAATACGGAAAGTTTTGAAAATTAAAATCTCTCTTTTAAAACTTATAGTTTTCTAAAAAGAGAAGATTTTAAAAATTCAAAAACAACCCTCCTTGTTTGAATATTGTGGTGACCCTTGTACTTGGTCAGCAAGGGCGACCCTATAGAAGAGGATGTGGCCGACCCTTTCTTGGTCACCAAGCATTGGACTGGCCCACTTCTTGGACATCAAGAAGAGCCTTACATTTGGATGGACTTGAGGTTATAATGAGGCTACGACAGGGACCTAGAGGAGAAATTGGTTTTGGCCTTCCGATGAGCTTGAGTAGCCCGTGCTCGCCCCGAACGCACAACTCAAGTTCATCAATAATAACTCATTCCACTAGAGAGTTATTACCGCACTACCGCACCAATCCCAAATTACATTATGGACTCCTTATCATGAGTGTGTTAGTCTCCCTGTGTTTAAGATTACGAATGCCCACTAATTAAGTAAGTTATTGACAACCCAATTAATATGTAGCTCCAAGAGTAGTACCACTCAACTTTATTGTCATGTCGGACTAAGTCCACCTGCAGGGTTTAACATGACAATCCTTATGAGCTCCTCTTGGGGACATTCTCAACCTAGATAATTAGGACACAGATTCCTTCTATAATCAACAACACACACTATAAGTAATATTATTTCCCAACTTATCGGGCATATTGATTTATCGAGCTAAACCTCACCCTTTGATAAGTCAAAGAAATAAATATTAAATATATGTGCTTGTTATTATATTAGGATTAAGAGCACACATTTCCATAATAACTAAGGTCTAGTTGTTTTATTAAGTCAATACAAAAAGAACTTACCTAAATGGTCCTACTCAATACACTTAGAGTGTACCAGTATAATTTATTAATCAAGATAAATTAATACTTAATTACACTACGACTATTCCGATGGTTTGTTCCTTTCCATCTTAGTCGTGAGCAACTGTTTATAATTTATAAATAACCGATAACATGATCTTCTAAGTGTGACACCACACTCCATATTATCTACTATATAAATTAATTGAACAATTACATTTAACAAATAAATGTAGATATTGACCAAATATGATTCTTTTATTTCAAAATAAATGTTTACAAAAGCTAGACTTTTAGTATACATTCCAACATAGAAAACCTAGACATTTGGTATTATTTTCATTCAGCTTTCTCCTCATGTAAAACAAGGAAGGGCCTACATGTAATGGTTCCATCTTTCTTTGTCATCCTCCTAAATATCTTCTTGGGCCCTTGTCTTTCTTTCACTTCCCTCCCTTCAGTTCCCCTCCCTCTAAGTAAACATAGTCAAAGAGAAATCTTCATTAGGTTGAAGGGAATAACTGAACTGCTTACCATTGTCTCAAGGTTGATCTTTGTTGCTATCACTTATTCATTGTCATAGCTGCACACTGACCTCTTCATTGAATCACCAATCAGCAAAGAGGTTGTCAAGTAAAAGAGCAGGTTTTGATTGTTTGGATGGTCAGGGAAGATAAGTTTCTCTGGGTTTGAGAAAATGTTAGGTGGGCCTGGTTTAGTTATGGGGTAGTAGGTGGTTTTGTAAGCCATATGATTGGATTATATATGGTGTTTAATTTGTTAAAGTGGAGGGGGATACATGGACCACCCGTGTATTGGTGAGTAGTTCCATTCCAATTTAGAATCTTAGGGGAGGCGGCGATGGATTGAGAGAGACGCTAGTTGTGGTGGTGAATAGCCTAATCAAGGTTATTTCAAAAAATTTATTAGACTTATCTAAATGCAATTAGATTATATATGGTGTTTAATTTGTTAAAGCGAAGGGGGATACAGGGATCACATGTGTATTAGTGAGTAGGTCCATGCAAATTTAGAATCTTAGGGAGGTGGTGTTGGATTGAGAGAGACACTGGGTGGGGGGTGGGTGGGTGGTGAATAGCCTAATCAAGGTTATTTTGAAAACTTTATGAGACTTATCCAAACGCAATAGAAAAATGTTTGAATACTTAAACAAATGTTATGGAAAGAGAAAAATGCAGCAGAGATAAGTGTTTTTAGAATTTCTTATAAGGACTTAAAATTGAATTTAAAATAGCACGTTGAAATGCCTTTTTTAAGTATGAAAAGAATATTTAGTTGAAATATGGGTTTTGAAAGACTTGAGTAATAGAGATAGAAAAAAAAATCGTGCAGGTAAATAGGAGATATAAAATCAAAAATAAATTCACACAAGTGTTTTATGTGGTTAGAAACCAGAAATTCTTACTTTACGGCCTATGAACTCATCAGCTAAGTTGTCCCTTGAAAACTACTATACTTTCTACTTTTTGAAAACTTTTTGAAGGCCTCCAACCTTTTTACAAAGTTAGTTACAACAGATTAATAATAAGAGTGAAAGCAATGAAAATCAAAAGAAAGAACCAACACGAATGATAAAGCAAAATGAAAAACTACAAAATAGAAATACTTGTTGTAGATGAAAGAACCCTTGAATGCCGTATAATCTCACTGTAGATGGAGTATTTGTTGTTGTTTCTTGAATGCAGTAGAACATACAAGGGATGTTCTGTTCGAGCTGTCATTGCTCCTCTTGGAGTTTGTCATTGCTAGGCAGTGCAGTGCTTTGTGAAAACTTGTTAGAAAGCATTTGGAGAATGGTTTTGGAAGTTTTTCCAATCCAAAAATAACTATTCTATGTTAAAGTCCTTTTTTTGCTTATACTTGATAGATATTTCTTATTTCCTTCTTGTTTTCTTCTTTCATTTATTTTTAAAATTTTCTATATATATTTTGGATGTTTTTATTGGAAATTTGATGAATATACCTAATCATAGATAATTTTTATGCTTATTATGTCTATCACCTCCTTAGAAAAATCCTACGTCTGCCTATGTGGTTGGGAAATCCATTTACATTGTGTGACTTGTGAAGTTGGGTCACTAGGTTGATTTTGCAATATTACTATGAAAAACTGATAAATTTGAGTGGAGAAGGTAGGTACATTCTGGACAATTCTTTGATTCACATAGTATCTGGATTAGAATTAAAAAGTAAACTCTAATGCCATATTGGAGAGATTATGTGATTTTTTTCAGAGATTTGTCTTTTTTTTGGCCATGTGATTGTGTTGATGGGCAAAATGAATTGACTTCGTACATATAAATGACCTCAAAATGAATTGACTTCGTACATATAAATGACCTGGTATTATTATTGGTATATCCTTAGATGGAATAATGAAAAAATATCCACATAGAGACCTCAAATAGTGGAAATATATAGTTTTTTGTTGTTTTGTTTATTCTAGTTAAATAAAAGGAAAAAAGTTAATCTCTAATTTTATCATTGATATCAACGGTTAATATCCTTACTTCAGCCTGATTGATATGATTTCTGCAGAATATACTTCCGAAGACCCAAAGATAATAATGCAATGTTCACATCATTTTCATCTTGGTTGTATATATGAGTGGATGGAGAGAAGCGAAGCATGTCCTGTTTGTGGCAAGGTAACTAGTTTGTGTTATGAATGGTTGTTTTAGTTAGCCATCATTTAGATTTTCTAGACTTCAGCATTGATACCTAGAATTCTGCACTTCCATTCAGAAATCTAGTTTATGGTATTTTTTATTCAACACGATCAACATGCAGAACTTGGTTGTCACTTACCCAGAAAACAAGTGTTGCAGTATTTTATTCAACTTGCAACTTTTCTCTTGTAAATGATAGCTTGTGAGTCCTTATGAGTCTTGCAGCGAACTACTCTTAAAAATTAGAAGCTTGACTTGTCACAACCCAGATCCTTGCAAACTATGAAAATTTTTTGTGCTCGATTACCCACTAACGTCTGTGGCTTCTTATCAAAGTACTTAGGTGACCTCTTTGATATCAATCAGCCCATCATGATTGACATGTTTTTATTTTCATATATATTTCTTGGAGGAAATGAATTATTCTTAGTATAATTTCAACATTTAAAAGACGCATTTTCTGTCAAACAATACCTTGTACCATTGCATTGTTTTTTTGGGAGATACCTGCTTTATTCTGAAATAAATGAAGCATGAACACTTTGAGAAGATCTTTCTGCCTCCTATCAAATGAGGTGTTCTGTCATTTCTGCTGGACCTAATTTTTGCTGTCTCATGTGGGAAGTATACCAAAACCAAAGGGAGAAGCATGATTCAGTTGCTAGTTCAATTAAGGCTAACTAGATTCCTTTTTCCTGCAGACTTAAAAATATAATTTTCTCTTTATTCTCATCAAATAGTGTAGTAGAAATTCTGTTTGTCTGGTTATAATGGAAAGAAAATTGTTATATATTTCAAGAGTGCCACATTCTAATTATAGTTGCTTATGAAATTCCATTTCCTTTCAACAGATGATGGTTTTCAAAGAAGCAACATGACGTTTCCATTTTTTCTTGGTACTATATGTATCTTGGGTGAGTGTGTCTACTTCATATCTTGAAGTTTGTATATATTATATCCATGCCATTCTGTTGGCATACTTTCGCTTTCTGAAGGAACACATCAAATCTGACTTGTCCACGAGGCTTTTTATGGATAGATTCTTGTGTTACAGAAGTATACGGGATCAGACAAGCGTTGCCTCAAATTGTACAGAAAAAAATGTTGATATCATGTAAAATGGTTGATGGTGGAATGCAATTCTATGATAATATTCACATTATGCTTGACCTAGTCTTATACAACTCTGCTACTAATAGTCTTCTTAAGAGAATCACGTACAGGTGGGCTCCAAACGGTTTCCTATTTTGGTAAATTGACATTGTGTGTTGGTTTGGTGCTGACCAGTACCAATTGGAGAGAAGAAAGCCTGTTTATCACTTGTAGAGTTCTATGAAGAAGTCTTGGCCGTTGACTGGAGGAATGTAAAAAGAACACACATCAGAAAAAAGTGTAGAAAGGAAAATGCACAGCCTTTTCTTCCACGCCTTTCACAAAGGCTCACAGGCACCTATTATCTCCACTGGACTCACAAAGAGCACATCTTTAATCTTGGTACGAGAGCCGTTCTCCACTTCTGACTTCCTCCTTTACAGCCGATCGAACTGAAGAACTAAGCAGAGCCGTTCCCCACTCCTTTCCTATCTTGGAATTGAATATATCATGTAATTAAATGAGTTTTGTTTTCATAATTTTTATACATTGCCCAACATTGCTTAGTTTCTCTCTAGGAATTTTACGATGAAGGATAACAGTGGCTGTTACATTCGCTAGGAATTCTCTTTGGATCTCCCCTCCATTTTTCTAGATCAATAAGCTTTCCATTTCCATCTATTTGATCTTGTAATCGTTTTTGGTGCAATTATGCCTCAAGTGATTTTTAATGTGTGACAAAGAGTTAAAGTAATGCTAATGTCGTTACTGATGAAGTTTGTTAAGTATGCAAATGCAAGATACTTAACAAGTTGATGCAGGTTCATTGGATATAGGAGTGATGAAGTCTGTCAAGTATGCAAATGCAAGATACTTTTATCAATACCTGATCACCAAGTGACCTACTTGGACTTCTATATCCAATGTACCTATATCAACTTGTCAAGACCTTTGTAGGAAGAAGTTCAAATAGGTCAAGAGTGATGAGATATTTGGTGGTAAGAAAAGTTCAAATAGATTGAGAGTGATCGGATAGTTGATTTGTGAATTCTGATAAGTCAAGGTTGATAGGGTATCTAATAGGCAAGGAGGACCCATAAGCAAGTCCTCACGGAAGAAGAGGAAGATCAGAGACAGGCTTCTTAGCAGATGATGAAGATCTAGAAGTAAGAATTTCTTTATTTTCAAATCATCATACCAAATCAATTGGTTCTTGAATTCCAATTATGGAATTTATATTTTCTAGTTGAATCCAAAATAATTAGATCCTCAATATCCAATTTCACGATTGAAGTTTCTTAATCTTCAAAAATTTAATTTTCTAACCTTTTATTTTGATTTTTTAAGAATGAACCCTATCCCTATCGATGAGTGTTCAATCTATTATTTTTCTTATCATCGAATATCTAATTTAGATAGTTAAGATCGAGTTTAAATCGTAATTTCAATATACTCCCTCTGAAAAATTAAGTATCATTGTCGAATATTAAGTTTTGGAATCTTGAATTTTTATCTTCGATCTCAAATTTGTGTATCAAACGTTGATCACGAGTTATAATCATTGAATATCTAAGTTAGAGATTCGTACTCAACCTCCAATATTATTATTGGATCATGAATCATGTTCCTATATCTTAAACTCCTAGTTAAATTGAAATCTTTCATGAGTCTTCATTGTCAACTTCTCGCTCTAATTCAAAGATTACTTTTGAATCCCAAAACTTATTTCTTGATCTCATCCACAAATCACACATTAGGATCTTGTTTTTTTTTTTAAATTTCAAATTAGCATAGTAAATCAATTGGGTTTTGAATCTAATAATGGAATTTAAATTTTCTAGTTGAATCCAAAATAGTTATATTATCGATCTCTAATTTCAAGATTAAAGGTTGCACGTTGAATACTGTATCATTTTCTTAATCTTGAAAAACCTCCTTTTCTAAACTTTTATTTTAGTTTTTAAAGGATGAATCCTATCCCTATCAATGAGTCTTCATCTATTACTCTTTTTTTTTTTTTATCATTGAATATCTAATTTAGATAATTTAGCTCGAGTTTAAATCTCAATTTTAATATACTATCTTTGAAAAGTTGAGTATCGTTGTCGAATATTGAGTTTTAGTATCTTGAATTTCTATCTTCGACCTCGAATTTATATATAAAACGTTGTTCATGAATTATAATCATCGAATACCTAGTTAGAGTTCCATATTCAACCTCTAATATTATTATTGGATCATGAATAGTATTTCTGTATCTTGATCTCCTAGTTAAATTAAAATCTTTATGTTGAATCTTCTTGAATCAACAACTTTTAACTAAAATCTTCAATATACATATATATAAGATTTTAGGGTCTTGAAATCATTTTCGTGAGTCTTTTAATTGTGAACTTCTTGCTCGAATTCAAAGATTTATATTAAACCTCAAAACTTGTTTCTTGATTTCATCCACAAATCATGCATTTTAATCTTGTTTTTAATTTCAAATCATCAGACCAAATCAATTGGATCTCGAACTCTCTGATAATAGAATTTAAATTTACTCAATACAGTTATATCCTCGATCTCCAATTTCAAGATTAAAGGTCGCACGTATCTCTTTCTTAATCTTGAAAAATCTCTTTTTTTAACCTTTTAGTTTGTTTTTTTTATGGATAAATCTTATCTATATTGATGAGTTTTCAATCTATTACTTTTTTTTATCTTCGAATATCTAATTTAGATAGTTAAGGTCAAGTTTAAATCTTAATTTCAGTACATTGTTTCTGAAAAATTGAGTATCATTGTCGAATATAGAATTTTAGAATCTTTAATTTCTATCTTTAATATCAAATTTATGTATCAAACGTTGTTCATGGGTTATAATTGTTATATATCTAAGTTAGAGTTCCAGACTTAACCTTCTATGCCATTGTTGTATCATGAATCATGTTCCTATTTCTCAATCTCCTAGTTAAACTGGTATCTTTATGTTGAATCTTCTTGAATAAACAACTTTCAACTAGAATGTCGAATATATATATTGATCCTGTCTGAAATCTACGAAGATGAGAGCTGGCTCCGTTGAATGACGATACCTGATGAAGATAACCTTCTATAGATCTGGAAGAAGCCTTTCGCGATCCAACGCACAGTGAGACAAACCAACAAAGCATTAATGACATAAGACCAGGGCGGGGATCCCTGGCTAGGCCCTCCAACGCTCAAGTTAGTTTCTCTCCCAAAGGTGGAAGAAAGGAAGAAGAACAGTAACTGAAGTGAAATAGAGTTTAAATGGTAGAACTTGCGTACCTTGCTAATGGAGGTGATCCCCCTTTTTATATTACCTCACGTGACCTCCGTAGTCGTGAAGTGGTCTCCGGTTCGTTAGGGTTTGTTAAGAGATGAAGTCATCTTCTATACATCGTGTAATAATACTTTAAGAAATTTTTTTTGTACCCTAGATGTACCTCTTTTATCGTTTGTGACTTATATTTGTGATGGGGGATATGCCATTGTAATTGAAGAAGCTTCTAGAAGATATTTTCGGCCAAATATTATGTTGGGTCTATTTTGGCCGGTCGTTCAAGCTGTATATATATATATATATATATATATATATATATATATATATATATATATATATATATATATATATATATATATTAGGAATACCTTCTATTGAGCATGCCTTTATACTTGGGCGAGCTTTGCCCGGCCGAGTGTGTATGAGCATAGGGATGCTCGCTCGGCCTGCGGTCAGCTGGTAATATGCTGAGAATTATATAAAAGGCTAAGTGCCTTTATGCTCGGCCGACCTTTGCCTGACCGAGTGTGTTATGAGCATAGGGATGCTTGCTCGGCCTGCGGTCGGCTAATAATATGCTGAGAATCATATATAAGGCTAAGTGCCTTTATGCTCAGGCGAGCTTTGCCCGGCCGAGCATATATGAGCACGTGGATGCTCGCTCGGCCTTCGGTCGGTCGGTAACTGTTGGATTGAAAGCGCTAGAGGGGAGGGGGGGGGGGTGAATAGCGCTCGTGGCTTTCACAATTCGTTTTCGGAAATCGTTGAGTAAATGCAACGGAAAGGTAAAGCGCAAACACACACAGAAGACACAGTCGAATTACTTCGTTCGGAGCCTAGCTCGACTCCTACTCGAAGGCCCGTGGTCGTTGACCGCTTTCGGTGGGCAACAACTATAGAATCGATGATTACAAGATTAATTACAATTAAGTGTAGTAAGAAAAATTATACCAACGAACAGTAAATAAGGAGCTTTGAAGCGTTAAGTCGTTGGAGCAGCAGGACCTTGTTGAAGCATACAGAGCAGTTCACAGGGGCGCAGCTTTTTCTGTTCGAGAGCGATGTTTGAGCTGCACCTCGAGGCCTCCTCTTATAGCTCTGCAAAGTCTGATCCAGATCCCCAAGTCTCAGGATCAGCTTTGACCCGAAGCGTATCGGTCGACTGATCCTCATGTTCGGTCGACCGATCAGATGATCTCCACCGCATCTGATCCGTCGATCTGTCGCTTCGCTTCGATCTGGTCAAACTCTATCCCTGGGTTCGGTCGACCGATCCCAGGGTTCGGTCGACCGATCAGTCTCCTCTGACCCGCTCACCTCGGCTTGATCCAGTCGACACCTATCCCATGTTCGGTCCATCGATCCCAAGGTTCGGTCGACCGATCCCCTAGTCGAGCCCGGTCCAACCTCTGGAGATCTGATCTGCTGATTTGTGGGTTCGGTCGACTGAACCCGAGGTTCAGTCGACCGATCCCGGTCACTTCTAACTCTGCATAAAAATGTTAGTTACCTGCAAAACAGAGTTAGAACACAATGGAATATATAAACTGACAGCCTTCGGACTGTCCGGGTCTGACTTCGGATTTCCCACGGAAACCCTAGGTCGATCCGACGCCTACTGTTCCCTCTTCCGGGGAACGCGTCCTCACCTACTTCTCTCAAGAGATTTACCTGTTGCCAGTTCGATCCTCCAGATCGACTGGACTTTTGCTCAGCGTCCGATGCTTCCGGTCTTCATGTTGGATGTCCGGTCCTTGACCCATCCAGACTTCTACCCGGTTCGTGACACCAGGATTTTAACCTAGGGTTACCGCCCCCTAGGATTTTTGCCCGAAGCTCCGACTCGCCAAAACTTCCCACATAGGGTTACCACCCCCTATGACCTAAGGTTACCACCCCCTAGGGTTTTCCCCTTTCCTAACCGCAGCTAGGAGTTTCCTGAAACACTCAATCAACACATTAGATAACAATTAAGCTTAACTTTGAATCCCTTTGCCATTATCAAAACTAAGGTTCGATCGTCAGTTGGTACTCGCACCAATAATCTCCCCCCTTTTCATTATGACAACCGAAATTCAAAGTTAAGTAAAATGCAATAAGGGTAACCATAAATGAGTACAGGCATAAATAAGACATACACACATAAAAGCTCCCCCTTAATGGATCCCCTTAAAATAATTTCTTTTAATTTTGAATTTTTGAATTTTGAATTTTCTTGAATTTCCTTATACTCTCCCCCTTTGCCATATATCAAAATAAAAAAGTGTGAAGAAAAAAATGAGTATTGAAGTAAACACTTAGCTTTATAAATTAATTTTCTTGTAGACATTAAAGTCTAAGTGATTCTTTTAAAAGATTTTCTTTTAAACTCTAAGTTTGAGAAATGATTCAAAATATTTTGAAATAATTTTTCAAGTAAGTTTTTCAAATTATTTTCAAGTGATTTTGAATAACTTTTCAAAGGATTTTTAATAAGTTTTCAAATAATTTTTCAAAGGATTTTGAAATTAATTTTCAAAGGGTTTTGAAATTAATTTTGAAATGAATTTTTCAAGTGATTTTTGAATTCATTTTTGAAATTAATTTTTAAAGGATTTTTCAAATAATTTTGAAATTAATTTTCAAATGTTTTTTGATATAATTTTAAAAGGATTTTTCAAATAATTTTGAAATTAATTTTCAAATGATTTTTGAAATAATTTTTGAAATTAATTTTGAAAGGATTTTTCAAATAATTTTGAAATTAATTTTCAAATAATTTTTGAAATAATTTTTGAAATTAATTTTAAAAGGATTTTTCAAATAATTTTGAAATTAATTTTCAAATGATTTTTGAAATAATTTTTGAAATTAATTTTAAAAGGATTTTTCAAATAATTTTGAAATTAATTTTCAAATAATTTTTGAAATTAATTTTTTAAAGGATTTTTCAAATGAAATTAATTTTCAAATGATTTTTGAAATTAATTTTATAATGATTTTTCAAATAATTTTGAAATTAATTTTCAAATGATTTTTGAAATAATTTTTGAAATTAATTTTTTAAAGTATTTTTTTATATGAAATTAATTTACAAATGATTTTTGAAATAATTTTTGAAATTAATTTTATAAGGATTTTTCAAATAATTTTGAAATCAAATGATTTTTGAAATAATTTTTGAAATTAATTTTTTAAAGGATTTTTCAAATAATTTTGAAATTAATTTTCAAATGATTTTTGAAATAATTTTTGAAATTATTTTTTTAAAGGATTTTTCAAATAATTTAGAAATTAATTTTCAAATGATTTTTGAAATAATTTTTGGAATTAATTTTTGAAAAGATATTTCAAATAATTAAATTTCAAATGATTTTTGGAATAATTTTTGAAATTAATTTTTTAAAGGATTTTTCAAATAATTAATTTTCAAAAGATTTTTGAAATAATTTTTTAAAGGATTTTTCAAATAATTTAGAAATTAATTTTCAAATGATTTTTGAAATATTTTTTGAAATTAATTTTTTAAAGGATTTTTCAAATAATTAATTTTCAAATGATTTTTGAAATAATTTTTGATCCCGGGTTCGGTCGACCAATCTGTCTCCTCTGACCCGCTCACCTCGGCTTGATCCAGTCGACACCTATCCTAGGTTCGGTCGACCGATCCGAAGGTTCGGTCGACCGATTCCCTGGTCGAGCCCGGTCCAACCTCTGGAGATCTGATCTGTGTTGGGTTCTTCGAGCCGCGAAAATCGCTTTTTCGCGTCGCGGAAACCCCGAAGGACCCAAAGCCGTAGATCCGTGCAAAGATTCGTATAAAAATTCGAAAAACTATTTCTTGTACGAGTTCAAAAACTGATCTACTACTTAGATCTATGAGGAAAAAGTGTTTACCCTTGATGCGATGCCCTTCGCGTTCCCGCTCGTCCAAATGATGCCGGATCTCAAGACCGTCAAGCGCCGGTCCTCTAGAAGTATCCACACGGACACACTAGATGGAGATGACCAAAAACCAAGGTGTGCTAGCACCTATGTGGTTCGGCCAAGGGAGGAGAGGGAGAGGGAGAGCTTGAGAGGGAGAAGGAGGAAGATGCACACACATGAATGAAAAATGAATTTTTTTCACCCAAAAACCAAGTGGCCGGCCACATTTCAAAATTCACATTAATTGCATTAATTGCAATTAATATGAAACCATAAAATCACATTAATTGCATTAATTGCAATTAATATGAAACCATTAAGAGAATGGCTTTGTTACTTCCATGAGGTGGCACCCATGATGATGTGGAACATCATTATTGGTCCACCTAATGCCAACTCACCAATGAAGTGGCAAAAAGGTCAAGTCAAAATTGACCTTTGGTCTTCCTTCTCAAGTCAAGTCAAACTTGACTCCATCTCTACCATGGTGGATCTAATCCAACCATTTGATTCGAGCCAACTTAATATAATGAATCTAATTCATTAAATTAAATTGATTCAATGAGTCAAAAATCTAAATTAGACTCATTTAACACATGAATCAACTTGAGTCGAACTCAAGTTAGCCCAATTAGGATTACTCTTAATCCAATTTGATTCATCAAATGAATCTAATCCTCTTGGTTCATCATATGAACCTAATCTCCATCTAATTGTCCTAAGTGTGTGACCCTATAGGTTCTTGTAACGTTGGCAATGCCCTAAACCCATTTAGGAGCATAAGTAATGAGCGGTATCTAGCAACACATCATTACTACCCAAGTTACAAGAATGTCGAGATCCGACATCACCTTGTGACTACCAATTGTGACTACTCACAAAATAATGACAAGTGTCCTTCTATCCTAGACATCTAGATTGATCAATATGAGGCATAGACCGTGTCATCCTCTAATCAATCTAAATCTTGAACTCCAAGTAGACTCACTCGATCAAATGAGCTCAACATCTAATGTTGACTCATTTGGGCATAGCCATGCACTTAGTGGTCTCACTCTATCAAGAATACCGATGTCGCTCCCGTCATATGGGAGGGATAGATTCCATCTACATCACTCACATCCCTCTACATAATTCATTATATACCCAGTAATCGCCTTTATAGTCCACCCAGTTACGGGTGACGTTTGACGAAACTAAAGTACATAACTCCTTATGTAGGGATCCATGGTGACTTCAGGTCTAAGGACTAATAGTCATACTAATAGCCACATGAGAAAGTATATGACACTCATATAACGATCTATGATACTTTCTCATGGCGGGTCATTTAGTATACATTCTCTAATGCATACCCATGTGTCAGCTTGATATCTCTATATCCATGACTTGTGAGATCAAGTCATCGAGCTGACCTACATGCTAGTCTTATTGTATTAACATTGTCCCTGAATGCTAATACTCGACTAGGAATGATTTAGAGTAGTGTTCCCTATATCATCTCACTATCGATTCAACTAATCGATTGATATAGGTATGAACCTTCTACTCAAGGACGCTATTATACTTAGTTTATTTGGCACTAATATAAATAAGTATAATAACCAAACAAATGCCTTTATTAATATACAAGAATATGATATACATGAGTCCGTACAATCATCAAATGATTGGCTCTAGGGCTCTAACTAACAATCTCCCACTAGCACTAGTGCCAATCAGTATAGGCTCTAAGGCCTAATGACCTAGTGTGACCATCATGCTTTCTCTGTGCCAAAGCCTTGGTCAAGGGATCTGCGATGTTAGCCTCTGTAGGTACTCTGCAAATCTTCACATCTCCTCTATCAATAATCTCTCGAATGAGATGGAAGCGCCGTAGTATGTGCTTGGTCCGCTGGTGTGAGCGAGGTTCCTTCGCCTGTGCTATAGCTCCATTGTTGTCACAATAGAGCTCAACTGGGTCAGCGATGCTAGGAACCACCCCAAGTTCAGTGATGAACTTGCGGATCCAAACTGCCTCCTTTGCTGCCTCGATGAAGCAATATACTCGGCTTCTGTTGTAGAATCAGCTACTGTATCCTGCTTCGAACTCTTCCAGCTGACAGCACCACCATTAATGCAAAATACGAACCCTGACTGCGATCGGTAATCATCCTGATCGGTCTGAAAGCTGGCATCACTGTAACCTTTTACAGTTAGCTCATCATTGCCTCCATATATCAAGAAATATTCTTTAGTCCTTCGTAAGTACTTAAGAATATTCTTGACCGCTATCCAGTGACTTTCACCTGGATCTGACTGGTATCTGCTCGTCATGCTCAAAGAATATGAGACATCTGCTCGTCATGCTCGAGTACACATCATGGCGTACATGATCGATCCTATGGCTGAGGCATAAGGGATCTGATCCATGCGGTCTCTCTACTCTCTAGAAGAGGGACCTTGAGTCTTCGAAAGACTCATGCCATGTGACATCGGCAGAAATCCCTTCTTGGAGTTCTGCATGGCAAACCGAAGGAGTACCTTGTCAATATATGTACTCTGACTTAGGCCAAGCAATCTCTTAGATCTATCTCTATAGATCTGTATCCAAAGAATGCGAGATGCCTCGCCTAAGTCCTTCATTGAGAAGCAACTCCCTAGCCATGTCTTGACAGACTGAAGCATAGGGATGTCCTTCCCAATGAGTAGTATGTCATCCACATACAGTATGAGGAAGACAACTATGTCCCCTACAACCTTCTTGTAGACACAAGGCTCATCTTCGTTCTTGATGAAACCAAACTGTTTGATCGCATCATCGAATCGAAGATTCCGCTCGAAGCTTGCTTTAGTCCATAAATGGACCTATGCAGCTTGCATACTCTACTAGTATCCGTGGATCTACAAAACCCTCAGGTTGTGTCATGTACACATCCTCGAGTAGGTTTCCATTCAGAAGTTTTGACATCCATCTGCCATATCTCATAGTCATAGTAGGTGCAATAGCAAGCATGATCCGAATGGACTTAAACATCGCCATCGGAGAAAGGTTTCATCATAGTCAATACCATGAATCGCTTGAAACCTTTAGCTACCAGCGACCCTTATAGATAAGTCCATCCATGTCGGTCTTTCTCTTAAAGACCCACTTGCACCCAATGGGTTTTACCCTTGGTGGATCAACCAAAGTCCATACTTGGTTGGTGTACATGGATTCTATCTCGGATCTCATGGCTTCTAGCCATTTCTCAGAATCTGGTCTCATCACGGCTTCTTGATAGGTGGTAGGCTCATCCTCTATGAGCACAATGTCATCATGGTCAGACAAGAGAAATGAGTATCTCTCGGTGACGACGCCCTATCAGACCTGCGAAGAGGTATGTCTACTTGAACTGGTTGTTGTTCCTCAACTCCTTGTGGAACAACATCATCCACAACACTTTGTGGTTCCAGTTCAATTTCCATCGAGGCATCAGTGCTATTGTTCGCATCTTGAACTTCTTCAAGATCGAACGTGCTCCCACTAGTCTTTCTAGAAACAAAATCCCTTTCTAGAAAGACCCCAGTCTTTGCCACAACTACCTTGTGCTGACTGGGAATATAGAAGTAATATCCCTTAGTTTCCTTGGGATATCCGATGAAATAGCACTTGTCAGATTTGGGTCCTAACTTGTCTGAGACTTGACGTCTAACTTAAGCCTCACAACCCCAAATCCTCATGAAAGATACCTGGGCATCTCTCCCAGTCCATATCCTATATGGTGTCTTTATTGTTGGTGCAACATCCCTCAGGTCAAGGTTGACCTGGGTGACCAAGCTGAGTCTTGGTTTGAGTTTAGATGTTTGACAATAAGAAATTGATTGAAGAAGAGTCAAGTAGGTCAAGGTTGACCGGATACTTGACAGGGAAGTCCTGGTGAGTGAAACCAGGTGAAAACCCTAGTGAGTGAAGCTAGGTGAAAGTCCTGGTGAGTGAAGCCAGGCAGAAGGAAAACCCTAGTGAGTGAAGCTAGGTGAAAGTCCTGGTGAGTGAAGCCAGGTGAAAGCCCTAGTGAGTGAAGCTAGGCAGAAGGAAAACCCTAGTGAGTGTAGCTAGGTGAAAGTCCTGGTGAGTGAAGCCAGGTGAAAGCCCTAGTGAGTGAAGCTAGGCAGATGGAAAACCCTAGTGAGTGAAGCTAGGTGAAAGTCACGGTGAGTGAAGCCGAGGGAAGGAAATCCGGATGGATCAAGGATGATCGGACATCCGGTGTTGGGAAGTCAAGTAGGTCAAGGGTGACCAGGATACTTGGCATGAATAGAAAAGTCTAAGTGGGTCAAAGGATTGACCGACACTTGGTGGGAAGTCCTAGCAGGTCAAAGGTGACCGGATGCTAGGCATGATGTACCAACAGGTCAAGGTTGACCGGATGTTGGTTTGAGAGGCTTGGAACTTGGTTTTGGACAAAAACCAAGTGTTGGATCGATCGATGGATCGATCCGGCTTCTCTAGCAGCAGCCTGGATCGATCCGTGGATCGATCCGGATGTTCAATCGATCGGTGGATCGATTGGGGCCAGAGGCGCTATGGATCGATCCGTGGATCGATCCGAGGCCTTTCCGCGCGATGGCGCTGGATCGATCCGTGGATCGATCCAAAGCCTCGATCGATTGGGAACATTCGAATCGATCGGGATCCGACCGTTAGCGTCGATAAAGGCCGCGTTCATTTCCTTCGGCATCTCTTCTCCGATTCACTCCAGATTTCTCGCCAGCTCCTCCACAGCACTCACAAAGCTCAGATCGCCAGTTCTTGAAGGATCTTGGAAGTTTTCCAAGTCAAGAGGCGGATCAAAGCCAAGAAGAGAAGCTAGGGTTAGGGTTTATACTCATTGTAAGCTTGTAAGCTTGTATTTCTTGTATCCTTTTCCTCTCTTCTTGTATTGAGTCTTGTAGGACTTCTCCGCCCTTGGTAGTTACCATAAAGGAGAGTTTTATTTAGTGGAGGGTGTGTGTGTTGGTGTAGATCCTTGGATTAGTCACCTCTTGTGAGGTGGATACCAAGTAAACCAACCGTGTTAGCGTGGTTGTATTTGTTTCTGTATTTTCCGCTGCATATTCTTGAAGAAACAAGCAACGCCAAGCACCGAGCGAATGCGACGAGCTATTCACCCCCCCTCTAGCTACTTTTGGTCCTAACAAGTGGTATCAGAGCAAGGCCGCTCTTCACCGGAATCATCGCCGGAAGGGTCAAGCATAACAAGAAAAGCTAGAGGGGTGAAGAAGTTGGAGCAAATTCTTCAAGTTCAAGATTTTATCAAGCTCAACTTCAAGATGCAATTCCAAGATGGACTTGGATTTGACACAAGGGTGGCTCCACCATACACTTCTACGAGTTTCGATTCTTGGAAATCAAGAATCGGAAATTTTCTTATGATGGAAATAGAGCAATGGTTTGCTCTTATGGAAGGCTTCAAGACTCCAACAAACTCAAAGGGCAAAGTTCTCAAGAGGAGCAAGTGGAGCCAAGAGCAAGTCCAAAGGTGCGAGGCAAATGACAAAGTGACCAAGCTTTTGGTCAATTTATTGCCAAGCACCATCCATTGCAAAATTGGAGAATTTGAAGATGCAAAGGAACTATGGAGCAAATTGGCCAAGCTTCATGAAGAGATCCCCTCCACTGTACAAGATCATGAAGAATCCGGAGAGGGTGACTCTTTGGAGCAAGATCAAGAGGAGGACTCCAAGGTTGAGAGATGCTCAACCTCCGAAGAAGAGGAAATCCAAGAAGCTTCATCCTCAAGGGAATGCACCGAAGGGAACAAGGAGGGAGCATACTCCTTATTTCATGTTCAAGATGATGAAGCCTCCACCTCTAGGATTGAGGGGGAGCAATTTTTGGTGACGCCGGATCAAGAAGAAGGAGAAGCTTTTACATCCGGGTCAAGTGAAGAAGAAAAAGATGGTGCCACCTCCGAAATTCAAGAAATATCAAATGGAGGAGCAAGTGCCATCCCTATACAAGAAGGTATAAATGTTTCAATTAAAAATAAAAATCATATAATATGTTTTGAGTGTAGGGAACATGGGCACTATAAGAGCAAGTGTCCCAACTTGGCCAAGAAGAAGGGCCAAGTGGCACAAAAGGGCAAGGAGAAGCCCAAGGAGACCATCCCCGGAATAAAAAGGAGCAAGGAGCACATTGTGTGTTTTTCTTGCAACCAAAAAGGGCATTACCGAAGTCAATGCCCCAAGGGGAAGAAGATGGTCAACACTCAAGGAGGCATTAGTCAAGGGGGAGCCTCCAAGGTAAAGAAGAAGGTAACATTTATTGAGCCTACCCCTTTACATTATGGTAAAAAGCATGATAGTTCTAACTTTTATCATTTTAATGCAATTTACCATAAGAATAGAAAGCATGAGGGCTTTAAGGAAAAACATGTGGCCCTACATGCCAAAATTATCCAACCTAAGGTTAGGAAGGTAGATAGACACTTGGGCAATAACTCTAAAGATTTTAGATACAAGCCCAAAAACAAATATGCTCATGAATCAAATGAAAAATCTAAAACTAAGGACTTAGTGATAGAAAATCAAGTCTTGAGGTCAAGGCTTGATAAAATGGAAAGGACCCTAAAAAGGATGGAAAATATCCTAAAAGGGCAAAATGAGCATAGCCTAGGTCTAGGAGCACAAAGGTCATCTAATGGCCATAGAGGTTTGGGATACAAACCAAAGGCTAAGAAGGATGTGCCCTCTTACCATAGAGTTCCATATAGTTATGGAACAAACCCTAGGTCTAGTGGTCAAGCCAAGAATACTAGGGAAGTCATCCCTAAGAGTATTTTTGCAATAAATGTGACTAAGACTTCTAAGAAGTCTAAGAAAGTCACAAAGAAGGTTACAAGGGAAGCTATCCCTAGAGTTGACCTAGAAAATGTGACCAAGGCTTCTAAGAAGCCCAACAAGGTCACTAGGAAGGTATGTAGGGAAGTTATCCCTAGTGAGTACCTAGAGCATCCAAGGAGCACCAATAGGTGTTGGGTTCCTAGGAGCATCTTCTCTACCCCATAGATGGGTTAGAGAGTGTCAACTCCGATTAGAAGGGTAGTTATCCCAACTTTGAGGAAATTGACACTCAAGGAGCATTTTCAAGGTTTTAGTTAACCTTTGAAAATGAAATGGAATTATTGTTTACTCCTTGAAAGAGTAAAATGTGCCTGATGGTGGAAGAATTGATTTTAATCTTAAATGGCACATATTGGGAAATTCATAAGAACTATCAAGTTGGGATTTTGGTATGTTCTTAGGCAATTTAAGGCAATCCGGGCCTTAATTTAAAAGTGCTACTCTTGAGGAAAAATGTAATATGCCAACATTTGAGGACATGTTTATTTTCAATTGGCATACATTAAATCAAGGAAATTAGAAATGCCAATTTAGCTTTGGCATTCTCTTGTAGCACTTTAGGGCAATCTAGGTTTAAGGTGTAAGTTTAGCTAAGACTTTAAGGATACTTAGATAGTTAATCTAGGTATATTTTATTTATGCTAAATCTTGCCATGATTGTTTGCCCATCATATGCCATGACATCATGTCTAGTTTTACATTCATGTTTTATTATGAAAAATCCAAAAATACCATGTCATGACATTCATACATCATGTAGTAATAGGATATTTTCTTTTGAAAATTATTTTCTTTTGATGTATGCCATAACATAATCATGCATTAAGTTTAATTCCTTGTAATTAAGGACAAATGGCATTTAACGACACTTATTGACAAGTGACATCCTAGGTGGATGTCTAATATTTCTAAAATGCCTGGATAAATATGCATGATCCCTAGATTAGGGTAAAAACCAAAATCTACATCTCACAAAGACTATAAGGTGACTTGTATGTGTTTTGTCCACAATAGATACAAGTGAGATGTTAGGATGATGAACAAAACTCAACATGTTGATTTAGTGCATTCTTTTGAGTTTTTAGGTTCATCAAAACACATAGTTATGTGTTTTCCCATCATTGGGAAAACTAATGTACAAGTAATGTGCATTATGCCCAAGGAACATGATGGGATATTGGTTTTGAAAATGTTTTTAAAATGTTTTTGGAAAACCTTGGTGAAGGCTATCTCTTGATAGTAATCACCATTGAATAGTTAGACACAAACTTGAAGAAAAACACTAAAGTTTTTGCAAGTTTTCAAGTTTGTGTCAATCTTTGAAAATATGATATATTTTCATAGAAAGCTATTTTTCCATGATTAAGTATGCCCTAAATAATGTCTACACGAAATTTCATGATTTTTGGATTTTTGTAGAATTTTCTAGGGGTTTCTGAAGTTGACTGAAATGGAATTTCAGCAACTATCAGAGCTCCGATCGATCCATGGATCGATTGGAGTGCCTGAATCGATCCGTGGATCGATTCGGAAGGCAAGTCTCCCGCGAGCAGAAGCTCGCTGGATCGATCAGCCGATCGATCCAGGGAGTCTGAATCGATCAGTGGATCGATTCAGAAAGGTTCAATCGATTGGAACCCAACTCCAATCGATCCAAGTTGCTGATTTTGGCTGGGAAGGCCTGATTTCAGCATCTTTGAACCTCTTTGAGTCTAGGTAACCATTCCCAACCCCTAATATACATTTGTATACATACAAAGGGTGTTTTCATGTGAAAACAAGGATGGATTGGTTAAGGAAGACTTCATTGAAGTTTAGGTTGAGGTTTGTTTCAAATTTTGAGTATTTGAACCTCAAAACTTCTAAATTTGGGTTTCCTAAAGGTTTAGGGATTCCAAGTCATTGTTGGTGCAATGACAGAAGTTACCACCATGTCTTTAGGGGGAGGGACTCTTTAAAGACATGAAAAATTACTTTTCATGAACCTTGGAAGGTGGTTAACCTTCTTTAAAGAAAATGCTCATGTATGAGCTTTTGAACTTGAAATGGGGAGTGGATATCCTCATTATTTCAAGTGGGAACTCAAGTGGTTAGATAATGCTCAAGGTTGGGTATTTGTCTACATTGAGGGAGAAGTTAAGGATAAATGAAGGGTATGGGACCTTCATTATCGTGTTGATCACAACGAGTGATGTTGTGAACAACGATGAGCAACTCTTCAGGGGGAGAGTTTTCAACAAATGGATTTGTTGATGTGTACCCAAAATTGGGGCATGGTTTGATGTGTGCCCAAAGATGGGTTGATGTGTGCCAATAGGGGGAGAATGAAAGGACCTATGAATGGGTATAAGTTAGGCTTTCATTACCTAGAGGGAGTGTGCCCTCGTAGGGGGAGAATGAAGAGCTTAATTTATATGTTCATTATCTAGTGGCATGAAGATTGAGGCTATAGGATTAGCCTAACTTACATGTGGTATTGTAAGTGTTATTGTGGTATTGTCAAACATCAAAAGGGGAGATTGTTGGTGCAACATCCCTCAGGTCAAGGTTGACCTGGGTGACCAAGCTGAGTCTTGGTTTGAGTTTAGATGTTTGACAATAAGAAATTGATTGAAGAAGAGTCAAGTAGGTCAAGGTTGACCGGATACTTGACAGGGAAGTCCTGGTGAGTGAAACCAGGTGAAAACCCTAGTGAGTGAAGCTAGGTGAAAGTCCCGGTGAGTGAAGCCAGGCAGAAGGAAAACCCTAGTGAGTGAAGCTGGGAAAGTCCCGTGAGTGAAGCCGGTGAAAGCCCTAGTGAAGCTAGGCGGAAGGAAAACCTAGTGAGTGAAGCTGGGTGAAAGTCCTGGTGAGTGAAGCGGTGAAAGCCCTAGTGAGTGAAGCTAGGCGGATGGAAAACCCTAGTGAGTGAAGCTGGGTGAAAGTCCCGGTGAGTGAGGCAAGGGAAAATCCAGATGGATCGAGGATGATCGGACATCGGTGTTGGGAAGTCCAAGTAGGTCGAGGAGTGACCGGATACTTGACATGAATAGAAAAGTCTAAGTGGGTCAAAGGGATTGACCGGACACTGGGTGGGAAGTCCTAGCAGGTCAAAGGAGTGACCGAGATGCTAGGCATGATGTACCAACAGTCAAGGTTGACCGGATGTTGGTTTGAGAGGCTTGGAACTTGGTTTTGGGCAAAAACCAAGTGTTGGATCGATCGCTGGATCGATCCAAGAGCTGGATCGATCGGTGGATCGATCCGGCCCCCGAGCAGAGAGCCTCCGGATCGATCCGTGGATCGATCGGATGTTCCAATCGATCGGTGGATCGATTGGGGACGCATCGCGCGATAAGGCTGGATCGATCCGTGGATCGATCGGCAGCAAGCGCCGGATCGATCCGTGGATCGATCTAAAGCCTCCCCGATCGATTGGGAACATTCGAATCGATCGGGATCCGACCGTTGGCGTCGATAAAGGCCGCAGGCGTTCATTTCCTTTGGCATCTCTTCTCCGATTCACTCCAGATTTCTCGCCAGCTCCTCCACAGCACTCACAAAGCTCAGATCGCCAGTTCTTGAAGGATCTTGGAAGTTTTCCAAGTCAAGAGGCGGATCAAAGCCAAGAAGAGAAGCTAGGGTTAGGGTTTATACTCATTGTAAGCTTGTAAGCTTGTATTTCTTGTATCCTTTCCCTCTCTTCTTGTATTGAGTCTTGTAGGGCTTCTCCGCCCTTGGTAGTTACCATAAAGGAGAGTTTTATTTAGTGGAGGGTGTGTGTGTTGGTGTGGATCCTTGGATTAGTCACCTCTTGTGAGGTGGATACCAAGTAAACCAACCGTGTTAGCGTGGTTGTATTTGTTTCTGTATTTTCCGCTGCATATTCTTGAAGAAACAAGCAACGCCAAGCACCGAGCGAACGCAATGAGCTATTCACCCCCCCTCTAGCTACTTTTGGTCCTAACATTTATCACGGCCTTTGATGGAACTCGGTTGAGTATGAAAGCTGCCGTGTCTAGAGCATATCCCCATAGATATGTCGGAAGATCTGTGTGACTCATCATAGATCGTACCATATTTAATAAGGTACGATTCCTCCTTTCAGATACACCATTCCACTGTGGTGTTCCAGGAGGAGTGAGTTGAGATAAAATCCCACACTCAGCTAAGTAGTCACGAAACTCATGGCTTAAGTATTCACCACCTCGATCGGATCGAAGTATCTTAATACTCTTGCCAAGCTGGTTCTGTACTTCATTCTTGAATTCTTTGAACTTTTCAAAGGATTCAGACTTATGTGTCATCAAGTACACATAACCGTATCTACTGAAGTCATCAGTAAATGTGATGAAGTACCTATAACCGCCTCTAGCAGCGACATTGAAAGGGCCACATACATCACTATGTATGAGTCCTAACAAATCAGTCGCTCTCTCGCTGTGCCCACTAAAGGGAGTCTTGGTCATCTTGCCTCGTAGGCATGACTCGCATATCTCATATGATTCAAAATCAAATGAGTCCAAAAAACCATCCTTATGGAGTTGGGATAAGCGCTTGTCATTTATATGACCTAAGCGACAGTGCCAAAGGTAGGTTTGGTTTATGTCATTAGACTTGAACCTCTTGGTATTTACGTTATAGATAGGGCTCTCGAGGTCTAGAATATAGAGTCCGTTTATCAGAGGTGCACTACAATAGAACATATCGTTTAAATAGACAGAACAACATTTGTTCTTTATTATAAACGAGAATCCTTTCTTGTCCAAACAAGAAACTGATATAATGTTCTTAGTCAAGGCAGGCACATAACAACAATCATCTAATTCTAGTATAAGCCGAAGGAAGAGATAAATGATAAGTTCCTACAAACAACAACTCGTGCTCCATTGCCTACTCGTGAGGTCTATCTCACCCTTCGTCAATGCCTGCTATTCCTCGGGCTTGTACATTAGTACAAATGTCCGAAGCACATCCGTTATCTAATACCCACGATGAAGAAATAGAGAGGTTGACTTCTATAACATGTATACCTGAAGTAGAAATCTTATTTCTCTTCTTCTTAAGATCTTCCAGGTATTCTTTGGAGTTCCTCTTCCAGTGCCTTGCTTGTCCTTGATATAGGTGACAAAGATGCTTAACCATATCGTAAGCGCCCATCAACTCATGTTGCTTCTGAAGCTCAGAGTTCATGGTCGCGAGCATAAGACAGGACACATCTAATGCGTCATCTTGATGCTTCTTGTAAGCATCCCGGTCAGCTCGCGTGGCAGTGGCAGGAGGAGCCTCCGGAATGGGCTGCTCCAGAACGTACAGTTTACGTTCTTGGGTGAGAACTATTCTCAAGTTCCTGTACCAGTCCAGGAAATTTGCTCCGTTGAGCTTGTCCTTCTTAAGGGCAGATCGCAAAGAGAAAATGTTCGTATTTGACGTCATGGTTATCTACAACAGAAAAATTTGTAGAAATAAATATCATATTCTTAAAAAATCATTTAATTAGGTCTTTTAATTAAATGATGCTCCCACTGAATTCTATAATTCTTGTGGGACAAGATCCACATCATACTAACCCTTGAGTTAGCTTTGGCTAATACGCCCAAGGCTTAGTATGATCGGTAGGTAACGATTACCAATTACATCTCTATGCAACTCTTGTTTATAGAATCAATATCCGCATTTATATTAAAACTCGAGTTAGCTTTGGCTAATACGCCCGAGAGTTAATATAGATGTGATATTGACCTATCTTTCCAACTATTGGAAGAATGCCTATAGTTGACTCGATCCAACCGAGTAACTATGAATACTCAATCTAATTGAGTTTTTATTCACCCATGCGTTGATAGACGGGACCAAGATTGTCCCTCCGTACCCTACCAAGATAATATGTATTGCTCTGCTTTGGCAGATTCAACAATACATGTGATCGAGGTAGTGATAGGTATCACGGCACGGTTAGGCATTTTAGAGTTGGTTCGATCTAGATCTAATCTAATCGAGAAGAATGCATCTTGTGCACGACTTAGATCTAATCTAATCGCAAGGGTGCATCATGTGCACGACTTAGATCTAATCTAATCGTTAAGGTACTAATTAATTAATTAATTATTAAACATGCATCAAATACATAATAATTAATTAATTAATCTATTTGTGATTTAGTCATGGCCCTACTACGATCTTCTCAAGCCAATGAGAAGATCGATTGGTCAACCTAGGGTCAACAGCTTCTCCAAGCGCCTCCCTTTGACCACCTTTGTGTTGCTCGTGCCAGCCTCGGAACTCCGTCTCGTGTGGACCCTCCACCACTCCAATTTGTACATTACAATTTGAAACTCGAGTTACATTCGAGTCTAAATCTAATTTACAACAAGAATAAAAGACGAGGCACGACGCGCAGGTCGCGAATAAATACAACACGCGAAAACATATCACGGCACGCAGGCCGTATTATGAATTACAACACAACCAATCATATTGGGCTTTGGGCCATGACTATCACAAATTAATATATATAATTCAAAATTATATATTTTCATAATTTTCTATAATTTTAAAATTAATTTTTACAATTTTACAAGTAAAATTTCCCGGTCCGTTTAGCGGTTTCGGGCGGGCGATCCTCTGCGGGGCCAGGGCAGCGCCCTACCGCGATCTAACCATCGCGAGGGTTCCTTTACGATCCAACAGCGCCTAAACCCGCTGTCCCAAAGCGATTTGGTGAGACATTACCGTTGGAAAAATCTTCCCGACGGGTTCGTTTTTAGCGATTTCGGGTGCGATCATGGAGCAAATCCCTTGCGGGGTTAGGGGCAGCCCCTACCCACGATCTAACCATCGTGAGTTGCTCCTTTGCGATCTAAAGGCACCCGAGTCCGCTGTTCCAAAAGATTTTGGGTCGAAACGAAGCTGTTTGGGAAAATTCTTCCCGATAGTCGAAGCCTACAAGTGTCGAGACACTTGTGCTTCGCCTATAAGGAAAAATTACCCATAAAAACATAAAATTGAATTTTACAGAAAATCACAGAAGCTTTTGTTTTCCAAAACCAAAAACTAACTCGTACAAGTCTTTTCACGTGGCTCGATACCACTGTTGGGTTCTTCGAGCCGCGAAAACCGCTTTTTCGCGTTGTCGTATAAAAAAATTCGAAAAACTATTTCTTGTACGAGTTCAAAACTGATCTACTACTTAGATCTATGAGGAAAAGTGTTTACCCTTGATGCGATGCCCTTCGCGTTCCCGCTCGTCCAAATGATGCCGGATCTCAAGACCGTCAAGCGCTGGTCCTCTAGAAGTATCCACACGGACACACTAGATGGAGATGACCAAAAACCAAGGTGTGCTAGCACCTATGTGGTTCGGCCAAGGGAGGAGAGGGAGAGGGAGAGCTTGAGAGGGAGAAGGAGGAAGATGCACACACATGAATGAAAAATGAATTTTTTTCACCCAAAAACCAAGTGGCCGGCCACATTTCAAAATTCACATTAATTGCATTAATTGCAATTAATATGAAACCATAAAATCACATTAATTGCATTAATTGCAATTAATATGAAACCATTAAGAGAGTGGCTTTGTTACTTCCATGAGGTGACACCCATGATGATGTGGAACATCATTATTGGTCCACCTAATGCCAACTCACCAATGAAGTGGCAAAAAGGTCAAGTCAAAATTGACCTTTGGTCTTCCTTCTCAAGTCAAGTCAAACTTGACTCCATCTCTACCATGGTGGATCTAATCCAACCATTTGATTCGAGCCAACTTAATATAATGAATTTAATTCATTAAATTAAATTGATTCAATGAGTCAAAATCTAAATTAGACTCATTTAACACATGAATCAACTTGAGTCGAACTCAAGTTAGCCCAATTAGGATTACTCTTAATCCAATTTGATTCATCAAATGAATCTAATCCTCTTGGTTCATCATATGAACCTAATCTCCACCTAATTGTCCTAAGTGTGTGATCCTATAGGTTCTTGTAACGTTGGCAATGCCCTAAACCCATTTAGGAGCATAAGTAATGAGCGGTATCTAGCAACACATCATTACTACCCAAGTTACAAGAATGTCGAGATCCGACATCACCTTGTGACTACCAATTGTGACTACTCACAAAATAATGACAAGTGTCCTTCTATCCTAGACATCTAGATTGATCAATATGAGGCATAGACCGTGTCATCCTCTAATCAATCTAAATCTTGAACTCCAAGTTAGACTCACTCGATCAAATGAGCTCAACATCTAATGTTGACTCATTTGGGCATGACCATGCACTTAGTGGTCTCACTCTATCAAGAATACCGATGTCGCTCCCGTCATATGGGAGGGATAGATTCCATCTACATCACTCACATCCCTCTACATAATTCATTATATACCTAGTAATCGCCTTTATAGTCCACCGAGTTACGGGTGACGTTTGACGAAACTAAAGTACATAACTCCTTATGTAGGGATCCATGGTGACTTCAGGTCTAAGGACTAATAGTCATACTAATAGCCACATGAGAAAGTATATGACACTCATATAACGATCCATGATACTTTCTCATGGCGGGTCATTCAGTATACATTCTCTAATGCATACCCATGTGTCAGCTTGATATCTCTATATCCATGACTTGTGAGATCAAGTCATCGAGCTGACCTACATGCTAGTCTTATTGTATTAACATTGTCCCTGAATGCTAATACTCGACTAGGAATGATTTAGAGTAGTGTTCCCTATATCATCTCACTATCGATTTAACTAATCGATTGATATAGGTATGCACCTTCTACTCAAGGACGCTATTATACTTAGTCTATTTGGCACTAATATAAATAAGTATAATAACCAAACAAATGCCTTTATTAATATACAAGAATATGATATACATGAGTCCGTACAATCATCAAATGATTGGCTCTAGGGCTCTAACTAACAATCTGCTGATTTGTGGGTTCAGTCGACCGATTCCGGTCACTTCTAACTCTGCATAAAAACGTTAGTTACCTGCAAAACAGAGTTAGAGCACAATGGAATATATAAACTGATAGCCTTCGGACTGTCCGGGTCTGACTTCGGATTTCCCACGGAAACCCTAGGTCGACCCGACGCCTACTGTTCCCTCTTCCGGGGAACGCGTGCTCACCTACTCCTATTAGGAGATTACCTGTTGCCAGTTCGATCCTCCAGATCGACTGGACTTTTGCTCAGCGTCCGATGCTTCCGGTCTTCATGTTGGATGTCCGGTCCTCGACCCATCCAGACTTCTACCCGGTTCGTGACACCAGGATTTTAACCTAGGGTTACCGCCCCCTAGGATTTTTGCCCGAAGCTCCGACTCGCCAAGACTTCCCGCATAGGGTTACCATCCCCTATGACTTAAGGTTACCACCCCCTAGGGTTTTCCCCTTACCTAACCGCAGTTAGGACTTTCCTGAAACACTCAATCAACACATTAGATAACAATTAAGCTTAACTTTGAATCTTCAATTTATGAGTCTTCAATTTATAGATTAAAGGTTGTATGTCAAATGCTATATCACTTTCTTAATCTAGAAAATCTCCTTTTCTAACCATTTATTTTAGATTTTTAAGGATGAATCCTATACATATCGATGAGTCTTCAATCTACTACACTTTTTTGTCATTAAATCTCTAATTTGATAGTTATAAGTTGACTTTAAATCCTAATTTAAGTATATTTCCTCTGAAAAATTGAGTATCATTATCAAATATTAAGTTTTGGAGTCTTCAATTTGTATCTTCGACCTTGAATTGGTGTATCAAACGTTGTTCATGTGTTATAATTGTTGAATATCTAAATTAGAGTATACTCAACCTCTAATGTCGTTTTTGGATAATTAATCGTATTCTTATATCTCAATCTCCTATTTAAATAGAAATCTTTATGTTAATTTTTTTTTGAATCAAGAGCTTTCAACTAAAATATCAAATATATAAGATTTTATAGTCTTGAAATCTCTTTCATAAGTATTTAATTGTGAACATCAATCTTTATGTTATTTTTTTTTTTGAATCAAGAGCTTTCAACTAAAATATCAAATATATAAGATTTTATAGTCTTAAAATCTCTTTCGTAAATATTTAATTGTGAACATCTCGCTCGAATTAAAGATTCCTTTGAATCTTCTTGAATCAATAACTTTCAACTAAAATGTCAAATATATATATAAGATTTTAGAGTCTGGAAATCTCTTTCGTGAGTCTTTAATTGTGAACTTCTCGCTCAAATTCAAAGATTCCTATTGAATATCAAAACTTGTTTCTTGATTTCATACACAAATCACACATTTAAATCTTGTTTTTTAATTTTAAATTATCATACCGAATCAATTAGGTCTTGAACTCCAATAACAAATTTAAATTTTCTAATTGAATCCAAAATTGTTAGATCCTCGATCTACAATTTCAAAACTAAAGATCATTGATCGAATACTGTATCACTTTCTTAATATTGAAAAATCTCATTTTCAAATATTTTATTCTAATTTTTCAAGGATGAATATTATGCCTATCGATGAGTCTTCAATCTATCACACTTTTTTTTTGGTTATTGAATCTCTAATTTAGATAGTTAAGGTCAAGTTTAAATCTTAATTTCATTATATTGTCTCTGAAAAACTAAGTATCGTTGTTGAATATTAAATTTTGGAGTCTTGAATTCTATCTTTGACCTCAAATTTATCTATCAAACATTGTTCATAAGTTATAATTATTGAATATCCAAGTTAGAGTTCCATACTCAACCTCCAATGTCATTATAATGGATCTTAAATCGTGTTCCTTTATCTTAATCTCCAAGTTAAACTAAAACTTTTTTATTCTTGAATCAACAACTTTCTACTAAAATGCTGATTATATATATATATATATATATATATATATAAACTTCTCGCTCGAATTCCATGATTTCTATTGAATTTCAAAACTTATTTTTTTGATCTCATACCCAAATCACACATTTGAATCTTATTTTTTAATTTCAAATCATCATACCGAGTCAATTGTATCTCTAACTGTAATAACGAATTTAAATACTCTCAACATCTTAATGTTTCCAGTTAGCGAGGACCAACTGCTTAGATAAACCAAGGAGCATAACATATTCTACTCTTATAAAATTGATGATGTCCAATCTTATCAATTCATCAACTAAGGAATCTTTCAATACATATAATACGGGTAGTAACAAGTGGACCCAGAAGATGATGTGACGATCGAGGTCAAGGTGATGTGGCGGTCAAAGTCAAGGTGACATGGCAGTCAAAGTCAAGGGCAGAGAGTATTCCCCACCTAGTTTCATTATTCGCCTAGTGCTAAGGCTCTCAGGTCTAGTATGACCAGATTACTAGTTGGGTGGGAGAGGGTTGAATGATCCTTAAGCCGGTCGAACATAAGGGGTTTCGTGTTTCTCCTAAACTGAAAAGATAGCATGTTCGGTCATTCAATAGCCATCAAGTTTAAAGACGACCAACCTTGCAGGCTGGCCAGAATGTCTGACCCACCTCACAATCGATCAGTCAGGGATTTGGTTAGAATAATGGTTGGCCTCCCTAATTCTCACAAATCTCTCTATGCATGCTTGGGCAAATATAAGGTCGACCAGGCATAAGGCATTTAGCCTTACAATCCTCTCTATAAATGCCTAGTGTTACGATTCCGCAAGTGCACGGATTCGTCGTCAGTAATAAAAATATCGATCCCACAGGGACTGGTTATAAGCACTAGCAATTATTCACTAAGGGTTAGCTAGACTACCAATGGTTGTGAATAATTTAGGGAAGAAAGGCCGGGAAAAAGAATCGAGAGCTGGTGAGTCGAAGTGTTCACTTGGTTATGAGGAGTTCTAGGAGGTCGGTTTCGTTGTGGTGGTATTGATGTGTCACGTTTTATCCTACACCCATTGTCCTTTAACATGCAATTGCCGGAAGCTAAAGTGGCTAATCTTAAATGCCAGAATAAAGAGGGACCCTAAGAAGGTCTGTTAAAGTTTACCCCTGTCACTAGGGCATCTCGGTAAGTCTTGAGGGCACGACTCTAATTGGTAAGTCAAGAATAGTGTTTAAGAGCTAAGGTTGGTCTCTCGCTTCCTTGAGGAGAATTTGCCTCTCCTTTCAAGGGGGCAATCCAGATGTCTGTGAACGGGTCGCCCATGTCACTAGGGCCCCTCGGGTGTACGATCTAGGGATAATCCCTCTACGAGGTTAACAAGTTCTACACAATCAAGCAACATGCAACTGAGACAAAGCATAAAAGATCATCCAACGAGTATAAGCATAATACGAGTTTTACATCAAACTGAACCACAACTACTCCCCAGTCCTAGAACAAAGGATCTACTCCATAAGTGTTAGAGAAATATCCAAAAACATAATGTAGATAAACATAAAATCTTCAGACACGGAGAAAGAAAGAAATAATATGCTTATCCAATGACGATGAGTGACCTTCAGATCTAATCCTCTGCTTCTAGAGTCGATACAGTGGTGGAAGATTGCTGGACGGAGGTTTAAGACGGAATGAGATGGTTTCAATATGTTTCTCCAACTGACGGCTCGCTTCCCCGCGCTCCCCCCTAGAGAAAAAGGGTTTAAACCCTTATATAGACTAGGGTTCGGCTGTGTGACACGGGCGTGCCAATATGGAACGACCGTGTTCATTCTCTTCTCTGGTGGCATTGCACGACCGTGCCAATTGGCACGTCCGTGTGGTGTCTGGCCTCGGTCCCTGCAGCACGATCGTGCAAGGATGCATGGCCGGACACTTCTTTGTCTCGGTCACTGGGTGGCACGACCGTGTAGGGTTGCACGGCCGTGTGTTGTTCTGCCTCGGTCTCTGCCGCACGACCGTGCAGGGTTGCATGGCCATGCACTTCCCCTCTTCGGTCTGTTCACACGGGCGTGCGAGATCGCGCGACCATGTTCTAAGGCTTGTTCCGGTGCACCGATAATTGTCGTTTTCGCTCCGAAAGTTGTCTTTGTCAACACAAAACCAAACAAAGAGCAGATATCCGAACAAAAGAGTATATATAATGGATACAAGATAATAGAGGTAATCATGCAACGAATATATATGCATAAAGTACGTGAATGTGCGCTAAAACATGCGTAAATGATCATAATATTTGCGCACATCACCTAGCCGAGACTAAGGCACTCAGCTTCGTATTGATTCCCAAATGAATTTACGTCATATGACTTCTTGAATATATTTCAGCACACCCAATGCATCATATTATTTTATGAGTGGATCAATAATACTATACAGAACACAATGGAGTAGATTAATGGAAGGACAGGCATAAAGACGACCAACCTTATAGGTCGGCCAAAATATACTCAATCGACAACATGAGCAGAGACTATGCAGAACATAACTGAGCAGCTTAATGCAAAGACATGCATAAAGAAGGATGGCCTTATAGGTTGGCTAGGAAATACTCAGCCGACAAGAGTAAACAACATTCTAACAATTTGTCAGACTTGTCGAGAATATTCTTTTATAAGTGATCGTGATAACATGTATTTTTGTGCATTATTTTGGCTCTTATTACTTAGCAATTTTATCTTCTCACATGCTAATTTTGTGTTATTATTATATTTTGTGAGTAGGATTTATTTTGGACTTAAATGTAAATTTTCTACAAATTATGAAATTTAATTTCATATTTTATGTGATTTTGTAGGAAATTCAAAGAGCCATGGATTAGGGTCGAACTGGATTTTATCAATTTGTTTATGGCCCCAATTTTGTCGTGAATTGGGCATCAAACAATGAAGTACCAAACCCTCCTACGCAAATGTAGCATAGAAATGACTCGGGTTGTTCGCCAATTATTAAAGTAACGATAGGATGGTAAACTTAAGATCGTATGTTATTTCTATTTTTGGGATTTTTAATATGGAATTGGGGGTTTGGGGTTTTGATTCTAAACCTAACAAATTAAAAGCAAGACAAGTAGGAAATTACCCTAATACGGAATGAAATCTAACTAAGTGCGAATAATTAATCCACAACGCATTGTCACTCTACGCTATGGATTAACTATCAACACAATTAATCTAGGGAATGAAATAGCAAAGCATCAAATGAAATCTAATCTAAATAATGAAAGACAATGCAAGTAATAAAGCTAAACCTAACCTAACTACAATTGCAGAAAATAAAAGACAACATAAGTAAAGCATAAAACTAAACTAGCATATAACGAAACCTAAATCATGTAACGAAACCTAAGCTAATCTATCCTAATTGCATTCGAATAAAAACTAGAACTTAACAACATTGATCGAACAAGACAAAGCAAGAGTTAACCAAACTAAAATGCATCAAAATAAACCTAATTACTGGTTGAAGCATTTCATCGAACATGTTGTGAGCATTAATCAAATGAAGCAAGATTAGTGCAATTCAAACATAGAAAATCTAGTTCAATACAAACATTCAACCACAAAACATTAACACAAATATTTCGGTGAAGGGTAGTCGTTGATATTTGAAGAAGAAGTTGTGTGGATCATGGTTGGAATTACTAGCTTATTTCATGTTCATTTCTTATGTTTATTTGTGTTAATGTTTTGTAGTTGAATGTTTGTATTGAACTAGATTTTCTATGTTTGAATTGCACTAATCTTGCTTCATTTGATTAATGCTCACAACATGTTCGATGAATGCTTCAACCAGTAATTAGGTTTATTTTGATGCATTTTAGTTTGGTTAACTCTTTCTTTGTCTTGTTTGATCAATTTTGTTAAGTTATAGTTTTTATTCGAATGTAATCAGGATAGATTAGCTTAGGTTTCGTTACATGCTTTAGTTTTCGTTATATGCTAGTTTAGTTTTATGCTTTACTTATGTTGTCTTTTATTTTCTGCAATTGTAGTTAGGTTAGGTTTAGCTTTATTACTTGCATTGTCTTTCATTATTTAGATTAGATTTCATTTGTTGCTTTTCTATTTCATTCCCTAGATTAATTGTGTTGATAGTTAATCCATAGCGTAGTGTGACAATGCGTTGTGGATTAATTATTCACACTTAGTTAGATTTCATTCTGCATTAGGGTAATTTCCTACTTGTCTTGCTTTTAATTTGTTAGGTTTAGAATCAAAACCACAAACCCCCAATTCCATTTTAAAAATTCCAAAAATAGAAATAACATATGATCCTAAGTTTACTATCCTATCGTTACTTTAGTTGGCGGACAACCCGAGTCATTTCTATGCTACATTAGCGTAGGAGGGGTTTGGTACTTCATTGTTTGATGCCCAATTCGCGACAAAATTAGGGCCATAATCAAATTGATAAAATCCGGTTCGACCCTAATCCATGGCTCTTTGAATTTCCTACAAAATCACATAAAATATGAAATTAAATTTCATAATTTGTAGAAAATTTACATTTAAGTCCAAAATAAATCCTACTCACAAAATGTAATAAAACACAAAATTAGCATGTGAGAAGATAAAAATGCTAAGTAATAAGAGCCAAAATAATGCACAAAAATACATGTTTTGTTGGCTCGTCTCTATGAGTGCAGGACAGAAAGGAAGCTACTTTGTGGAGCAAAAAGTCCTTTCTCAGTCAACAGCCAATCCACCGTTCCCAGCGTGTCATCTATGTAGTTTTCAGTGTTGGTTAGTCCTAGGAAAACGTACTGATTCCACTGTATAAAAATTTTTATACAAGTGTCGAACCTTTCCTTAAATAACCTATTGTGTTCTTTAGAAGTTAAATTAGGAATCACAGACGGAACTTCACATCATTGATTCTAAATTTAACTTATCTGTTCTTGATGGTTTAGATTTGAATCGCAAGAGGAACTTAACACTATTGATTCAAATCCACCTATGTTATTAATTCCATTAAATATTAATTTCCAAAATTGGCTTCCAGAACTGCATGGCGAGGCACATGGCCTTCTTGGATATGGGAGCAACCACCACCGCATAGACAAAGCCTTTTAAGGAAAGCTAATATTTAATTTCCTTAAATAACTCTAGGTTAACCAAAAAGAACAATCGAATCACAAATTCGAAAAAGAAGAAAACACAAACTCGAAAAATAAATTCGATAAACTAGATCTAATTGCCTCTTGTATTTAGAATTCTTACAAAGAAAATAACTAGTATGATGCGAAAGAAAATTACTAGTTATACCTTCTCTTTGTAAGCTAATGACCTCGAGATCTTCTGTCGTATTCCTCGCCTCGCTTTGGACGTCGTGTGGGCGACGATCCTCCAAGATGAACACCACCCAAAAGAGCTTCTCCTCCTTGTAATATTCGGCCACCACCACCACAATAGAAAAGAGAGCAAAGGGAGAAGAGAGGGAGAGAGGGGCCGACCACCAAGAGAGTCTCCAAGCCAAAGAATAAGAGTTGTGTCTCATGAAACCCCCTCACCCCTTCTTTTATATTACTTGCCCAAGGAAAATAAGGAAAAACTTTTTACAAAAAATAAAATCATCCAAGAAAATTTTCTTTTTCCTTTTTATTTTTCTTTTTCTTTCCTCTTGATTGAATCAATCACCAATTTTAATTTTGTGATGATTTTAAATAATTTTAATATGGACGGCCACTTGCTTGGGCACCAAGGAAGGTGGCCGGCCACCTCATCAAGGGGAAAAAGGAAATATATTTTTATAAAATTTTATAAGAAAAACTCTTATAAAATTTTACAAGCTCTCTTTCCTAAAGTAGGAGTTAAGAAAGGAAAGTTCTAAAAATTAAAACCATGTTTTAAAATTTAAAACTTTTCTTATAAAATTTTCTTTTTTAACATGATAGAAAATTTTAATTTTAAGACTTATCTTCCTTTTTTTTTCTTAAACCGTGAGGATGGTTAAAATAGGAAAGTTTTAAAACTTTTAAAACTCTCTATTAAAACATGTGGCCAAATTCAAATAAAGAAAGTTTTTAAAAATTAAAATCTCTCTTTTAAAACTTATAGTTTTCTACAAAGAGAAGATTTTAAAAATTCAAAAACAACCCTCCTTGTTTGAATATTGTGGCCGGCCCCTTCATGCTTGGTCACCAAGCAAAGGGCCGACCCCTATAAAGACCAAGCATTGGACTGGCCCACTTCTTGGACACCAAGAAGAGCCTTACATTTGGATTAACTTGAGGCCATAATGTGGCTACGACAGGGATCTGGAGGAGAAATTGGTTTTGGCCTTCCGATGAGCTTGAGTATCCCGTGCTCGCCCCGAACACACAACTCAAGTTCATCAATAATAACTCATTCCACTAGAGAGTTATTACCGCACTACCGCACCAATCCCAAATTACATTATGGGCTCCTTCTTATTATGAGTGTGTTAGTCTCCCTGTGTTTAAGATTACGAATGCCCACTAATTAAGTAAGTTACTGACAACTTACTTAATTAATATCTAGCTCCAAGAGTAGTACCACTCAACTTCATTGTCATGTCGGACTAAGTCCACTTGCAGGGTTTAACATGACAATCCTTATGAGCTCCTCTTGGGGACATTCTCAACCTAGATAACTAGGACATAGATTCCTTCTATAATCAACAACACACACTATAAGTAATATCATTTTCCAACTTATCGGACATATTGATTTATCGAGCTAAACCTCACCCTTTGATAAGTCAAAGAAATAAATATTAAATATATGTGCTTGTTATTATATTAGGATTAAGAGCACACACATCCATAATAACTAAGGTCTAGTTCTTTTACTAAGTCAGTACAAAAAGAACTTACCTAAATGGTCCTACTCAATACACTTAGAGTGTACCAGTGTAATTTATTAATCAAAATAAACAAATACTTAATTACACTACGACTATTCCGATGGTTTGTTCCTTTCCATCTTAGTCGTGAGCAACTGTTTATAATTTATAAAGAACTGACAACATGATCTTCTGAGTGTGACACCACACACCATGTTATCTACTTATATAAATTAATTAAACAATTACATTTAACAAATAAATGTAAATATTGACAAATGTGATTTTTTATTTCAAAAATAAATGTTTATAAAAACTAGGCTTTTAGTATACACTCCAACAATCTCCCACTTATACTAAAAGACTAAGCTGCCATATCTGTTGCCATACATCTAATTCCCATCCCCTCCACATGCCGATAGAAAGCTTTCGCCGGAAGGGTCTTTGTGAAAGGATCTGTCAGGTTATCTATTGATGCAATCTTAGCGACGACAACTTCTCCTCGCTTGACAATGTCTCGTATCAGGTGGTACTTGCGCTCTATATGTTTACTTGCCTTATGAGCTCGTGGTTCCTTCGAGTTTGCAACTGCACCGCTATTATCACAATAAATTGTGATGATCTTGGGCAAACCAGGAATCACATCTAAGTTCATTAAAAAGTTTCTGAGCCACACAACTTCTTTGGTTGCCTTAGAAGCTGCCACATACTCAGTTTCCATGGTTGAGTCCGAGACGCATTTCTGCTTAACACTCTTCCATGCAATGGCTCCACCTCCTAGAATAAACATATAGCCTGATGTAGACTTACTGTTGTCCCTATCTGATTGGAAGTCCGAATCCGTGTAACTCACAGGGAGCAAATCATCTGCCTGGTAAACTAGCATATAGTCTCTAGTCCTTCTCAGGTACTTCGCGAGTTACTCGATATGCTAACCATGCCCGACAAAGCAGATATCGGTCTCGTCATTGCATACATAAGGCTTCCTATAGGCCTTCATGCCCTCTATCTCCTTTGATGTCTTCGGAGACATCTCTTTAGATAAAGCTACTCCATGCCTAAAAGGTAAGAAACCTTTCTTGGAGTTTTGCATGCTAAAACGAGCAAGGATTGTATCATATATAAAGCTTGGGATAGGCACAACATTCTTTTCTTGCGATCCCTTATAACTTTGATCCCAAAAATGTGTGCACATTCTCCTAAGTCATTCATATCAAATTGTTTGGACAACCATACCCTTACGTCCGATAATACCTTGACATTGTTGCCAATTAACAAAATATCATCTACGTATAGTACAAGAAATACCATCACATTTCCGTTACACTTCTTGTATACACAAGACTCATCCGGACACTGAATAAATCCATATGACTGGATTACTTCATTAAACCAGATGTTCCAAGATCTTGAAGCTTGCTTCAGTCCATAAATGGACCGATTGAGCTTACACACTAGATGCTCTTTGCCCTTTTCAATGAACCCTTCTGGTTACTTCATATGGATGTTTTCTTCAAGACTTCCGTTAAGGAAAGATGTCTTGACATCCATTTGCCAAATCTCATAATCCATATGAGCGGCAATGGATAAGAGTATCCGGATAGACTTAAACATAGCTACCGGCGAAAATGTCTCATCATAATCGATTCCCTCTTTCTGAGTGTACCCTTTCGCAACAAGCCTTGCTTTGAAGGTTTCTACCTTCCTATCTATTCCTCTTTTCCTTTTGTAGATCCACTTGCATCCAATGACTTTTTCACCATCAGGTGGTTCTACAAGCTCCTAGACCTTATTAGAATACATAGATTCTATTTCAGAATTCATTTCCTTTTGCTAAGATACTGCATCTATATCTTGGAGTGCTTCATCATATGTTCGGGGATCAGGTTCATGTTTACCTGGGATCAAGTCCGAAAACTCTCCCAAAAATATGAATTTCTCAGGTTGCCTCACAACCCTCCCACTACGACGAGGCACTGTCTCTGGCTGTGTATCATGTGTGACTCGTGTTGCAGTTTCTTGTGGTACTTCATCTTGTATTGTTGGTACTAAAGTAGACGTGTCCTCTCTAATTTCTTCTAGAACTATTTCACTCATGGGCTTATGGTTCATTACATAATCTTCTTCTAAAAATCGAGCATTGGTGCTAACAATGATCTTCCGATTTTTAGGATTATAAAACAAACCACCTTTCGTTCCCTTAGGATATCCCATAAACAGACAAACTTCTGTACGTGATTCCAATTTGTCAGTATCTCCCTTCAGCACATGTGCTGGACTACCCCATATCCGGATATGATTCAGACTAGGCTTACGCCCATTACATAATTCCATGGGAGTAGAAGGAACTATTTTAGAAGGTACCATATTCAGAATGTACACTGCTGTTTCTAAAGTATATCCCCAAAACGAATTTGGTAATTCTGAATAACTCATCATTTATCTAAACATTTCCATAAGAGTCCTATTTCTTCGTTCTGCCACACCATTCTGCTGGGGTGTACCAAGTGCAGACAATTGGGATTGAATCCTGACTTCTGATAAGTAATTCCTAAACTCTCCAAAGAGGTATTCGCCACCACGGTCAGACCGTAGTGTCTTGATACTTTTACCAAGATGTTTCTCCACATCAACCCTATATTCTTTGAACTTGTCAAAGCATTCAGACTTGCGGCACATCAGGTAAATATATCCGTATCTTGAATAATCGTCTATAAAGGAGACGAAGTATTCATAACCACCTCTTACTTGGATAGACATAGGACCACACAAATCAGAATGAACCAGTTCTAACGCATCTTTGGCTCTATACCCCTTGGCCTTAAAAGGTCTCTTGGTCATTTTACCTTCCAAGAAAGATTAACATGTTGGAAAATTTTCCAACTCTAATAAACCCAAGAGTCCATCGGCTACAAGCCTTTAAATCCTACTTAAGTTAATATGTCCAAGCCTTAGATGCCAAATATACGTTTGGTTCATTTCCGAAGGTTCTTTTCTCTTATTAGAGTTAGAAGATGTGTTATTAATTTCCATATTTTGCTTTGTGGGAGAAATTAGATTTAAAGTGTATAAATTGTCAACCAATGCACCAGAACAGATAATCACCTTATTTCTCTTTATAACGACATTGTTACTAAAGGAAACTGAATATCCATCCAAATGCAGTTTAGAAACTGAAATTAAATTCTTTCTAAAACTGGGTACATAAAGACAATTTCTTAAAATCAAATTTCTATTCCTATCAAATGATAAGTAGACGTCTCCCACTGCAACAGCCACCACCTTAGTAGCATTGCCCATGTAGACAGTTATCTCTCCATCAAATAGTCGCGGTTTCCTGGAAGAATTGCAGACATGATCAGTGGCTCCGTATCTACACACGGTCTTGGTAGATAACACCGCTAAACATGTTTCAACTACTAGAGTATGAGATATACCTTTATTGTTCGTTCCTACGAGAACAGTCCACCTTCGATGTCACGATGAAGCACTTTCCTTGACTTCTTCATTCCATCTTTCCTGTCTCTTGAGGTTTATTCACCTTCTTTGTTGAAAAGACTGTTTCTTCTTCTTCTTGCCTTCGACTTAGAAGTAGAACAATTTTGATAGTGAATCCGAGAACTTTTGAAAAATACCTTCTGCTGTAGTTACACCAAGTTACCTATACTCTCTTTTGTTCATGTTATAGTTTAGGCGGAACTGCTCAAAACTTCTGGGTAGCGTTTGGAGAATTATATCGACCTGGGTTTCCCCATCGATTTCTCTTCCAAGAACTTGTATTTCATTCAGATATGCCATCATTTTGAGGATATGATCTCTTACGGGTGTCCCCTCAGACATGGTGGCTGTCATTAATTTTCTCATTGCCTCTTGCTTAGCAGTCCTACTCTGGTGCCCAAAGAGTTCTTTGAGATTGTTCATTATATCATAAGCTATTGGTAAATCTTGATGCTGATGTTGTAATACATTTGACATTGATGCCAAAATGTAAGACCGCGCCATCTCATCAGCTTTTACCCATTTCTTAGGGTAGAGTCACCGTCAGGTGCATCAGGGCAAGCCTCAGTCAGTACAAACTTATAACTTTCAGCAGTAAGAACAATGTCCAGGTTTCTTTTCCAATCAATATAGTTGGGACCAGTAAGTTTGTTCTCTTTTAGTATAATGGCCAGTGGGTTGCAAGTCATCCTAAGAATCACAAAAATAACTTTGGTCAAGACTCTAAATTTAGAATAATATTGATTCCTCAAACAATACTATTTTAAATTAACCAACACCTCAAATCACCGAGAATATTGCATGCCACCACTACAAGAAAAAAGCTAATAGACAACGCTTTTAAAGCGTTGTCTTTGTGCCAGAAAAAGCGTTGTTAAAGGCACTGTTGTTAAAAGTCTGCTCAACGACAACGCTTTTAAAGCATTGTCGTTTATAGTGAAGACAACGCTTTAAAAGCATAGTCATGTTTTGCAAAGACAACACTATTACAACGTTTTAAAAGCGTTGTTGTTTTTTTACAAAGACAACACTTTTTGCAACGCTTTAAAAGCGTTGTCGTTTTAAAGAAAAAAAATTTTAAAAAATTATTTAAAAATCATTATTTTTATATTTACGAAACTATTATTTTTATTTTACCATGTCTAGATTCGAATTTTACATATAATCAACTTAGCTAATGATTTCAAACTCATACGAAAATAATAGAATTCTGACCGCGTAACAAATCAGCAGCTGTAACAAAAAATAGAAATTACATAAGTCCTCCAAGGAAATATCTAGGAATTGCTATCAGAAAGGAATCAACATACTGTCATCCATCTTAAACTTTATCGCATCCTCTGTAAACTTTTTCATTTTCACATCAAGTTCAGCAGTCGCTTCTTCTCCTTTAGCTATGATACGATCGATATCCTCATCAGTTATTGTACTGTCCTTGGAGCTAAAAACCATTTCAGCACCAAATCTAACCATTTGTAGAAGTTCATCTTTATTAACAGCTGCATCGAGGAAGTTATTGATTAGAAACAAAAAAACTGATAGATAATGGATAAATTGCTTGAACCACATTAGTAAGCTCTTTGAAAAAATCATTACTTTTCTGTTCTGCTAATCGTCCTTGTTGAATAACCAAGGCATCAAGTGCAAGCTTCTTGTATGCTCTCTCTATCACTTTCTCCTCAATTGCAAACTGCATTTTAGATATGCCAAATGATTCAAAAACATCGTTAAACTGTTAAACTAAACTGAAATATTATGATACCTCAGTACAGAAATGGAACACTTGAACTTCTTTCTTTTGCCCAATTCTATGAGCACGATCCTGTGCTTGCAAATCAACTTGTGGATTCCTAGTAGAGGTATCCATAACAATTTAGTGATGAGCATAAATGTAGCAACATGATTCACATAATGGAAGAGGAATACCAGTCACTATCATAGAGAATGACAACATCTGCTGTAGCAAGATTAATTCCCAATCCACCAGCTCTTGTAGAAAGTAAGAAAATGAACTTTTAGCTTCCAGGTTGATTAAATGTTTCAATGGAAGGATCCCGTTCTTCTCCCCCAGTATTCCCATCAATCCGGCAATATTGGTAACCACGATATAGAAAGTAATCTTCCAGTATGTCCAAAAGTCTAGTCATCTAAATTACAACACAAACAGTTGTGTTAAATCAATAAAACACTAATATGTTACCTTCTACTGCAAGTAAGACTGGGTAGATATGTATGAAACAATTTAGAGGGAAAAAAATCTGATTATGAGAAACAAGATATGTAAATAACAAGCATTAGAAGCAAATACTGGGCAGCTATATGTGAAACAAGTTGGAACAAAAACAGTTTGATTATGACAAACAAGATATGTAAACAACAAAGATTAAATATCACAAGTTTCAAATAGATTAAAAGTGAAAATAGCAGGCTTTGCATGTAATTCCAAATGATAAACTGAAGACCCAATTGATATAGACCTGTGAAGATATTAGAACTCTGGAATCTCGTTCCTTCAGTTTAGGCAACAGCTTATCTAACAGGACAATTTTTCCTTCAAAAACAACTATATGTTCAGAAAACAAGGAATTATCACTATAGTAAAATTATCATACTTCAACTGAGGTAAAAATATCTCAAAAGAATTTGGAGTTACCTGCATTTGTAATAAGATTTTCTCCAGTTGTATAAGGTGGCCCAGGTTCTGCACCTTGGAATAGATATGGATGATTGCAGTACTCAGTAAAAGTTATCATATCAAACAATAAAAAGTTGCATAAAGAACCAAACACCAAATTTTACCATCAAACATTAGTAAAAGTTTTAGACATTTCAAATCAAAATAAACGAGTTCAAAATGTGAAACTTTGCTAGAGAATCAACTATAATATGATAAATTGTGGTTTGTAGTACTCAGTAAATAGAAGAAACATTTTGTAATCTAAAGAAACCATAGAAATCAAAAAGTCGAGTTGATGAGGGCTTCAGTAGAGCATACCTTTGATCACTGCTACCTTTGTTTCTTGGGACAAAGTTTTTCCTCCTTTTCTATGTTTCATATTCTTCCTAGAGTAGGAAGTGATTGCCATCCTCAGTGCATACTTGACAAGCAGATCGCGTGTGGTTGGGAGAGTCAAGGTGTTTTATCTGTGGTTAACATTTACACGTTTTCTTTATGACGCTCACCTTGACCTTTCTCAGATAAGGCATCACAATTTAATCGCAGTCTGTAAACAGAAGTAACATTTTGCAATCTAAAGAAACCCTAGAAATTAAATTCCAGGAGATTCTCTGACCAAAAGAAGAGGGTTACTGACCTTAAATCCACCATCATTCTCATCTAAAATCATACAGCAGATGAAATAATTTCACCCATCTATCCGAACAATTATATTGATCACTTACATGTTTAGAATATATCCTGAACCAACAATAGACAGAATTAAAAGGAAAACTTGCACTACAATTCGAAGTTTAACTGACACCTGAGAGAATTAAAGAAACAATGTATATCCATCAAAACTGCCGATCACAAGGGAGAAAATAGATCACCAAGAATCCCTAACACCAAGAACCATCACCTCAGAAACAAAGCCCTAAAACACTACAACAAGAAGACAAAAAAAGAGCAACTTTCCCACCCACAGGCAACCATTAACTAAGATCCCCAAGAGCTCAAGTTCAACATTACCGAGTAAACAAAGAACGACAAGAGAAGATAATCAGTGGAGAAGAACCTAAGAAAGGACCTTCTGATAGCGAGAAGAGATCAGCGCACGAGGATTACTTGCAGGTGAACCCAATAGCAAGGGAATCGGCTGAGCAAAGGGTAGCTTGGCGATGCAGATGAAGAAGAGAGTTGATGCGCCTGCTCTACCCTAAGCGCAGTGAACGTTCGCCGGAGGGAAGAGAGGCTGCCGAAGGTTCCGAATTCCCCTAACGAGACTTCGATTTTAGGTCCCAAGAAAAACAACGGTAGCAACATACCTTCGTCGGGGGTGAAGGAGGCGAAGAGATGGGTCGATCTGTCGTGGTTGATCGCCTCAGCACTGGGATCTGTCGCTTGACGAAGGTGTGGTCTTGACGGAGAGGAGTTCGGAGGAGTGGTTCGCCGGAGAGGAGTTGGATGGAGAAGGCCGCGTGAGATGAGGAGTTGGGAGAAGGGTTTAGGGATCAAAAACGATCGGAAGATAGGAGTTGGGAGAAGGGTTCGGGTTTTCTACTCCTTACTTAGATCCAACGGTTTGTATTAATCAAGTTTAAATGAGAACTTAACAATAGACAACACTTTTTAAAAAACGTTGTCGTAGACACTAAAACAAAGTCTAATAGACAACGCTTTTTACGAAGCGTTGTCTTTGACCCGTAAAAATCACTAATAGACAACGGTTTTAAGAAAAGCGTTGTCTATTAATAAGAAAATAATGAAATAGACAACGCTTTTCACTAAAAGCGTTGTTAAAAAAAAATAGACAACGCTTTTTATAAAAAACGTTGTCGTTTAAGTGTTGTAGAATCCCAATTTTCTTGTAGTGCACGTTAGTGTGGACGTATACAAATTCAACATTTGTAAGAGGAGGGTGTGACCCATTAATTTTATTATCTTGTCATCCTAACTTTATGACAAATAAAATTAATAGTTGGTTTCACTTTGGTCACACAAAACAATAGCAGTGACTCCGTTGGGGAGGATACTATTGAATGCGTCTAAGTGTATACCATTACTTGATACTAAGTCCATTAAATAGGATTGTGCCCCTTCAGTTGGAGAAGATCACATGCTCCTAAATAATTTCCTATAGCCATCCATAAAAGGAAGTTTGATCTAATAGGGAGACACTCAGAGACAACACACAAGCTTGTTGCATCACTTACAAACCAGTAATGGAGACCATGAGATTTATTAAAATCCCTCTCCCACTTAGTTATTTAAAATGAGGATTTTAACCTATGCTAGCATACATCACATGCATACACACACATTATAGTAAATAAAAACAATAAATATGGAAATCATTTTCCAACTATTATGGCCTTTTTCTGTTACTGTCCTCCATGTGCTCCAACCCTAGCTGCTGCCATCTTTAGCCACCACCATCGGGTCGAGTTGTCGCATCCATCTTGCTTTTTATTCCGCTGCGCCTCTGGTGCTGAAAAAAGTACCACGCCTCGTAAGAATCCGATCCACGATAAAAATAGAATTTTACATATATCGATCCTATATTCTACGAGGGAATGTACATGTATTCTAGATCGAACAAAAAATAAAATTCTAAAAATAATACAGCTCCTGCAGTATTTGATACATACAATCATGCACACAAAATAATGCCCTTGACATGTCCAAGGGTCCAATCACACACAATATCTAAATGTCATAATAGTTGGAGCCTGCAACCAAAGAGTTAGCACATCCTACTATTATCCTGCCTAAATTATGTATGCCATGTTCATAACCTATTTGAATTCTAAACACACAGAGGCAAACCCTAGCTCTGATACCAATTGTTGGTTAGTTATAGGAAAACGTACCGGTTCCACTGTACAAAAATTTTTATACAAGTGTCGAACCTTTCCTTAAATAACCTATTGTGTTCTTTAGAAGTTAAATTAGGAATCGTAGATGGAACTTAACATCATTGATTCCAAATTTAACTTATTTGTTCTTGATGGTTTAGATTTGAATTGCAAGCGGAACTTAACACTATTGATTCAAATCCACCTATGTTATTAATTCCATTAAATATTAATTTCCAAAATTGGCTTCCAGGACTGCATGGCGAGGCACATGACCTTCTTGGATATGGGAGCAACCACCACCGCCTAGACAAAGCCTTTTAAGGAAAGCTAATATTTAATTTCCTTAAATAACTCTAGGTTAACCAAAAAGAACAATCGAATCACAAATTCGAAAAAGAAGAAAACACAAACTCGAAAAATAAATTCGAAAAACTAGATCTAATTGCCTCTTGTATTTAGAATTCTTACAAAGAAAATAACTAGTATGATGCGAAAGAAAATTACTAATTATACCTTCTCTTTGTAAGCTAATGACCTTGAGATCTTCTGTCGTATTCCTCGCCTCGCTTTGGACATCGTGTGGGCGACGATCCTCCAAGATGAACACCACCCAAAAGAGCTTCTCCTCCTTGTAATATTCGGCCACCACCACCACAATAGAAAAGAGAGCAAAGGGAGAAGAGAGGGAGAGAGGGGCCGACCACCAAGAGAGTCTCCAAGCTAAAGAATAAGAGTTGTGTCTCATGAAGCCCCCTCACCCCTTCTTTTATATTACTTGCCCAAGGCAAATAAGGAAAAACTTTTTACAAAAAATAAAATCATCCAAGAGTTTTTCCTTTTTTCTTTTTATTTTTCCTTTTCTTTCCTCTTGATTGAATCAATCACCAATTTTAATTTTGTGATGATTTTAATTAATTTTAATATGGCCGGCCACTTGCTTGGGCACCAAGCAACCTCATCAAGGGGAAAAAGGAAATATATTTTTATAAAATTTTACAAGAAAAACTCTTATAAAATTTTACAAGCTCTCTTTCCTAAAGTAGGAGTTAAAAAAAGGAAAGTTCTAAAAATTAAAACCATGTTTTAAAATTTAAAACTTCTCTTATAAAATTTCCTTTTTAAACATGATGATAGAAAATTTTAATTTTAAAACTTATCTTCCCTTTTTTTTTTCTTAAACCATGAGGATGGTTAAAAAAGGAAAGTTTAAAAACTTTTAAAACTCTCTATTAAAACATGTGGCCAAATTCAAATAAGGAAAGTTTTTAAAAATTAAAATCTCTCTTTTAACACTTATAGTTTTCTACAAAGAGAAGATTTTAAAAATTTAAAAACAACCCTCCTTGTTTGAATATTGTGGTCGGCCCCTTCATGCTTGGTCACCAAGCAAAGGGCCGACCCCTATAAAGAGGATGTGGCCGGCCCTTGCTTGGTCACAAGCATTGGACCGGCCCACTTCTTGGACACCAAGAAGAGCCTTACATTTGGATGGACTTGAGGCTATAATGAGGCTACGACAGGGACCTAGAGGAGAAATTGGTTTTGGCCTTCCGATGAGCTTGAGTATCCCGTGCTCACCCTAAACCCACAACTCAAGTTCATCGATAATAACTCATTCCACTAGAGAGTTATTACCGCACTACCGCACCAATCCGAAATTACATTATGAGTTCCTTCTTATTATGAGTGTGTTAGTCTCCCTGTTTTTAAGATTACGAATGCCCACTAAGTAAGTAAGTTACTGACAACTTAATTAATATCTAGCTCCAAGAGTAGTAATACTCAACTTCATTGTCATGTCGGACTAAGTCCACCTGCAGGGTTTAACATGACAATCCTTATGAGCTCCTCTTGGGGACATTCTCAACCTAGATAACTAGGACATAGATTCCTTCTATAATCAACAACACACACTATAAGTAATATCATTTTCCAACTTATCGGACATATTGATTTATCGAGATAAACCTCACCCTTTGATATGTCAAAGAAATAAATATTAAATATATGTGCTTGTTATTATATTAGGATTAAGAGCACACACATCCATAATAACTAAGGTCTAGTTCTTTTACTAAGTCAATACAAAAGAACTTACCTAAATGGCCTACTCAATACACTTAGAGTGTACCAGTGTAATTTATTAATCAAGATAAACTAATACTTAATTACACTACGACTATTCCGATGGTTTGTTCCTTTCCATCTTAGTCGTGAGCAACTGTTTATAATTTATAAAGAATCGACAACATGATCTTCTTAGTGTGACACCACACACCATGTTATCTACTTATATAAATTAATTAAACAATTACATTTAACAAATAAATGTAAATATTGACTAATGTGATTCTTTTATTTCAAAAATAAATGTTTACAAAGTATACACTCCAACATTCAGATAGGATCAAATTTGGCACAATCTGTGTGAACTTTCACCAGAATCTAAAGATCAAAGATAGAAGAAGCTGGATGACTCACCACCTTCACCTTAATGCAAGAAGATCTAGAGCTTCTCATTAATGCGCAAGCACAGAAACTAGCATAGCAACAATAACAAGAAGCTACTAGTGACACGCTGCCATTGTCAAATCCTATAGCATTGACAACATCCCATCAAAGGGAAAGAGGAGCTCGGGAGGAAGGACCCGCTCATCTACCTCTCGAGCCTCATTCTCCATCTCGCATCATCGAGCACTCTTCCATATGCCGCTTGAGTACATGGAACGCCACCCGAGTACATGTGATAGGAAGGACTACAATAGCAATCTATATTCAGGGCTTACATAAAAAAACTCAATCAGATAGCTATGGATGTCCCTATAGTCACCACCGAGATTTTGGTGAGTGCCTTCTCTCAAGGCCTCACTGATAATGATTTCTTTCATTCCTTAATCAGAAGACCTTCAAGGAACTTCGACCATCTCCTTGATCGGGCGACCAAGTTTATTAATATCGAGGGGCTGCAAGCCACCTGAAAGAAGGAAGTCACCACACTGATTGCAGTTCTAGCAACCGAGTGTCAAGCATTACTTGCTCCACCACATAGAGGACCCTAGACGGGTCCTTAGCTTCATCGTTAAGAACCATGGCCCCAGGCTGTGCAACATATGGAGGCCGAGTGAGAAAGATACCTCGAGCCCCCTCGGGGAGCCTAGCGACTATGGTGCACATACCACTGGTCATCCAGTCACGAAACCCAAGATTGTTATAATCTGGCCAATTGCCAGAATAACAATCAAAGATTTCACCGACACACCCTATCACCCAACCATCACCCTTATCGATGGCCAAATGGCTTGCCTGGAAGAGATCAGCGAGAGGCCGAGAGGCGCCAAAGAACACCTCAAGTGCCGGAGAAAGCTCAGCCTGAAGCCGTGACAGCTCGACAAGAAAAAAATCACAATAATGCTGCTCGAGGTGATATTGACATGATCGCAGGTGGACCAACTGATGGAGACTCTAATCGGACGTGGATGTCATACACTCGTAAATTGGAAATTCACGAGATTGGTTGTAGTTAGGAGAAAGCACAGAGACTCAAAATCAACTTTGGGCCCAAAGACTTAGAGGGGGTGGAAGTCTCCCATGATGACACTTTAATGATTAAGGCTATTATAGTCAATTATAACATTTATTATACTTTTATTGACACAGGTAGTTTAGTTAACATTATCTTTAAATAGACAATTTAGCAGCTACAAATTGACTCGAGCGAGCTCTAACCCATGGAAACATCTTTGTATGGGTTCACAGGTAATAAAGTCCACCCACTTGGCTAAATAAGTTGACCATATCCTTAGGGGAGGAGCCCCTAATGAGGGTGCGTTGATTGACTTTCATAGTCATGGACACACCTTTGGCCTATAACATCATTTTGAGCTGATTGACCTTAAATGAATTTTGGGCGGTTGTCTCAACCTTTTACTAAAAAATAAAATTCCCTGTGGATGACCAAGTGGGGGTAGTCAAAGGGAATCAACTGGTGGCATGCAAGTGTTACATAAAAATTGTCAAGATAGAGGCTAATGTTGCTCGAAAAAGTCAAAGAATGGAAGTCAACACCATTCGGGAAGCACCACACACCCCTGACCTATGAAGAGAAGGAGGAGGTTCAAATTTGACACGGCCGATTGGAAGCCACTACCCAAGTAGTTGCCAACCTACCTCCATAACTTAAAGAAGGGCTTGTTGTGTGTTTAACACATAACAATGATGTTTTTACTTGGGAACCCAAGGAGATCAAGGGCGTCTCTCCCATGATCATGGAGCACGTACTCCATGTCTTCCATGAAGTCTGGTCGACCAAGTAAAGGAAAAGGTATTTTAGGGCAGAACATAATAAGATCATCAGCGTAGAAGTAGACAACTTATTGGAGGTCGGCTACATCCGAGAGGTGCAATTCCTGAGCTGGTTAGCTAACATAGTCTTACTGTCTAAGATGTGAAACAAATGGAGGGTTTGTATCAACTTCAGAGATCTCAACAAAGCATGCCCTAAGAATTACTACCCCTGTTGGGTTTTTCGGGCCGCGAAAACCACTTTTTCGCGTCGCGAAAACCCCGAAACCCCAAGCCACCAGATCCGTGCGAAGTAAAACTTTCGAAAACTTACGAGTATGAGTTTCTAAACCTCGATCTACAGTAGATCTACAAAGGAGAAGGAATACCCTTGATGTGAAGCCCTTCGCAATCCCGCTTGTCCTCGGTTCGCCGGATCTTGAAAGTGTCAAAGTAGACACTTCTCTATGTGTATCCACACAAGCAAGAGATGGAGAAAAATCTCTAAGGATGTGCTAGCAACCTTAGAGATCAGTAATGGAGGAGAGGGAGAGCAAGAAGAAAGCTAGAGAGGAAGAAGATGGGAGTTACCACAAAAAAAAATGAAACTCACACCTTGAATAAAAGTGGCCGACCACTTTAGGTGGAGTTGTAACCTCCATGGAAGGCCAAGAGTCACAACTCTTGGTAACTCCCATGAGGTGGCATCCCACTTAAGCAACCATGATGATGTGGAGCATCATCATTGGCCCACTCAATGCCAACTCACCAATGAGGTGGCAAATGGTCAAGTCAAACTTGACCTTTCATCTTTCTCTCAAGTCAAGTCAAACTTGACCACTTCTCTCTCTTGGTTGATCTAATCTAACCATTGGTTCAAGTCAATTTTAATTTAATGAATCTCTATTCATTGAATTAAATTAATTTAATGAGTCTAAGTCCAAATTAGACTCATCTAATACATGAACCAAATTGAGTCTAACTCAATTAGCCTACTTTGGATTACTCTTAATCCAATTTGGTTCATCACATGAACCTAATCCTTTAGGTTCATCAAATGAACCTAATCTCCATCTAATTTCCCTTTGTGTGTGACCCTATAGGTTCTTATAACGTTGGCAATGCTCCTAAACCCATTTAGAAGCATAAGTAATGAGCGATATCTAGCAACACATCATTACTACCCAAGTTATAAGAATGTTGAGATCCAACATCACCTTGTGACTAATAATTGTGACTCCTCACAATATATGACAAGTGTCCTTCTATCCAAGACATCTAGATTAATCAATGTGAGGCATAGACCTTGTCATCCTCTAATCAATCTAAATCTTGAACTCCAAGTGGACTCACTAAATCAAATGAGCTCAATATCTCATATTGACTCATTTGGGCATGGCCATGCACTTCGTGGTCTCACTCTATCAAGAATATCGATGTCGCTCCCGTCATATAGGAGGGATAGATCCCATCTACATCACTCACATCCCTCTGCATAATTCGTTACATACCCAGTAATCGCCTTTATAGTCCACCCAGTTACGGGTGACGTTTGACGAAACCAACGTACATAACTCCTTATGTAGGGATCCATGGTGGCTTCAGGTCTAAGGACTAGTAGTCATACTAACAGCCACATAAGAAAGTATATGACACTCATATAACGATCCATGATACTTTCTCATGGCGGGTCATTCAGTATACATTCTCTAATGCATACCCATGTGTCAACTTGATATCTCTATATCCATGACTTGTGAGATCAAGTCATCGAGTTGACCTACATGCTAGTCTTATTGCATTAACATTGTCCCTGAATGTTAATACTCGACTAGGAATGATTAAGAGTAGTGTTCCCTATATCATCTCACTATCGATTCAACCAATCGATTGATATAGGTAAGAACCTTCTACTCAAGGATGCTATTATAATTAGTTTATTTGGCACCAATACAAGTAAGTATAATAACCAAAACAAATGCCTTTATTTATATAAGAATATGATACAACAAGTCCATACTACAATCATCAAATGATTGGCTCTAGGGCTCTAACTAACAACCCCTTGTCAAGAATTGACTAGGTAGAAGATTTAACTTCTGGCTACAAGTTAATTTATATGCTGGGTGCCTATCAAGGGTACCATTAAGTACCGTTTGCCAAGGATGACTAGGAGAAGGTTAGCTTTATAACCGTTGAGGGCACTTAATGGTATAATGTTATGCCGTTTGGACTAAAAAATGCAGGTGCTACTTACCAACGACTTATGAACAAAGTGTTCTGAAAGTAGATCGGGCGAAATATGAAAGCTTATGTGGATGACATCCTTCTCAAGTCCCTCTGGGTGATCGACCTATGTGCCGATGTGGAAGAAACTTGCCATATTTTAAAGCAATACAGACTGAAGCTCAACCCTAGTAAATATTTGTCTGGAGCAAAAAGTGGGTGGTTCTTGGGATACATTATGATCGAGCGAGGGATAGAAGCTAACCCGAGCAAAGTGCAAGCCCTCCAAGACATGGCTTCCCTGCGCAATCTGAAGGAGGTGCAAAGACTGATCGGTCAGATCATAGCCCTGTCTCGTTTCATCTCACGATCGACCGATGGAAGCTTACCTTTTTTCAAGATCCTCCACCGAGTCACCAAATTCCAGTGGGATGCTGACTACGACAAAGCTTTGAGGAGTTAAAAAAGTATTTGTCCGCCCTGCCTATACTTGCTAAGCCAGTGGTAGGCGGGTCTTTGCGAGTGTATTTGTCAGCTAATGGGCACGCAGTCAGATAAATGTTGGTGAGGTAGGAGGGAAAATATCAACAACCTATATACTTTTTAAGTCATTTGTTAAAAGGAGCTGAGTGTCATTACACCACACTTGAAAAATTAGCATATAGATTGGTCTTACCTGCTCGTAGGTTGTGTCCATATTTTCTCTTACTCGATCATGGTACTTACTAATAACTCTATGGGTCGAGTACTTGCCAACCCAGAAGCCTTTGGGAGGTTGATTAAGTGGACTGCGGAGCTCAGTGAATACGACATATAATATCAACCTCAAGCGGTCATCAAGACTCAAGCCTTAGCTGATGATATGGGTTAGGTTTAGTGGGTCCCTGGTGGAAAAAGGGAAAAGGGAGATAGACCGATCTCGACCGAGAAGGATAGTCCAATATCGGCTGGGATATACCTTAAGAGAGATAGGCCAATACCGGCCGAGAAATACCTTTAGAAGTATAAGCCAATATCGACCAAGATATACCTTAAGGGAGATAGACTGATCTCGGTCGAGAAGGATAGTCCAATATCGGCCGGGATATACCTTAAGAGAGATAGGCCAATACCGATCGAGAAATACCTTGAGGAGTATAAGCCAATATCGACCGAGATATACCTTAAGGGAGATAGACCAATCTCGACCGAGAAGGATAGTCCAATATCAGCCGGGATATACCTTAAGAGAGATAGGCCAATACCGACCGAGAAATACCTTGAGAAGTGTAGTCTAATATCGGCCGGGATATACCTTGAGAAAGGTAGGCCAATCCCGACCGGGTAATATCTTAAGAAGTATAGTCCAATATCGACCAAGATAACACGCTTAAGAGAATATATGCCGGGATAGCAGGCTTAAGTAGATATGGGCAAAGATCAATCGAGATAACACGCTTGAGAAAAGAAAGACCAACGTCAGGCGGGATTGTCTGAGTTAACACATGTGAGTCTAGATTAATATCGGGGGGATGTATATGATCGTCCGGGAATAAGAAAATACAAGACCGTACTGGATTCATAATATATTATTGGGTGATGAGGACCTGTGTTAAATAAAAATAATAATCCACCTGTACGAAACCTTGGATCAATCCTAACGAATACAAAATATAGTATAATATCGGGTTGTCCATGACATAGTGAAGACAAGACAACCGTGCAAGGGTGATAAAGTATAACTCATAGAACTGGACGAGAATAAACATTTTGGGGATATTTATGAATAGCTTATGAAAAGATCTGCTTCATATGATTGTATAATAGGTTGACTAATTTGGCGGGAAGAATGCTTCTAGAATTTTCTACAGGTACTATACGACAAAGAAGGTACATCTGGGGTACCTAGAAGATTCCTTAAAAGTTATTTTGAGCAAGTACATGACTTACGTCATCTCATAACAAACTCTAACAAACCGGGGTCCACTTCATGACTACGGAGGTTATATGAAGTGGTATAAAAAGGGGAATCCTCTCCGTTGGCCGGGTAAGTTCACATTACTACTCGCACTTACAAACCCTAATTCTCAACTACTGTTCATCTTCTTCTTCCTTTTTCCACAAGAAGAGAGATCACTGACTTGAGCATCGGAGGGCCTAGCCAGGGATTCCCACCCCGGTCATAGGTCATTGACGATAGTGTTGGTTGGTCTCTTGTGTGCAGGAAACCTTGGAAGCTCCGGATCTCAGTTTTCTTCAGTCAGATTTCTCTCTCGTCATTGAAGCTTCACACAAGGAGGGCATTCTGTGACTTTATTCTCCCCGATCCACTTTGGGGTTCTCGGATCAGTATTCAGTCAGGTATTACTCTTCATCAGCAGTAGGTTTTCACCCCAGCTTTCCATTTTGTCAAGTTTCTCAGACAGGATCAAATTTGGCATCGTCTGTGGGAACTTCACCTGAATCTGAGACTATAAGATGGAAGAGGTTGGAAAATCAAATCTACTCACTATTAGCCACGAAGATCTAGATTTTCTCATTAATACTCATGTACAGAAAGCTTTGCAACAACAACAACAATAACATCAAGATTATACTGGGGCTACTCTGCCGGTATCTCATAATCCGACGATTTCGACTACTGAGCACCGGAAGGGAAAGGAGCCAGAAGAAGAAGAACATGTATATTTCCCTCCGGATACAGCTTCCCTGACTAGGCATCCTTGAGCTTTCCTTCGTACTCCTTTGGAACAGGGAGGACTAAATACTATATTTCAGGAATCCTCTGGCGAAGCACCAGACAGAGAGAAGTGCAAAGTTAAGATGATAGCTAGCGATAGCTCGCCAGAAAGAATCATTTCTCCATTCTCCCAAAGTGTATTGGAGGATTCGCTTCTTAAGCGGTATCAAAATTTGCAGATTGGCGAGTACACTGGGACTACAGATCCAGAAGATCACTTGTTAAAATTTGAGAATGTAGCACTATTACAATAATTTTCTGATGGAGTGAAGTGTCGGATGTTCCTCACGACACTCGGATGAGCCGCGCAGCGTTGGTTTAAGAGATTGCAGGAAAAATCTATCCGAAAGTTCAAGGACTTCAAGAAAGTTTTCTTACACCATTTCTCTAGCAACAAGAGGTACCATAAGACTCCCTGGAGTCTATTTTCAATTAAACAAGCATCTAAGGAGTCCATTAGAGCCTATATCAAAAGATTCAATCAGGTAGCTATCGATGTACCCAACGCTACTACTGAAATATTAGTAAGTGTTTTTTTTCTCAAGGTCTGAATAATAATGATTTCTTTAAAGATCTAGTAAGAAATCCTCTTGCCAATTTTGACTCCTTAATCGAGCGTGCCACTAAATTCATTAACGTTGAAGAAGCTCAGGCTGCCCGTAGAAAAGAAGGCACTACTTCTTCTTCTACCCCTGTTAAGGAGAAGGCTCCTGCTCCTGCCCTCCATCGAGAGGACCTCGAGTAGTTCATCCACCTCATCGTCATTCAGAATATCGCCCGCAAGCAGTACAACACGTGGAGATGCAACAAGAAACACCAAGAAGGTGGTGTACATACCATAAGACCAGTAATCATCATACAGAGGACTGTTTTGTTTTAAAAAAATAAGAGAGCAAACATGGATCGTTATCAAAGGTAAAACTATTATCGATAACAATACCCCTGACAGCAGAGTCCGCTCAAACTGGAATATCGCCCGGTCGAGCCTCAACAAGGAGCATTACCAAGTCCGGATGGTACAACTCAGGTGCCTGAGAAGACTCAGCCTGAAGCGATGATAGCCCGACAAGAAGAAAACAGGAGTAATGCCGCTCGAGGCAACATTAACATGATTGCAGGTGGGCCCACTGATGGAGATTCCAACAGGGCCAGAAAAGCACATGCACGAAGACTCAAGATCCATGCTGTAGAATGCAACATGGAAAGAGCAGCCGGTCTAGAAATCAGTTTTGGGCCCAAAGACCTCGAGGGGGGTAGAAATATCCCATGATGATGTATTAATAATTAAGGCTGTGTGATAGCCAATTATGCTATTTCTCGTACTTTCATAGATACTGGCAGTTCTGTGAATATTATCTTCAAGAAAGCTTTTGATCAACAGCAGATTGACCCGAGTGAACTTCAACAGATGGTGACTCCTTTATATGGATTCACTGGTAATGAGGTACAACCGCTCGGTAAAATAAAATTGGCCATATCTTTGGGAGAGGAGCCCCTAATGAGGACCAGAAGATCTTACTTCATGGTGGTGGATGATCCATCTGCCTACAACGTAATATTGGGTCGCCCAACCCTAAATGAGTTTAGGGCAGTCGTTTATACTTTCTGTCAAAAAATTAAATTTTCCGTTGATGACCAGATTGGGGAAGTGCGGGGTGATCAGAAGACAACCTGTAAATGTTATGTAGAGATCGTCCGAACTGAAGCCAGCGCCGCTCGGAAAATCTAAAGAATGGAGGATAATGCCATTCAAGAAAAGTCACCTGTTCTGGTTTATGAAGAAAAGGAAGAAATCTAGACATAGACCGATCGACCTGAAGCTACTATTTATGTCACGACCGATCTTGATCCTACATTGAAAGCCGAGTTGGTTTAGTGCTTGAATAAAAACAATGATGTCTTTGCCTGGATGCCCAAAGAAGTCATGGGTGTTTCCCCTTCAGTAATGGAGCATTCTTTGCATGTTTTCCCAGATGCCCAGCCGGTCATGCAAAGAAAAAGAAATTTCAGTGCAGAACAAAATCAAATCATCAAGGAAGAAATGACTAAACTCATGGAAGCTGGCTACATCAGGGAGGTACAGTTCCCTAGCTGGCTAGCTAATGTGGTCTTGGTCTCTAAGCCAGGAAACAAATGGCGGGTATGTATTGATTTTCGTGATCTCAACAAAGCTTGCCCAAAAGATTATTATCCGCTGCCTCGGATCAATCAATTAGTAGATTCTACATCTGGGTGTGAATACATTTCTGTGCTGGATGCTTATCAGGGCTATCATCAGGTCCCCTTAGCTAAGGAGGACCAAGAGAAGGTCAGTTTCATAACATCTGAAGGTACTTATTGTTATAATGTTATGCTCTTTAGACTAAAAAATGCAGGAGCAACTTATCAGAGGCTTATGAATAAGGTATTCCAGAAACAGATTGGAAGAAATATGGAAGTATATGTCGATGATATCTTAATTAAGTCTCTTCAGGCTATTGATCTGTGCAGGGATGTAGAGGAGACCTGCAAGACACTGAGGCAATATGGGCTCAAGCTAAACCCAGGCAAATGTTTATTTGGAGCAAAGGGTGGAAAGTTCCTGGGCTATATGGTGTCCGAGCAGGGAATAGAAGCCAACCCAAGTAAAGTCAAAGCTCTGCAAAACATGGAGCCACCACGCAACATGAGGGAAGCTTAAAGACTCACCGGTCGGATTACAGCCTTGTCTAGATTTATTTCAAGGTCGGCCGATCGTAGTCTCCATTTCTTCAAGATACTTCGGAAGGCTAATAAATTTCAATGGGACGAAGAATGTGACAAAACTTTTCAAGAGTTGAAAGACTATCTGCCCACCCTTCCTGTATTGGCTAAGCTTGTAGTAGGAGAGACCTTATGTGTATATCTCTCGGCCAATGAAAATGCTGTAGGCTCTGTGTTAGTTAGACAGGAAGGGAAAGAGAAACACCCTATGTATTTTTCTAGCCATTTATTAAAAGGAGCCGAGTGTAGATATACTACACTCGAAAAGTTGGCTTATGCATTAGTGTTGACTGCCTGGAGGTTGCACCCATATTTTTTAGCACACACAATTATCGTGTTGACCAACAATACTCTTGGGCGGGTATTGCTTAACCCGAAGGCATCGGGTTGATTGATCAAATGGATGACCGAACTTAGTGAGTATGACATACAATATCAACCTCGCTCGGCCATTAAGGCACAAGCTCTAGCAGATTTCATTATAGAAGTTCAAGGCCCCAAGAAGAAAATACTTGGAAAGTTTATGTGGATGGATCCTCAACCAGACAAGGTAGTGGAATTGGTGTTCTCCTTATATCCCCGAGGGAAGATAGACTTCAACTTTCTGTCAGGCTGAATTATAGAGCCACCAATAATGAGGCAGAATATGAAGCATTGATAGCCGGATTACAAGCTGCTCGGCATATAGGAGCAGCTCGAATTCTCATCTATTCTGATTCTCAGTTAGCAGCCCAACAATTATCATGTAACTTTGAAATTAATAATGATAGGCTCAAGTTATATGATGAGGCATTTTATAAATTGAAGTCTCAATTTCAAGAAGTAAATATATAAAAAGTTCCTCGATCCGAAAATCAAGTAGCCGATGAATTAGCTAAATTGGCCTCTGCTATAACACCATGGAATCTGGATCGGCCAGTGGAGAAGACCCTGTTAATATCTTGTATCGAAAGACAAGCTAACGCAGAAATACAAGGTGACTGGAAGGCACCAATCATATTATATTTGCAGCAGGGCATTCTTCCGAATGATGCAGAACAAGCAAGGATATTTAAGAAGAGGGCTGCTCAGTATACTATGATAGGGGAGCAGTTATATAAAAGAGCTTTCTCCAGACCTTTACTTAAGTGTATTGGCACAGAAGATGTACAATTTATCCTGCAAGAGGTGCATCAAGGCTCATGTGGCAGTCATATATGAGGGAGATCCTTAGCTCGCAGAATTTTACTAGAAGGATATTTTTGGCCTACTCTACATGAAGATGCTAACAAATTGGTATGAACTTGTATTTCTTGTCAGAAACATCAGAATATTCCGCACCGTCCTACGTAATTATTAAGAACCTCTACAGTCTCCTGCCCCTTTGATCAATGGGGCATGGATATAGTGGGCCCGTTTCCTATAGCAACTGCATAAAGAAGATTTTTATTAGTAGCAGTGGATTATTTCTCTAAATGGGTAGAAGCAGAACCACTTGCTCGGATTACTGAAGATGCAGTTATTAAATTCCTATGGAAAAATATCATATGCAGATTCGGTATTCCTCATAAATTAGTTTATGATAATGTAAGACAATTCCAAGGAGTCAGAATCTTAGATTGGTGCAAAAACTATGGTATTATTCAAGCGTTCACCTCTGTGGCGTATCCACAGAGTAATGGTCAAGCAGAGGTAACCAACAGAGAAATTATAAGAGGCTTAAAAACCAAACTAGATCATGTCGGAGGTAGTTGGGTAGATGAATTACCCAGTGTTCTTTGGGCATATAGTACTACACCCCGAGAAGCTACAGGGATCACTCCATTCCAACTGGTTTATGGGGGAGAAGAAGTAATTCCTATCGAAGTGGGAGTAGAATCTGACAGAAAGTAGTTATATGATGAAGATAACGCTGGTCGATGACTCATGGAACTGGATGTGATAGAGGAAACCAGAAACCAAGCTGCAACTCGTCTCACATCATATCGACAACGATTGAGGTAAAATTATAACAGAAGAGTTATCCCAAGATTTTTCCAAGTGGAAGATCTAGTATGGAAACGTGTTAAGCCTGTTGGGGATGTTAGCAAGTTAGCACCACAATGGGGAGGACCTTACAAGGTGGTAGAAAAACTAGCATCAGGCTCATATTATCTCCAGGACACTGAAGCAAGAACTCTCGAGCGTCCCTGGAGTGCAAATCATTTACATCCCTACCGAACTTAACAAGCTCATATCATTCAAGAATATGTCTGAGAGAACAAATCAAAATTACTTGAAACGGGTTCCCGCCGAACAAATGACAAGTATGCTCATAGTTTATGTACATTATTCAACTCGATAAATACAATTCAGGCCAAATATCGCCCAAGAAATAAATATGGTTCAAATAACATGATGATTATTAGGCAGACATTTTTAATCTGTTCAAGCGCCCGTCAACTGGGTGCTTTAAGGAAGAACCTACCAGGCTTACTCAAGAAAATCTCAAAGATGTTAAAGCATCACAAGGTTAGTGCAAGCATTTTAGTTTTACATAAAGCATAGTCAATCGGGAAATCTCATGAAGTAACTCAGACGGGTCTTCATGGGAGGAACCGAAGACTTTAAACTATCATAAAAGTATAGTCGATCGGGAAATCTCAAAAAGTAACTCGGACGGGTCTTCATGGAAGGAACCGGAGACATTAAACTATCATAAAAGCATAGTCGATGGGAAATCTCATGAAGTAACTCGGACGGGTCTTCATGGGAGGAATCGGAGACTTTAAACTATCATAAAAAGCATAGTCGACCGAGAAATCTCATGAAGTAACTCGGACGGGTCTTCATGGGAAGAACCGGAGACTTTAAACTATCATAAAAGCACAGTCGATCGAGAAATCTCATGAAATAACTCAGACCTGTCTTCATGGGAGGAATCAGAGACTTTAAACTATTATGAGTAAAATCATGCAAGATTGATACATCACAATAATTTATGGACCCAAATCAATCGGGATTACACGCCCGATCGGAAACTCAAAAAATGATAAAATTCTTCATGTGAAGCCAATCAAGAGGGGAGGCATCGTTGAAAAACGTTGGCTGATTGATTTCCTCGTTATAATGGAGCGGGATTATATTATTATTAGAAATTCAAGTTGTTGTGCAGATTTCTTCATAAAAATCACTTAGTATTACACTCCAGACCAAGATTCAAGGTTCGAGGGGGATTCTGTATATATATATACATATAATCTTTCAAAATTACATTCCCTATCTGGAGTCCCGATCATAGGAAGCTCTTTATCTAAAATTACTCGGGAAGTTATGCTAAACTAAAGCACAGAAATTTCATGGAGTTCTTCATATAAAGTCGCGCGGAATTACATGCCCTTCTGAAGTATGAATAGAATCCTATACACGCCTACCTGATTGAAGTTCAGGGAGGTTATGGGAAATTTCACTACTCAAAATTATATAGTCAATGAAGATATTACCAATGGAGGAGTTTATCAAAACAAGATCTAATTTCGAGGAATAAGGAAGGAATTCTTGAACAAGATAGTACTCATGCTTAGTTCTCAGGAGCATTTCAAAGGAAGCAATGTCAGGCTAATACAAACTAAAAAAAATAGGTAAGTACCAAATTTTCTTTTAATATTGCAGGTACTTAATTACAGGTCTCTTAATTACAAGTCTTTTAATTACAAGTCTTCTAATTACGAGTCTCCTAATTACAAGTTTTTTTTAAATACATAACCATGCTTACTCAAAATGGCTCATCAAATTTTCGGGTAATTCTCGGTTGAGTGTACGACGGTTTATGAATAAAGAAGGAGGTTCCCTAGGTAGATAACCACCCTCTCTCAGTTGTTGAAGAATCCCTGCCACAGAATGATTTAAAGCCCCGATGATTCGACGAACATATTCGTTAACAAACGCCGGAGACCTTAGATAAGTTAGGCGTCTCTCTTCCCATCGGCTTCCTCATGCTCCGTGTAACTTTGAAATTCAGCCTGTAGTTTAGCAGATTGGTCTTTGAAGGTGTCTCTTTCTAATTTAAGCTGCTCTACCTCCTTTCGAAGAGAGGATATTTCATCATCCTGAGCCTTTCTTTGTTCTTGCTCTTCTAGCAGAGCAAAATCTCTTGATGCTGACTCTTGAGCCTGATCAGAAAGAAAGATATTGTAAAGCCTCTCTGCCTTCTCTAAGACAATGTTTTTATGAGAAATATCTGAGAGGGCTTTGTCTATCAAAGAAGTTTCCACCTGGAGGCTGGAATTTAATCGATCTACTCGTAATTCCAAAGTTCTCCTCTCAAGCTCTTTGTTTGCCAATAGCTGCTGCTGATGTTGCAATTCCTTCTTCAAACTCTCTATTTGTTGAGTCTGCGAGGCTATATTCTCTCGTAATTGAGTGAGTTCAATATGAGAAGGAGGAAGATTGGCTTTCAATGCCTCTACTTGAGCCTTTAACTTGCCATTTTCCCTTCCCAAGGCAATGATTAACTGGTCCAGATGAAGACTTGAGGCAAGGAGCTAAAATAATAATACAGTTAGCGAAAGTAATAAGAAGTTAACAATATATAATGAAAAATACTTACAGCAACAGCTTGGCGACTATGACTGTCGGCATGGTTGGAAATACTAGTGCATTTTAATAATTCTTGGCAATGCAACCAAGATTCAGATAGTGGGCCTTGCAGTTGTAAAAAATCGTAACCAGGAGGGTCCGAAGTTTGTCCCATTTGGGAGGGAAGACCCATAGCTTGTCTAAATAAAGGTGTGGAGGCAGAAGGAGAAGAGGGTCATGTGGAAGAAGAAGGAAGAGAAATGAGGGGAGTAGTAGAACTGGAAATGATAGAGGATGAGCTAGAAGGGATGGAAGATGGTAGAGCAATCAAAGTTGATTCAGTTGTCGAGGCATGAATAGCTGATGGCCCCGGACTCAGAGAAGATCTCCTGCAAGGTGTTCGTTTAGCTCGTGCTCCAGAAGCCAGAGGAGGCAAGGCCAATGCAAGAGGCTGGGAGGAGATAAAGGGGGTAACGACCATCTGAGAAGCAGAAGAAGCTGAAACAATAACAGAAGAGGAGGGGATGAGTAGAGCCGGTCTCATCATCCTAAGAGAAAGATTGGAGATAATGTGGGTAGGGGACATTGGTGCCTTACCTCTCTCAAAAGAAATAGGTGCCGGAACGATGGGGGATTGTACAAAGGTACCAAAGATGTCGCTAAAAGGAACATCCTCAGTAAGCCTGAGTTTCTTGATTAAGGTAATAAAAGGTTGTTCCTATTCCTCTTCCATAGCTACAACAGCTTCCGCTTCTTGCTCTTCTTTAGACAACAAACCCAGGGTAGAGGAAGTAAGATTAGCTCGATGAGCCTGTAGCCATTTTTCTCCAAGATTATTCAGAAAAGACTTAGTCATAGTAGTGTTCTTATACATGAAAGCTGGTAGAAGAGCATCGGCTAAAATATAAGAATTGGGCGTTATTATAGAAAATAATTAGAAAATGGTTAATAAACATAGTTGAGAATGCCTGAGCATACCAAAGGATACCTCCAAAGGGGTGTCGATAGAACTTATTCCAAAAGGAAACATTAAACCTTCTACAATCAAGGCTGGTAAGGAAAATTTAGCTCCCTTTAGTTTAGATACAACGACAGAGACAGAGGGATCATGGAGAAGATTGTCGGTACTAGGACCTGGAGGAAGGTCATATATCCAGTTGATAGGAAAAGGGGAAGAAGAAGGGAGGTGTATAAAGAAAAATTTCTGGCGCCATTCCCCTTGAGGAGGAATCCTATTAAACAAGATAGCCTTAGGGCGAGACTGGAATTTAAAAACACCAATGTCTACTCGGCGGGGAAGGAAGAAGTAATGAAAAATATGAGGGGATAAAGGGAAATCTAGCAGTTTAGACACCCCAACAAAACCCATGAGGATGGAGAAAGATTGAGGAATAAACTGATTAAGGGGAATTTCGAAGTATATACTAATATTAGCGAAAAAGGGGTGAAGAGGGAATCTAAAACCTTATAAAACTTGATCTCGAAAAATTGATATACTTCCTAGAGGAGGAAGGTGCGGACTATCCTGAGGAGTGGGGCGAACCATATAGGAGGGAATACTATAGTTTACTTGTAACTCCGACTCCTCTGGATCGGTGAGGCTAGAAGTGCATGAAATAAACCACGCTGGGGAAGAAGTGGCCATGGTTGAGTAGTAGAAGGAAGGCGAACAGAGGAAGAAGAAGGAATAGTCGGGAAGTGGGAGAAAGCGTTTTAAACCTTTGCCCTTCCTTTAGACCTTATACTAAAACCCTCAAACAAAAATAGAAGAACTAGAAAGAGGAGAAACCCAAAGGCCAATGGTAATTCGTGCAGGACTTAGGTATAAAGAAGGGTACGAGAAGAAAAAGTGTAAACCCAGTAAAGAGGAACACACAACATCATAACCGTCATAAAGAGGTGATGTCATCCAGGAATGGGAGCGAATTCAAAAAAGAAAGCCGAATCCCAAGGAAAAGATGCTAAGCTTAGCGATCATCCTCGGAAAAACGCGACAAGTCTTTACTTTCTCTCTGCACTTAATTCTAAAAGAATCAAAGAAGCATGAGGAAAGTCGTCTTGGTATTAGAACGAGCGGGCAACTTAAGATTATCTATCTAATTAAACAATAATCCCGTATGAGTATACTAGATCGGACGAAGGGATACTACTTGTAAAATCCCGAGTGAACATAATAGTAACTCGGTCTGTCATAATAGACCGGTTGAAACTAATAACATAATAAATCGATCAAGATACAACGAATCGAGCAAAACCGATAGTGTTGAGCGGGATTAATAAATTGATGGGGCGATCAAGCTATAGTAAATTGGGCGGTTATGATCGAGATAAGGAGGTTATAATAAATTGAGTGGGATTAATAATACAGTAAATCGATCGAGATATAGTAAAACGGTTAAGATTGATGACGTTATAGTATACTGATAGAAATTAAGTCTCTAGGTATGTAGTAATAGATTGAAAAATACGATGAGGGTAAGAAGAAGAAGCTGGTTATGAAAAGAAGATAAAATTTAAGAAGAAGTAAACCACCATAAATGAAAAGGACAAGTTTAATTTTGAAACGTATAGATACGACAAATAAAAGCAAGGAAGAAAAATGTAAACCAAATGGTCTAACAGATTCATTAACACAAATAATTTGTGATAGCAAATATAGAGAAGTTTAGCCTCACAAAAATAAATTAGATTCCAACAGAAGTTGTCACAACTGATAGCAGTTAACCTTACAATAGTCAAAATTAAGGTAAATGGGATAGTCTATCGACAATTGGGGAAATAGATCGTTAGGCTTGTCAGCAAGGAGCCTGCGTCAATCCAAAAAATTGAGAGGAGGATCACGAGATAGGAAGCCCTGCTCCCGTAATTGCTTAATCGCTCCCTCAGCCCCAGCAGTATAGGCAGCCAAAATAGAATTAGCGATGGGCCTCTTGAAGTTAGGAGAGTTGATCATGATGGTAGCCCGTTCCTTGAAGCGGGTGTCTTCACCAGCCTTGTAAACGACCAAAGCTATTTGGGAAGTCTTCAGCTCAGCGTCTTTGGTGGATGCCTCTGCTTTAGTTGTGTCCAAAGAGATATTCAAAGAAGCTATTTCATCATCTTTCAGATGCAGAGCCTTGAGTTTGTCAGCCAATGCAAACTCATAATCAGATTTTAACTTGTTGAACTCAGCCGTCTGTTTCTCTAATTTGGAAGTTAATTCCTTTTGAGATCCGTAGCTGATTTGAATTGCAATTGAAGACTCTCACTTTGAGATTCATATTGTCTCTTGGATTCTTCTGAAACTTTAGCAGAAGACATCTCAACAACTTACTGCTTCAATTTCTTGTTCTCATTATATAAGTTATGCATCAGCCGAGACAGACCCATGTTTGCTAGCCATCGCTGGAAATATAATAAAGGGTCATAGAATAATCAAGGATAAATAATAAATAAACATTCATAAACATACCCGAGTTTCCTTGTGAGAGAATCGATCGATTGTCTCAGGAGTGGTAAGCTCCCCAAAGAGAGAATGAATTTCCTCCCAAGCATTAGCAAAAGAACCCTCCAGCAAGATAGGGAGGATGGGAATGACAGAGGAGCCCATGGAAAAAGAAGAAGTTGGAATAGAAGGGGGAGAGAAAACTAGATAAGACGAAGGTGAGGAAGGTAAAGATCCAAATTCTGGAATAGACAGAGGAAAAGTGAAAGAGGTGCCACCAGGAGTAGTGGTACTAGAGGAAGGCGAAGAAGAGAAAACAAGAGAAGGATAAAGGTTAGCCAAAGTGGGCTCAGTAGAGGGAAGATCAACAGAAGCAAAATCTTCTGAGAGTAATTCTTCAGCAGAAAGAATCAATCTCCTCTTGGGAGGAGGAGCTCTGGTAAGTTTGCGGCCGAGACGTTTGCAAAGAGCAACCTCAGCCAAGGACTTTTCTGAGCTTACGGGGGATGTAAGCTCGATAATGGGAAGGGAAGTAGTTGCTGGAGAAGCAACGGCCACTGATGAAGAAGTAGTTGACAAAGAAACAGCAGGAATTTCCGTAGGTAGGCCCCCAGGAACCTCAGGAACCACCTGAGAGCTGGAGGCTTCCACCATAGGAACCGAAACCTCAGTTGAGGAAGGTTGATTAAGTGCGGCAAGGAGCTCTTGCTCTTTTGCACGCAGCTGAGCTTCCTCCAAATGTAGCTCCTCATCAATCAAAGCAGCATAAAACCCAGCCACTGCATAAAACACGAGGAAGGATTTTAGTTAGTAAAAATCAATAAGGAAAAAGCAAAACTTTACCTAAAGAGCCTTGTGTATCATGCTTGACAGGGCTTAGACCAAACGGATACAGAAGATCAACCCGCAGCCATCTAGGGATAGAAAGGCGGTGACATAGCAGTTTTTCGCAATAGAGAGGAAAAGTAGGATGAAGGTGGAACTCCTTGACGCTGGGCAAGGGAGGCAAGGAAGATTTCCAGGCATGGGACCAAGGGATGGGTCCAGGAAACTTTAGAAAGAAGAAGCGAGATTTCCAAGCTTTGAAAGACGAAGGCATATCCTCAAAACGGACCATCTTAGTTCGAGATTAGAAAAGGAAAACGCCGGGCTCCGAACATTTTGGGTAAGAAAACATGAAAAAATTTTGGGGAGTAGGAGGAATATCTAACAGGCGGAATAACATGTAAGTACCACACAAATAGAGAAAGGCATTACGTGTGAATTGTTGCAAGGGAGTGTCGAAGTACTGGCTCACATCAATTAGAAAAGGAGGAATGGGAAACCTCAAACCCCCTATCACTTGATCCCTGAAAAAAGTTATGCAATTATCGGGAGGACGATGAGGATGATCATCTAGCTTAGGAACCAAGATACTATATTTCCTAGGAATTTCATATTGATTGCGAATAGCAAGCCTAGCATTCTTGTCAAAAGAAGATGAAATTTGGACATACCAGGGGGCAATCGATTCTTCAGCCATAGACAGAAGTAAAGGTTAGCAGAACAACAAGTTACTTACTGAAGTCAAGAGAGGAGATCACTGGGAAGCGGTGAGTGCGAGGATTGATCAAAGACTGCAGCAAAGGAAGAACGCTAAGGCAAGAAAGAAAGGGACAAAGTCGACAAGAAGACGAAGGGTTTAGGGTTGAGAAGACACACAACCATTGTTAGATCAGAACACCTTTGTTCAATAGATGCCGTTGATTATAGAAAAAAGAGAAAACACTAGTTTTACACAAAATAAAGAGAAGACACGTGTCATATAATCATAAGTGGGCATTTATGTTGGACGTGACAAATCGTATCATGCAGGGGCTGGTGACGCCTCGTCATGCGCCTCCAACATTCTCTTATCGTTGAAGAGCCAATCATAATCAAGAAAATTTTGAGAAAAGGTGCAGTTTACTATGTGTAATAAAGGAAGATGGAACGGGTTTGACAAAGCCTGGACCGAGGACAAAGAATAAAAAGGCAGACAAGCGCGAAGCACAGTTTGAATTGATATCATTATGAAGCACAGGTTAACATCGACCGGGATAACCTTGTTTGCAATAAACAAACTAATATCGGACGGAATACCCTTATCTATATAGATGGCCTAACATCGGTCGGGATAACCTTGTTTTCACTAAACAAGCTAATATCGATTGGAATAACCTCATCTATAATAGATGGCCTAACATCGGCCAGGATAACCTTGTTTGCAATAAACAAGCTAATATCAGTCGGAATGACCTTATCTATAATAGATGGCTTAATATCGGTCGGAATGACAATGTTTATGACATACAAGTCAATATTGGCCGAGGCATCAGGTCTATTCTTACGAACTAGAAGGATTCAATAAAGTCACCGAATTCAATACAAAGGATCGTTCGATTTTACACTAAGAACATGATCAAATACATAACGTTATATTTTCTTCTCAAAACATTAAACCTTGAAAGGTCAACAAAAGTTACAAACATAAGCTCTTATACTGCTTAGAAAACTTCAACCCAACTAAGGGTGAAGCCGACCAAGCTACAGAAGTGGAAATATTTTGCATGGCATGAAGGAAGCTTGCCCAGGCTGCAGAAGTGGCAATATTTTACCTGGGATGAAGGAAACTATGAAGCAGAGTGGTCTCATGAACAAGGAGGGGCAGATTTATTTATGCCCCGGTGGAAAGGTGACTGAAGAGTCTCTTTCCTGCTTGAGCCTTTGAGCTCTGCTTCCAGAAGGTCCGCCTTAGCCTGCAGGTAACCTGGGCTATGCCTTCGTCGTGACATCCAAGGGGTAATTACTTGAACCCCCATGAACAGTGGAAACCCCTCTGAAACCCGTCGGGTTTGCAGAGCTGTCGTGCCTTTAGCTTGAGATTCTAGATCTCGAGGAATTTTGTTCTTCAGGGCAGTTTTTGATCGTACTCGAAACTGGGCGATCAACAGAAGTGCCTCCAGCTCTTGGACCAGAGAGTTGATTGAATCCAAAGCTCGGGTAACCTCATATATAAATTTTGCCTTGTTCACTAAGAATTGCCCCTAAAGAGGGGGATCTAAAATCATACTCTCAGTGAGAAGGGACGAAGCAAGGAGAAAAAAGAACTAAGGTGAGTGGAGAAGGAAGAAAGGATTGTGGTCCTATTTAAAGGATCAAAAGATTCACGAGAATACTGTACTTGGGTTCACGGGATTGCTGTACCAAAAGTCACGAGGGCTACTATGAAAAAGATCACGGAGTCACTATAGTGCCCATGGAAGAGTCACGCGTAAAGATGGGCAAAGAAACAAAAATAGGCTTGTGTCTAGTCTGCCGGCTACACCTCCTTCGACTAGACTTGAAGGGAAGGCTAGTGATATGGGTTAGGTTTAGTGGGTCCCTGGTGGAAAAAGGGAAAAGGGAGATAGACCGATCTCGGCCGAGAAGGATAGTCCAATATCGGTCGGGATATACCTTAAGAGAGATAGGCCAATACCGACCGAGAAATACCTTGAGAAGTATAAGCCAATATCGACCGAGATATACCTTAAGGGAGATAGACCAATCTCGGCCAAGTAGTCCAATATCGGTCGGGATATACCTTAAGAGAGATAGGCCAATACCGGCCAAGAAATACCTTGAGGAGTATAAGCCAATATTGACCGAGATATACCTTAAGGGAGATAGACCAATCTCGGCCGAGAAGGATAGTCCAATATCTGCCGGGATATACCTTAAGAGAGATAGGCCAATACCGGTCGAGAAATACCTTGAGAAGTATAGTCCAATATCGGCCGGGATATACCTTGAGAAAGGTAGGTCAATCCCGACCGGGTAATATCTTAAGAAGTATAGTCCAATATCGACCAAGATTACACTCTTAAGAGAATATAGGCCGGGATAGCAGGCTTAAGTAGATATGGGCCAAGATCAACAGAGATAACACGCTTTAGAAAAGAAAGACCAACGTCGGGCGAGATTGTCTGAGTTAACACATGCGAGTCTAGATTAATTTCGGGGGGATGTATATGATCGTCCGGGAATAAGCAAATACAAGACCGTACTAGATTCATAATATATTATCGGGAGATGAGGACTTGTGTTAAATAAAAATAATAATCCACCTGTATGAAACCTCAGATAAATCCTGACCAATACAAAACATAGTATAATATCGGGTTGTCCATGACATAGTGAATACAGGACAACCGGGCAAGGGTGATAAAGTATAACTCATAGAACAAGACGAGAATAAACATTTTAGGGATATTTATGTATAGCTTATGAAAATATCTGCTTTATATGATTGTATAACAGGTTGACTAATTTGGCGGGAAGAATGCTTCTAGAATTTTCTGCAGGTACTAGACGACAAAGAGGGTACATCTGGGGTACCTATAAGATTCCTTAAAAGTTATTTTGAGCAAGTACATGGCTTACGTCATCTCATAACAAACTCTAACAAACCAGGGTCCACTTCATGACTACGGAGGTTATATGAAGTGGTATAAAAAGGGGAATCCTCTCCATTGGCCGGGTAAGTTCACATTACTACTCGCACTCACAAACCCTAATTCTCAACTACTGTTCATCTTCTTCTTCCTTTTTCCACACGAAGAGAGATCACTGACTTGAGCGTCGGAGGGCCTAGCCAGGGATTCCCACCCCGGTCTTAGGTCACTAACGATAGTGTTGGTTGGTCTCTTGTGCGCAGGAAGCCTTGGAAGCTCCGGATCTCGGTTTTCTTCAGTCAGATTTCTCTCTCGTCATTGAAGCTTCGTACGAGGAGGGCATTCTGTGACTTTATTCTCCCCGATCCGCTCTGGGTTTCTCGGATCAGTATTCAGTCTGGTATTACTCTTCATCAGCAGTAGGTTTTCTCCCTAGCTTTCCATTTTATCAAGTTTCTTAGACAGGATCAGCTGATTTCATAACAGAGGTGCAAAACCTTGAGCCTGAGGAGACTTGGAGAATATACGTGGATGGATCATCTACTTGGCAAGGTAGTGGAATAGGTATTCTTATGATATTACCCAAGGAAGATAGAATGCAATTATTTGTGTGGTTGAATTATTGGGCTACCAATAATGAAGAAGAATATGAGGCACTGATCACCAGCCTACAAGCCGCCAAACATGTGGGAGCTACTTGGGTTTTAATTTATTCAGATTCTCAGTTGGCTACAAAGTTATCAATAAATTTTGAGATCAATAATGAGTGGCTCAAACTCTATGTAGAGACATTTGAAAAGCTTAAAGCTAGGTTCTAGGAGGTAATTATACAAAAGGTTCCTCGGGTAGATAATCAAACAAAAGATGACTTGGCCAAATTGGCTTCCTCTATAATTCCATGGATTCTGGATAATCCTATAGAACAAACACCGCTAGTGGCCTACATTAAATGACATGCTGACCTTAAATTGCAGAGTGATTGGAGAACACCCATCACTTTGTTTCTGTAGCAAGGCATCTTACCAGTAGAAGGAGAGTAGACATGCATGATCAAGAAAAAAGAGTCGGTCGGTTCACTATGATTAGAGGCCATCTTTATAAGAGGTCTTTCTCATGTCCTTTACTCAAATGCATGGGATTGAATGACTTGCAATACATTTTACAGGAGGTATATCAAGGCTCTTATGGAAGTCATGTGGGTAGCTGGTCTCTCGCTCGAAAAATATTACTAATCGGGTATTTTTGGCCCACTCTGCAAGCTGATGTAGCTCAGTTAGTGAGAACCTGCTTATCTTGTCAAAGGCACTAGAATATTCCACATCACCTAATGGAGTTGCTGAAAACTTCCATTCTCTCATACCTATTCGATTAGTGTGGTATGGATATAGTGAGGCCTTTTCCCATAGCACCTGCTGAGAAAATTTTTTTGCTAGTAGCAGTGGACTATTTTTCAAAATGGGTGAAGGTTGAGCTATTGGCCAAGATAATTGAACAAACGGTTATCAAATTCTTGTGGTAACATATTATTTGTAGATTTAAAATTTCACACAAATTGGTATCAGATAATGGAAGGTAATTCCAAGGAAGGAAAATCTGAGAGTGGTGTTCAACTTATGATATCACTCAGGCGTTCACATTTATGGCTTACCCACATAGTAACGACTCGGTAGAAGTGACAAATAAAGAAATCATCAGGGGGCTTAAAATGAAACTAGACCATGTTGGAGGAAGTTAGGTTGATGAACTACCCAGCATATTGTGGGCATATTGTACAACCCCCCGAGAAGCCACAGGTATACCCCCTTTTCATCTGGTTTATGGTGGTGAAGCAGTGACCTCGATCAAGATTGATGTAGAATCTGATCGAAGATAACTATACGATGAGGACAAGGTTGATTGACACCTTATGGAGCTTGATCTGATTGAGGAAGTCAGAGACAAGGCGACAGCTCGGGTAAAGGCATACTGCCAAAGGATGAGGTAGAATTACAATAGAAGAGTCATCCCTAGATTTTTTCAGGTTGGCGATCTGGTTTGAAAGCAGATCAAGTTAGTCGGGGATGTTAACAAGTTGGAGCCACAGTGGGGAGGACCATATAAGGTGGTGCAAAATCTTGCCTCAGGCTCCTACTATCTTGAAGGTGTAGAAGGGAAAAGGTTGGAGCGACCCTGGTGTGCAAATCATCTACAGCCTTATAGAGCTTGAAAAGTATGTCTATAATTTACTTGTGTATTATGTAAAATTTTTTACACCTAATGAGAATGCAGGCAAATTTTTATGAGAATTCCATCAAGTTCCAAACTCTCAATCCTCTGGGTAGGTTATAAGAGAGCATACTCTTGTGCCTTTATATTCTAGACTCCCGATCCTCCGGACAAGTTATAAGTGAGTATGCTCTTGCGCCTTTAAATTCAAGACTCCCGATCCTCCAGGCGGGTTATAAGTAAGTAAGCTCTCGCACCTTCAAGTTCTAGACTCCCAATCCTCAGGGCGGATTATAAGCAAGCATGCTCTCGAGTCGTTAAGTTCCAAACTCCCGATCCTCTGAGTGGGTTATAAGCGAGTATCCTCTCGTGCCTTTATATTCCAGACTCCCAATCCTCCAAACGATTTATAAGCGAGCATGCTCTCACACCTTCAAATTCCAGACACCCGATCCTCCGAGTGAGTTATAAATGAGCATGCTCTCATGCCTTTATATTCTAGACTCTCAATCCTCTAGGCGGGTTATAAGCGAGCATGCTCTCACACCTTCAAATTCTAGACTCTCGATCCTCCGGGCGGGTTATAAATGAGCAGGCTTTTACGCCTTCAAGTTCCAAACTCCTAATCCTCCATGAGGGTTATAAGAGAGAATGCTCTCACACCTTCAAGTTCTAGACTCTCGATACTCAGGGTCGGTTATAAACGAGCATGCTCTCGTGCCTTTATATTCTAGACTCCCGATCCTTCGGGCAGGTTATAAGTGAGCATGCTCTCGCGCCTTCAAATTCCAGACTCCCAATCCTCTGAGTGGGTTATAATCGAGCATGCTCTCACGCCTTCAAATTCCATTCTCCAAATCCTCCGGGCGGGTTATCAGTGAGCATGGTCTCACGCCTTCAAATTCTAGACTCCCTATCCACTAGGCTGGTTATAAGTGAGCATTCTCTTGTGCTTTCAAATTCTAGACTTCCGATTCTCCGGGCAGGTTATAAGAGAGCATGCTCTTGTGCCTTCAATTTCTAGACTCCCGATCCTCCAGGCAGGTTATAAGCGAGTAGGATCTTGTTCCTTTAAGTTCCAGACTCCCGATCCTCCAAGTGGGTTATAAGCAAGCATGCTCTTGCACCTTCAAGTTCCAGACTCCTGATCCTTCGGGCCGGTTATAAGAAAGCATGATCTCATGCCTTTATATTCCAGACTCTCGATCCTCTGGGTGGGTTATAAGCGAGCATGCTATCGTGTCTTTAAGTTCCAAACTCCCAATTCGTCGGGCGGGTTATAAGCGAGCATGCTCTTGCGCTTTCAAATTCTAGACTCTCGAGCCACCAGGAGGGTTGTAACAAAGCATGCTCTCTTCCTCTATATTTCAGACTCTCGAGCCACCAACCGTGTTATAAGCGAGAATGCCCTCGCACCTTTACATTATGGACTCTTAAGTTCCTGTACTAGTTCTAATTATAAGGGGTTCATCATATTAGCCGACTTGGATATGTCACTCGGCATCATTATCTTGTCCAATTTATTATTTAGTCTGATAATCAATGATGAAAAATTACTGGCCTGGTCATTTCATTCGGTATGATCTCATTCGATTTAATATTTAGTCTGATAATCAATTATGGCAGATCTATTTGGAGGCCATATCATAGATATATTAAGGAATTATAACTGTCTAGCTTGGTCATTCCGCTTGGGGTCATTATCTTGCCCAGCATGTTTTACAGCCTGGAGATCCCTTCTAAGGCAATTCATTCACTCAGTCTAATTATTTTGATCGACGTTACTATCCTATCTAGTTTATTATGCAAATTGATAAATATTTCATAAAGAAGGCACACAGAATTTATTTTATGAGAAAAATTAGTGGTTATGAAGATATACAAGAAAATAGGTGTGGTTTAAAAATGTTTAATGTGTATCTTAACATTTAATTTCTATTCCTTTCAAAAATTACACACCATGAAAATATAACGTGAAAAATATTAATCAAACTTGCTCAAGAGGTCCTTCAGGAGCTCTTTGAGAAATTATGATAGTCTATTACTTGTCAAGGAGGTTTTGTTGATAGATAGCTATCCTTCCGTAATTATTGAACAACTCCTTTGGCTGCATGGATTAGCATTCTTGACATGCGCTTCGTAAATTTTTTTTTCCAAATTTAGGGGAATCAAGATGAGCCCTCTGTCTAGTGTCAAAATGCTTGTCCTCCCCGATCTTGTATTCCAACTCAACCTTTGTAGAGTCTAATTCAGCCTGTAATGATGCCAGTAGGGCGGCTTGTGTGTCCAAATTCCTCTGTTGTTCCAGCATCACTAAGTCCTTGGAAGATAATTCAGTGGTTTGTTTAGAGGAGTTGGACATGTGAGAAAATCTCAACTCCTCTAGTAGGGCAATTTTCTGAGCCAGGTCTAAAACGACCCTAGCCCTCATTGTTAGTTAGAGCCCTAGAGCCAATCATTTGATGATTGTTGTATGGACTCATTGTATTATATTCTTGTATATAAATAAAGACATTTGTTTTGGTTATTATACTTACTTGTATTAGTGCCAAATAACTAAGTATAATAGCGTCCTTGAGTAGAAGGTTCTTAACTATATCAATCGATTGGTTGAATCGATAGTGAGATGATATAGGGAACACTACTCTTAATCATTCCTAGTCGAGTATTAACATTCAGGGACAATGTTAATGCGACGAGACTAGCATGTAGGTCAACTTGATGACTTGATCTCACAAGTCATGGATATGGAGATATCAAGTTGACACATGAGTATGCATTGGAGAATGTATACTGAATGACCCGCCATGAGAAAGTATCATGGATCGTTATATGAGTGTCATATACTTTCTCATGTGGCTATTAGTATGACTATTAGTCCTTAGACCTGAAATTACCATGGTTCCCTACATAAGGAGTTACGTACTTTGGCTTCGTCAAACGTCACCCTTAATTGGGTGGACTATAAAGGCGATTATTGGGTATGTAACAAATTATGCAGAGGGATGTGAGTGATGTAGATGAGATCTATCCCTCCTATATGATGGGAGAGACATCGATATTCTTGATAGAGTGAGACCACTAAGTGCATGGCCATGGCCAAATGAGTCAATATAAGATATTGAGCTCATTTGATTGAGTGAGTCTACTTGGCGTTCAAGATTTAGATTGATTAGAGGATGACACGGTCTATGTCTCATATTGATCAATCTAGATGTCTAGGATAGAAGGACAATACCATATATTGTGAGGAGTAACAATTAGTAGTCACAAGGTGATGTTGGATCTCAACATTCTTGTAACTTGGGTAGTAATGATGTGTTGCTAGATACCGCTCATTACTTATGCTTCTAAAAGAGTTTAGGAGCATTGCCAATGTTACAAGAACCTATAGGGTCATACACAAAGGGCAATTAGATGGAGATTAGGTTCATTTGATGAACCTAAAGGATTAGGTCCATGTGATGAACCAAATTGGATTAAGAGTAATCTAAATTGAGCTAATTGAGTTGGACTCAATTTGGTTCATGTATTAGATGAGTCTAATTTGGACTTAGACTCATTAAATCAATTTAATTCAATGAATATAGATTCATTAAATTAAAATTGACTTGAACCAATGGTTAGATTAGATCAACCATGGGAGAGAATTGGTCAAGTTTGACTTGACTTGAGAGGAAGATGAAAGGTCAAGTTTGACTTGACCATTTGCCACCTCATTGGTGAGTTGGCATTAAGTGGACCAATGATGATGCTCCACATCATCATGGTTAATTAAGTGAAGTGCCACCTCATGGGAGTTACCAAGAGTTGTGACTCTTGGTATCCCATGGAGGTTACAAACCACATAAGTGTGGCCGACCACTTTATTGGATGGTAAGAGTTTCATTTTGTTGAGTAACTCCATCATCTTCTTCCTTTCTAGTTTTCTTCTTGCTGTCCCTCTCCTCCATTACTGATCTCTAAGGTTGCTAGCACATCCTTAGAGGTTCTTCTCCATCTCTTGCTTTTGTGGATACACATAGAGAAGTGTCTACTTTGACACTTTCGAGATCCGGCGAACCGAGGACGAGCGGGATTGCGAAGGGCTTCGCATCGAGGGTAAATCCTTCTCCTAGTGTAGATCTAGATGTAAGAAACTCGTACTCATAATATTTTTGTTTTTATTTACTTCGCACGGATCCGGTGGCATGGGAATCGAGGTTTCCACAACGCGAAAAAGCGGTTTTTGCGGCCCGAAATACCAACAGTGGTATCAGAGCCACGTGCGAAGTCTTGTACGAGTTTAGTTTGCATTTTTATGAAAAATGTAGGTTCTGTAACTTTATGTAAATTTAGGTTTTTTATGATTTTTAAGAATATTTTTCTCGTAGAAGCGAAGCACAAGTGTTTAGACACTTGTAGGCTTCGACTACAGAGAAGATTTTTCCAAAACGACAAGGTTTCGCCCCAAATCTTTTTGGGACAGCGAACTAAGGCGTTGTAGGATCGCTTAGGGACACTTGCGATGGTTATATTGTGGGTAGGGGCGCTGACCCTGACCCCGCAAGGGGATTCGTTCCGTGATTACGCCCGAAAATCGTTAATCGGGACCGCCAGGAATTTTTACTCATAAAAATTGTAAAAAATAGTATTAAAATTACAGAAAATTATGGAAATTAAATAATTTAGAATTATGTATAATTTGTGATGGTCATGGCCCCAAAAGGCCCAATTTGATTGGAATATTTGTGTTCTAATTCATAATATGACCTGTGTGCCGTCATGTGATTGTGCGTGTTGTATATGTGATTCGCGACCTGCGCGTCGTGCCTTCCTTCATTTATATTCTTGTTGTAAATAGTTTAGACTCGAATGTAACTCGAGTTTCACCCTTTTGTAATGTACAAAAATGAGCCGGTGGACTATCCACTCAAGACGGAGCTACGAGGAGGGCGCGAGTAACACAAGGTGGTCAAAGGGAGGAGCTTGAGAAGCTGTTGACCCTAGGTTGACCATCCGATCTTCTCATTGGCTTGAGAAGATCGTAGTAGGGCCATGACTAATCACAAATAATTTAATTAATTTCTTGTGTGTGTGTATTTGATGCATGCTAGTAAAGTAGTTAATTAGCGCCTTAACGATTAGATTAGATCTAAATCGTGTACAAGATGCACCCTGCGATTATATTAGATCTCAATTGCATCAACTCTAAAATGCCTACCATGCCGTGATACCTATCACTACCTCGATCACATGTGTTGTTGAATCTACCAAAGCAGAGCAACACATATTATCTTGGTAGGGTACGGAGGGACAATCTTGGTCCCGCCTATCAACGCATGGGTGAGTAGAGACTCAATTTGATTGAGTACAACTAGTTAAATCGAGTTTAACTGTAGTCATTCTTCCAACGGTTGGAAAGATAGGACATAAATCACATTTATATTAATTCTTGGGCGTATTAGCCAAAGCTAACTCAAGTTTTAATATAACTGCAGATAATGATCCTATAAACAAGAGTTGCATAGAGATGTAATTGGTAAATCGTTACCTACCGATCATACTAAATCTTGGGCGTATTAGCCAAAGCTAACTCAAGGGTTAGTATGATCTTGTCCCACATGAATTATAGAATTCAGTGGGAGCATCATTTAATTAAAGACCTAATTAAATGATTACTAGAGTATGATGTTTATTTATTTTCTGCATTTTTCTATTGTAGATAACAATGACGTTAAACACGAACACCTTCTCTCTGCGTTCTGTCCTTGACAAGGACAAGCTCAACGGAGCAAATTTCCTGGTCTGGTATAGGAATCTGAGAATAGTTCTCACCCAGGAACGTAAACTGTACGTTCTGGAGCAGCCCATTCTGGAGGGTCCTCCTGCCAATGCCATGCGAGCAGACAAAGATGCTTACAAGAAGCATAAAGATGACGCATAGATGTATTATGTCTAATGCTCGCGACCATGAACTCTGAGCTTTAGAAGCAACATGAGTTAATGGGTGCTTATGATATGGTTGAACATCTTCGTCAACTATATCAAGGACAAGCGCGGCACGAGAGATTTGAGATCTCAAGGGCACTATTTCAGTGCAAGATGTCAGATGGGGCTCCCGTAGGTCCATATGTACTCAAGATGATTGGGTACATAAAAAACATACAGAGGTTGGGGTTCCCACTTGGCCAAGAGCTGGCCACTGACCTGATCTTGCAATCCTTGCCGGATAGCTATAGTCAATTTGTTCTAAACTACAAATTGAACGAGCTGCTTAGCATGTTAAGAACTGCTGAGCTGAACCTTAAGAAGGTTAAGCCCCACTCTGTTCTGATGGTTCAGAAACACAAGGGCAAGGGCAAGCCCAAAGGCAAAGGAAAGTCCCATGTAACGACCACCCTTCTTACTACTACTACTCTCTAAGGATGACCGTTACTTATCTACTAACTCTACTTAACCGGTATAATTAAAATCCTCGAAGAAACCCTACCGAAAAATTCCGGCAAAGTCTCCCCTGTACCGGTGACCATAATCATTAATACATGACATAATATACACAGCCACAAACGGCTGGAACACATATCAATCAACCACGCAGTTTATATAACTCAATAAGAAGAAGGAAACTACTCTAGCAATAGTAAACAGATAATACTCCAACAATAAAACAATACAAGCTACAAGTGCGGAATAGACTCAATTACAATCTCAACTTCATCATAGCATTAAGGAGAAAAGAAAAGGAAACTCTAAACAGGTAAGTTTTAACAACTCCTTAGCAAACTCTTGATCTCTCCATAGTCCAGCCATCACACACCTTCATCACCACCACCTTGTCGCCTTCCTTTCATACTTTAGCTTTTCCTTTATCTGCTGTAGGAGGAAATGCAGTCTATAAGCATAAAGCTTAGTGAGCGCTATCTAACTCACAAAAACTCGATATGCATGTATATAAATAAAAACATGCTAAAACTAAATGCTAACATGTAAAGCTACTCATGCTCATATATAGCAAAGGAATCATACTAACTGAAATACTAAACATGTATAGCTAATCACGCTCATAAATAGCAAATAATAGTAAGCTAACTCATGCTCTTCTATTAGTAAAGAAACATACTGAAAGGCTAAACATGTAAGGCAAGTCTATACTATCATGCTTGCATAAAGAACTTAACTTACTGAATTCTAAACACCTTCTGTATCTTATTTCACTTGCTTAAAGACTTATTCTTTAATACTTATGTGAAACTTATTTTTTTTAATACTTTTATACTGATGTGAAACTTATTTTACTTGTTCAAAAGTTTATACTTTTAATACTTCAAAATAGTAATCAACTTCTCTTGGGCCCAGGCATAGTACCATCTTATGCGCGTTCCCTAATAGGTTGGGGTAGCGAGCCACCAATCCTAAAAGAGCAGACCTCGGTCTACCAGGGGCAAGACTTTGGAATTGGACACCTGGATTTGTTTAACGACAACCTTGTGAAGTCGGGTACTAGCCTCTTCTTAAAAGTAAAATACTTATTATCTTGTTTACTTCTTTAAATGCCTTGGCATTTTAATAGGCACCTTGTGTGCCAAAAATCCTAAAGTCTTGACTTTGGGATTTACTTAAGGCCTCGGCCTTTTCTTTCTTTTCTTTATCTTTCTTATACTTTTCTTATAAAAGAATGTTTCTTACAAAACTGAAATGTTTAACCAAATTCTAACACTGAAATGCTTAAACAAAATCTGCATACAAGTTTAAACATAAATTTGCATATTAAGCTTAACTAAAATATGCATATTAAGCTTATCTAAAATCTGCATACTAAGCTTAACAAAATCTGCATACTAATTCAATCGAAATTTTGCATACAAGCTTAATCAAAATCTGCATAGTAAGCTTATCTAAGATCTGCATACTATGCTACTAAAATTCTACTTATGAACACTTTATAGAATCTACGTTGATCAACATGTAAATCTCATAGTCTTCTTTTGTCTCCTGGATCCCCTCTGGAAATAACAATTTCTCTAAGATATCTTTAGCTGGCCTAATGGGAAGCCCTGTCTGTAACCAATAACATGATAGAAATTTGGGCTTCTTATAAAAATTGTACCTCCATCTGTGAGACTCACCTCTGTCCTGATCAACCATAATTTCTTCACTGAATCTTATCCATTTTGCTTTATCTAATATATGAAAAGTCCCTTTACTTAAATCAGTACCTTCTGGAAAACAGGCTTGATCTTTTCTATTACAACAAGGAAAAAATCTAAAATTGATGTTCATGACAGCATAACACGGAAATCTAAATCCGAAATGCTACTAAAGATCCAACTGAATCCTTCCATAACTAAACTTGTTCATACTCAACGCATAGTTCAACTATGTAACTTGTTCACAGCCCATACGTTTACTAAGCAACAGAAACCTTCCAGCATCCTAAATTCTTTAACACAAATCTGCACTACTAAGAATTACATAACAATCCACTAACATAAACCTCAACATCAATGAAAATTGATTTACAACTTATTCCTAATTCTGAACATCAATATACTTAATCCTTACAACTTCTTTTCCCTCTCTAAGAATCACGGCAGAACCTGAAATCTGCAGCAATCCTAAATCATCTAACAACAACTAGTAAGAATCCATGTTCATAGCAATTCAGTGGCCAAACCACAGTAATTGAATCTATACCAAGCTGTAATAATTCCAAAGCCAAGAAGAAAACTAATTCCCTAACAATCCACAATTCTTTACAACATAATCCATAAGCCACAAATACAAATACAACAACAAGAAGCAAGGATCATATCATGAGCAATAAGTGCAGCAATCGAAAACCTCCAAAATCTGTCCCAATACATGCATAACGAATTTAAGAACATAACTCAAGAATACATCAAAACTCTCGGCAACAACATGGCAGCAAACAAAATCCCTAAATTAAGCAACAAGGTCCAAAGAAATTAGGCACAAGCTAAACAACGAAAACCCTTTTCCCTTTTCTTTGAAGCACACGGCAACAAACAGATCCAAAAGCTGAAACACAAGAAAATTCTAGCAAAGCTTTAGAAACCAGGACAGGAATACAAAATATGCTTCGGAGCTATCTTACTGCAGGTGAGGAAGCTACTCACAGCGGTTTCTTGGACTCACAGCCGAAGGGGAAGGCTCTAGAGTTTCCGGAGAAGTGAAGATCTCGGCTCCTCTTCGTGTCCACGAAATCTCCTCGACGAGGGGATTGTGATAGTGAAGAAAATCCCTTGGAGAACCTTGGTCGGCCGTCGAAAGAAGCCCTAGCTTCTCTTCGTCTTCCGCCCGAGCAGAGGACGACGCCGCGCGAGATAAGGGAGGGGGAAGAAAATTAGGTCTCGGGAAAAATTAATCCCTAAGTTCTCTCTTATAACTCAATATTCGGTTAACTTCTTTAAATAATTTTACTATATATTCTTAAACAAAACCACCCGCAGCACACTTGGTTAGCCAGATTTTAACCAAGTCAGAGATCTTGGCTTCGATTCCTCAGCCGCGGACTTTTATTTCCAATTTATTTTACTGTTCCTAACTACTACTTAAATATATATCGCTCCATATATGATTAACTAATCGAGCGCAGCTCGGTTGGTTGGGCCGGTTTTGCTTGGGTCCGGGGTGCTGGGTTCGAAACCCAGCTTCTACAAACTTTTTTTTTATTTTAGTTTATTTTTAAAACTTATTCTCCTTGGTAAAAATACCAAACGAACTCCAAAAATTGCATAAAAATACTCTAAAAATTTCTAAAAATCTCTAGAATTTTTCTATAGAATTTCTAAATATTTTTGAATTATTTTTGGGGCTCAAAATGAGGAAATTTGGGTCATTACAATTCCCCATACCTTATAAAAAGTTCGTCCTCGAACTTAGAATAATTCTAGATATCTCTATCTCATACTGTCCTCACGCTTCTAAGTAACTTCCCTCGTGCTTCTGGTTCCAAATAACTTTCACTAATGGTACTCTTTGTTCCTTAGTCTCTTAACTTCTCGGTCCTCTATCATTCATATCGAATCGTACTCATTAGTGGTCCTTGGAAGACTTATTATAAGGTCTCTGGAGACCATAGGTGCATTAGTCACACCAAATAGCATGACTACAAATTCGTAGTGTCCATTTCTGGTCCTGTAAACTGTTCTGGGTGCATCACTTCCTTTCACTTTCAACTGATGGTTCCCCAAAATGCAGGTCTGTTTTAGAGAACATTATTGCCCTCTTTAGTTGATCCAATAGATCATCTATTCTGGGAAGAGGGTACTTGTCCTTAACTGCTACTTTGCTCAGCGCTCTAAAATCTATGCACATCCGCATAGATCCGTCTTTCTCCTTAACGAACAACTCTGGAGCACTCCGGGGTGAATAACTAGGGCGAATGAAACCCTTGTCAAGTAGCTCCTAAAATTGTTCTTGTAACTCTCTTAGCTCTGCTAGAAAAATTTGATACAGAGCTTTTGAAATTGAACTGGTATCAGGAAACAACTCAATTTCAAACTCTACTTCTCTGTTGGGAGATAATCCAAGTTGCTCTTCTAGAAATATCTCTGGATATTCACAGACTACCCGAACGTCTTCCTGCTTGGGTCTTTCTTGTTATCATTGTCCTTCTAGTTCTAATTACTTAACTGGGGCTTCTGACTCCCCACTGTCTTATCCTCTATCTTAACATCTAGTTATGCCAAGAATAATGCCTGATATATTCTCTATCCTTTCTAAGCTTACTTATGTATATATGAACATACAAGAAACAAAACTAAAATTGTCTCTATTCTTTCTAAGCATATGTATCAAAACATAGAAAATCAAAACATGAATTTTCTTCTTTCCTAAGCACATATAAGCAGATACTCTATACTGCAAATAATAAACAAAGCATAAAAGAAAATTAAATACTTTCTTACTTGAAGACGGCAAGGATGGTGCTGATGTGTGATGCTGGAGAATGAGACCTGCTCTGATACCAACTGTAACGACCACCCTTCTTACTACTACTACTCTCTAAGGATGACCGTTACTTATCTACTAACTCTACTTAACCGGTATAATTAAAATCCTCGAAGAAACCCTACTGAAAAATTCCGGCAAAGTCTCCCCTGTACCGGTGACCATAATCATTAATACATGACATAATATACACAGCCACAAGCGGCTGGAACACATATCAATCAACCACGCAGTTTATATAACTCAATAAGAAGAAGGAAACTACTCTAACAATAGTAAACAGATAATACTCCAACAATAAAACAATACAAGCTACAAGTGCGGAATAGACTCAATTACAATCTCAACTTCATCATAGCATTAAGGAGAAAAGAAAAGGAAACTCTAAACAGGTAAGTTTTAACAACTCCTTAGCAAACTCTTGATCTCTCCATAGTCCAGCCATCACACACCTTCATCACCACCACCTTGTCGCCTTCCTTTCATACATTATCTTTTCCTTTATCTGCAGTAGGAGGAAATGCAGTCTATAAGCATAAAGCTTAGTGAGCGCTATCTAACTCACAAAAACTCGATATGCATGTATATAAATAAAAACATGCTAAAACTAAATGCTAACATGTAAAGCTACTCATGCTCATACATAGCAAAGGAATCATACTAACTGAAATACTAAACATGTATAGCTAATCATGCTCATAAATAGAAAATAACAGTAAGCTAACTCATGCTCTTCTATTAGTAAAGAAACATACTGGAAGGCTAAACATGTAAGACAAGTCTATACTATCATGCTTGCATAAAGAACTTAACTTACTGAATTCTAAACACCTTCTGTATCTTATTTCACTTGCTTAAAGACTTATTCTTTAATACTTATGTGAAACTTATTTTTTTTAATACTTTTATACTGATGTGAAACTTATTTTACTTGTTCAAAAGTTTATACTTTTAATACTTCAAAATAGTAATCAACTTCTCTTGGGCCCAGGCATAGTACCATCTTATGCGCGTTCCCTAATAGGTTGGGGTAGCGAACCACCAATTCTAAAAGAGCAGACCTCGGTCTACCAGGGCCAAGACCTCGAAATTGGACACCTGAATTTGTTTAACGACAACCTTGTGAAGTCGGGTACTAGTCTCTTCTTAAAAGTAAAATACTTATTATCTTGTTTACTTCTTTAAATGCCTTGGCATTTTAATAGGCACCTTGTGTGCCAAAAATCCCTAAAGTCTTGACTTTGGGATTTACTTAAGGCCTCGGCCTTTTCTTTCTTTTCTTTATCTTTCTTATACTTTTCTTATAAAAGAATGTTTCTTACAAAACTGAAATGTTTAACCAAATTCTAACACTGAAATGCTTAAACAAAATCTGCATACAAGTTTAAACATAAATCTACATATTAAGCTTAACTAAAATCTGCATATTAAGCTTATCTAAAATCTGCATACTAAGCTTAACAAAATCTGCATACTAACTCAATCGAAATTCTGCATACAAGCTTAATCAAAATCTGCATAGTAAGCTTATCTAAGATCTGCATACTATGCTACTAAAATTCTGCTTATTAACACTTTATAGAATCTACGTTGATCAACATGTAAATCTCATAGTCTTCTTTTGTCTCCTGGATCCCCTCTGGAAATAACAATTTCTCTAAGATATCTTTAGCTGGCCTAATGGGAAGCCCTGTCTGTAACCAATAACATGATAGAAATTTGGGCTTCTTATAAAAATTGTACCTCCATCTGTGAGACTCACCTCTGTCCTGATCAACATAATTTCTTTACTGAATCTGATCCATTTTGCTTTATCTAATATATGAAAAGTCCCTTTACTTAAATCAGTACCTTCTGGAAAACAAGCTTGATCTTTTCTATTACAACAAGGAAAAAATCTAAAATTGATGTTCATGACAGCATAACACGGAAATCTAAATCCGAAATGCTACTAAAGATCCAACTGAATCCTTCCATAACTAAATTTGTTCATACTCAATGCATAGTTCAACTATGTAACTTGTTCACAGCCCATACGTTTACTAAGCAACATAAACCTTCAGCATCCTAAATTCTTTAACACAAATCTGCACTACTAAGAATTACATAACAATCCACTAACATAAACCTCAACATCAATGAAAATTGATTTACAACTTATTCCTAATTCTGAACATCTATATACTTAATCCTTACAACTTCTTTTCTCTCTCTAAGAATCACGGCAGAACCTGAAATCTGCAGCAATCCTAAATCATCTAACAACAACTAGTAAGAATCCATGTTCATAGCAATTCAGTGGCCAAACCACAGTAATTGAATCTATACCAAGCTGTAATAATTCCAAAGCCAAGAAGAAAACTAATTCCCTAACAATCCACAATTCTTTACAACATAATCCATAAGCCACAAATATAAATACAACAACAAGAAGCAAGGATCATATCATGAGAAATAAGTGCAGCAATCGAAAACCTCCAAAATCTGTCCCAATACATGCATAACGAATTTAAGAACATAACTCAAGAATACATCAAAACTCTCGGCAACAACATGGCAGCAAACAAAATCCCTAAATTAAGCAACAAGGTCCAAAGAAATTAGGCACAAGCTAAACAACGAAAACCCTTTTCCCTTTTCTTTGAAGCACACGGCAACAAACAGATCCAAAAGCTGAAACGCAAGAAAATTCAAGCATAGCTTCGGAAACCAGGAGAGGAATACAAAATATGCTTCGGAGCTATGTTACTGCAGGTGAGGAAGCTACTCACAGCGGTTTCTTGGACTCACAACCGAAGGGGAAGGCTCTAGAGTTTCCGGAGAAGTGAAGATCTCGGCTCCTCTTCGTGTCCACAAAATCTCCTCGACGAGGGGATTGTGATAGTGAAGAAAATCCCTTGGAGAACCTTGGTCGGCCGTCGAAAGAAGCCCTAGCTTCTCTTCGTCTTTCGCCCGAGCAGAGGACGACGCCGCGCGTAAGGGAGGGGGAAGAAAATTAGGTCTCGGGAAAAATTAATCCCTAAGTTCTCTCTTATAACTCAATATTCAGTTAACTTCTTTAAATAATTTTACTATCTATTCTTAAACAAAATCGCCCGCAGCACACTTGGTTAGCCAGATTTTAACCAAGTCAGAGATCTTGGCTTCGATTCCTCAGCCGCGCACTTTTATTTCCAATTTGTTTTACTGTTCCTAACTACTACTTAAATATATATCGCTCCATATATGATTAACTAATCGAGCGCAGCTCGGTTGGTTGGGCCGATTTTGCTTGGGTCCGGGGTGCTGGGTTCGAAACCCAGCTTCTACAACCCTTTTTTTTTTTTTAGTTTATTTTTAAAACTTATTCTCCTTGGTAAAAATACCAAACGAACTCCAAAAATTGCATAAAAATACTCTAAAAATTTCTAAAAATCTCTAGAATTTTTCTATAGCATTTCTAAATATTTTTGAATTATTTTTGGGGCTCAAAATGAGGAAATTTGGGTCGTTACATCCCAAGCCAAGGGCAAAGGCAAGGCACTGAAGCCTAAAGGAGGGGTCGCCAATGATGCTACCTTCTTCCACTGCGGTCAGACCGGGCATTGGAAGAGGAACTGCAAGGTGTACCTGGAATATCTTAAGAAGAAGCGAAGTGAGACTTCTGTTTCAGATATATATATTATAGAAGTCAATCTATCTATTTCTTCATCATGGGTATTAGATACCGGATGTGCTTCTCACATTTGTACTAATGTACAGGCGCTGAGAAATAGCAGGGCATTGACAAAGGGCGAGGTGGAACTACGAGTAGGCAATGGAGCATGGGTTACTGCTGTTGCTGTAGGGACTTATTTTCTATCTCTTCCCTCTGGGCTTGTATTAGAATTAGATGAATGTTGTTATGTGCCTGCTTTAACTAAGAACATAATTTCAGTTTCTTGTTTGGACAAGAAAGGTTTCTCTTTTATAATAAAGGACAAATATTGTTCTGTTTATTTAAAAGATATGTTCTATTGTAGTGCACCTCTGATGAACGGACTCTATATTCTAGACCTTGAAAGCCCTATCTATAACATAAATACCAAGAGGTTCAAGTCAAATGACATGAACCAAACCTATCTCTAGCACTGTCGCTTAGGTCATATAAATGACAAGCGCTTATCCCATCTCCATAAAGATGGTTTGCTGGACTCATTCGATTTTGAATCATATGAGACATGCGAGTCATGCCTACTAGGCAAGATGACCAAGACTCCCTTTAGTGGACACAGTGAGAGAGCGACTGACTTGTTAGGTTTTATACATAGTGATGTATGTGGCCCTTTCAATGTCATTGCTAGAGGTGGTTATAGATACTTCATTACATTTACTGATGCCTTCAGTAGATATGGTTATGTGTACATCAGAATCCTTTGAAAAGTTTAAAGAATTCAAGAATGAAGTACAAAACCATCTTGGCAAGAGTATTAAGATACTTCGATCAGATCGAGGTGGAGAATACCTTAGCCATGAGTTTCGTGACTATCTAGCTGAGTGTGGGATTCTATCCCAACTCACTCTTCCTGGAACACCACAGTGGAATGGTGTATCCGAAAGGAGGAATCGTACCCTATTAGATATTGCACGATCTATGATGAGTCACACAGATCTTCCGACATTCCTTTGGGTCTATGCTCTAGACACGACAACTTTTATACTCAACTGAGTTCCATCCAAGGCCGTGATAAAGACACCATATAGGATATGGACTGGGAGAGATGTCCTGGTGTCTTTCATGAGGATTTGGGGTTGTGAGGCTTACGTTCGACGTCAAGTCTCAGACAAGTTAGGACCAAAATCCGACAAGTGCTACTTTATTGGATATCCCAAGGAAACGAAGGGATATTACTTCTACATTCCCAGTCAACACAAGGTAGTTGTGGCTAAGACTGGGGTATTTCTAGAAAGGGATTTTGTTTCTAGAAAGACTAATGGGAGCACGTTCGATCTTGAAGAAGTTCAATATGCGAACAATAGCACTGAAGCCTCGATGGAAGTTGAACTAGAACCACAAAGTGTTGTGGATGATGTTGTTCCACAAGGAGTTGAGGAACAACAACTAGTTTAAGTAGACATACCTCTTCGCAGGTCTGATAGGGTACGTTGTCAGTCTGAGAGATACTCATTTCTCTTGTCTGACCATGATGACGTTGTGCTCATAGAGGATGAGCCCACCTCCTATCAGGAAGCTGTGATGAGACCAGATTCCGAGAAATGGCTAGAAGCCATGAGATCCGAGATGGAATCCATGTACACTAACCAAGTATGGACTTTGGTTGATCCACCTGAAGGGGTCAAACCCATTGGGTGTAAGTGGGTCTTTAAGAGAAAGACTGACATGGATGGACTTATATATAAGGGTCGCTTGGTAGCTAAAGGTTTCAAGCAAATTCATGGTATTGACTATGATGAAACCTTTTCTCTAGTAACGATGTTTAAGTCCATTCAGATCATGCTTGCTATTGCAGCATACCATGACTATGAGATATGTCAGATAGATGTCAAAACCGTATTTCTGAATGGAAACCTGCTCGAGGATGTGTACATGACACAACCTGAGGGTTTTGAAGATCCACAGCATACTGGCAGAGTATGCAAGATGCATAGGTCCATTTATGAACTAAAGCAAGCTTCTCAGAGCTACAATCTTCGATTAGATGATGCAATAAAACAGTTTGGTTTCATCAAGAATGAAGATAAACCTTGTGTCTACAAGAAGGTTGTAGGGGACATAGTTGTCTTCCTCATATTGTATGTGGATGACATACTACTCATTGGGAAGGACATCCCTTTGCTACAGTCTGTCAAGACTTGGCTAGGGACTTGTTTCTCAATGAAGGACTTAGGTGAAGCATCCCACATTCAAGGCATACAGATCTATAGAGATAGATCTAAGAGGTTGCTTGGCCTAAGTTAGAGTACATATATTGACAAGGTACTCCTACGGTTTTCCATGCAGAACTCCAAGAAGGGATTTCTGCCAATGTCACATGGCGTGAGTCTTTCGAAGACTTAAGGTCCCTCTTCTAGAGAGGAGAGAGACCGCATGAATCAGATCCCTTATGCCTCCGCTGTAGGATTTATCATGTACGCCATGCTATGTACTCGTCCTGATGTCTCGTATGCTTTGAGCATGACGAGCAGATACTAGTCAGATCCAGGTGAAAGTCACTGGATAGCAGTCAAGAATATTCTTAAGTACTTAAGAAGGACTAAAGAATATTTCTTAATATATGGAGGCGATGATGAGTTAGCTGTAAAGGGTTACAGTGATGCCAGCTTCCAGACCAACCAGGATGATTATCGATCGCAATCTGAGTTCATGTTTTGCTTGATGGTGGTGCTGTGAGCTAGAAGAGTTCACAGCAGTTCTATGACGCTTCCATCTCGTTCGAGAGATTATCGATAGAGGAGATGTGAAGATTTGTAGAGTACCCACAGAGGCTAACATCGCAGATCCCTTGACCAAGGCTTTGGCACAAAAAAAGCATGATGGTCACACTAGGTCATTAGGCCTTAGAGCCTACACTGATTGGCACTAGTGCTAGTGGGAGATTGTTAGTTAGAGCCCTAGAGCCAATCATTTGATGATTGTTGTATGGACTCATTGTATCATATTCTTGTATATAAATAAAGGCATTTGTTTTGGTTATTATACTTACTTGTTTTAGTGCCAAATAACTAAGTATAATAGCGTCCTTGAGTAGAAGGTTCTTACCTATATCAATCGATTGGTTGAATCGATAGTGAGATGATATAGGGAACGCTACTCTTAATCATTCCTAGTCGAGTATTAACATTCAGGGACAATGTTAATGCGACGAGACTAGCATGTAGGTCAACTCGATGACTTGATCTCACAAGTCATGGATATGGAGATATCAAGTTGACACATGAGTATGCATTGGAGAATGTATACTGAATGACCCGCCATGAGAAAGTATCATGGATCATTATATGAGTGTCATATACTTTCTCATGTGGCTATTAGTATGACTATTAGTCCTTAGACCTGAAGTTACCTTGGTTCCCTACATAAGGAGTTACGTACTTTGGTTTCGTCAAACGTCACCCGTAACTGGGTGGACTATAAAGGCGATTATTGGGTATGTAACAAATTATGCAGAGGGATGTGAGTGATGTAGATGGGATCTATCCCTCCTATATGACGGGAGAGACATCAATATTCTTGATAGAGTGAGACCACTAAGTGCATGACCATGGCCAAATGAGTCAATATAAGATATTAAGCTCATTTGATTGAGTGAGTCTACTTGGCGTTCAAGATTTAGATTGATTAGAGGATGACACGGTCTATGCCTCATATTGATCAATCTAGATGTCTAGGATAGAAGGACAATGTCATATATTGTGAGGAGTAACAATTAGTAGTCACAAGGTGATGTTGGATCTCAACATTCTTGTAACTTGGGTAGTAATGATGTGTTGCTAGATACCGCTCATTACTTATGCTTCTAAAAGAGTTTAGGAGCATTGCCAACGTTACAAGAACCTATAGGGTCACACACAAAGGACAATTAGATGGAGATTAGGTTCATTTGATGAACCTAAAGGATTAGGTCCATGTGATGAACCAAATTGGATTATGAATAATCCAAATTGAGCTAATTGAGTTGGAATCAATTTGGTTCATGTATTAGATGAGTCTAATTTGGACTTAGACTCATTAAATCAATTTAATTCATTGAATAGAGATTCATTAAATTAAATTTGACTTGAACCAATAGTTAGATTAGATCAACCATGGGAGAGAATTGGTCAAGTTTGACTTGACTTGAGAGGAAGATGAAAGGTCAAGTTTGACTTGACCATTTGCCACCTCATTGGTGAGTTGACATTAAGTGGACCAATGATGATGCTCCACATCTTCATGGTTACTTAAGTGAAGTGCCACCTCATGGGAGTTACCAAGAGTTGTGACTCTTGGTATCCCATGGAGGTTACAAACCACATAAGTGTGGCCGACCACTTTATTGGATGGTAATAGTTTCATTTTGTTGAGTAACTCCATCATCTTCTTCCTTTCTAGTTTTCTTCTTGCTGTCCCTCTCCTCCATTACTGATCTCTAAGGTTGCTAGCACATCCTTAGAGGTTCTTCTCCATCTCTTGCTTGTGTGGATACACATAGAGAAGTGTCTACTTTGACACTTTCGAGATCCGGCGAACCGAGGACGAGCGGGATTGCGAAGGGCTTCGCATCGAGGGTAAATCCTTCTCCTTGTGTAGATCTAGATGTAAGAAACTCATACTCGTAATATTTTTGTTTTATTTTACTTCGCACGGATCCGGTGGCATGGGAATCGGGGTTTCCGCAATGCGAAAAAGCGGTTTTTGAGGCCCGAAATCCCAACACTCATAACCCTTTTTGTTCAGAGTTGGGATTCACTGGTTTGTAGTAAGATTTCCAATATTTTCTTATCCAACTGTTGATAATCCACCAATTATTGGGATTTCTTCAAGGTCTACCCCATACTTAAAAGAAACCCGACCTGAACCTTCACCTCTTATCGCAAATTAGCAGTCTCGGTACTTGGAGCGGATGCGACAGCTTCTTACTCCTCTACTCGTTCTCTCAGGATTTTGTTAGCCCACTTCAAGTCCACAACCAGTTGGCTTAAATGCATCCTAGAAGTGTAAAGATAAAAAGGAACAACAATGAGGTCTTAATTCATAAGATAGGCTAAGTTAAGAGCTTACCGCTATAGAATTTTGAGCGTATTCATCCGCGCACGCCGGCATTTTGGACGCCTTTGACTGTCCATGTGCTTTCACCCAACATTCAGCTAATGGGGAATTTAACTTTAGTATCCCATAGGAGATGAGGCGGTGGCCCCTAGTCCCTATTGAGATGGTAATCCATAAGATTGTTTGAAGTACAGATGGGGGCTAGTCGGAGAGCTGGGCCTTGAATGGGGAGTGCAAGAAGCCCTTGGTAACATTGAATGAACGAACAGGGAGGGTTTTGGTATTGTCCCAATTAGCTCAAGATTCCGCGTGACTCCAGAGCATGCGGATATAAGATCGGTCGACCTCATAACAAATGTTCATTAAGGGCTCCCTAAGGTGATGGAAGGAATGCCTAGAGCCTGCATCAACATTGACTGAGCAAGTAATAGCTCTGATATTGTCTCGATCAGCCTGGGATCCTGGGTGACTGCATAAGGCATAGGTGTAGTATCGGTCAGCCTCATAGCAAGTCTAGATCGATGATGTTTTGGTGGCATGGGATTTTTTCCTCTAGCGAAGAAAACCTCAGTCATATCGATTGAAGCCCATTCATTCGAAGCCTACTGAGGCAAATCCAAATATTTCGATCGAAGTCTTTTGCGCTTGAGTATGAGGGGAGTATATGAATCAGAGGAATCAGAAGAGGAGATTCTCATGGGAGCTTCTATGGGAAGAAGGCAGCTGATAGAAGAAGAGGCTTGCTCGGTTTTGTGCTCCTTTAGCAGGGCCTCACCCTGTCGGTTCAGAACATCCTCCTTTATTAGAGTACACCTAAAAAGAAATGCCAAGAAATAACCTCTACTACAAAGATAAGTAAATATTATGAGAAAACCCTTCATAAATAATTAGGAGGGGATGAGAAAAATTCCTTACCAAAAGTGGTGCTTAGACCAAGTTCAACAGGAGTAAGCCCAAAAATGTATAATAAACTCTCTATAGTCAACTCTGGTAGATTGAACTTCACGCCTCTTAGCTTCTCCAAAGCCTTGCATAAGAAAGGATCTATATGGATATTTCCCAAATTTGGGATGGGGGGAAGGTACTGCTGCCATGTCATTGGGCAAGGTAAAGAAGTATTTATTCCTCCACTCACCCTGAGACAGAATCCTATCAAATAAAGTTGTCTTAGGACTAACGCGGAAATGAAATAAGCCATTCATCACTTACTGAGGGTAAAAGTAGTGATAGAATAAGCGAGGAGACAAAGGAATGTCATGTAGATGGAAAGCAACAGTGGCACTGCTTAGGATGCGAATAGAACTAGGGATGAGTTGATGAAGTGAAATATGGAAATATTGGCTAACAATAGCAAATAAAGGGTGGATAGGGAAGTGAAGCCCTGCTACAACTTTCTCCTTAAAAATAGTGACACTTTCACTTGGAGGAAGGTGGGGCGATCTTAGCCATGGGTTATAACTACATAGGTGGGAATCCCATAATTAAAACGGAGATCGTCGACCTCCATAGCATGAAGATTTGAGGAACATAGTGTATACCACTCATTGTCATCAGCCATTTTGAGAAGGAAAGCGAAGAAAATGAAGAGAAAGAAGTTGAAAGGAAAGGAGACAAAGAAGATGAAGAGTGTGGAAGCAACGAGGAAGAAGAAGAAGTGAATGCGCTAAGACCCTTAGAATTTCGTATGAAATCCCTTAAGAGTTACTTTTTGAACCTTTTTGAGTAGGGCTATCAGATCGTAACAGTAAAGAGGCAAGCTAAATTTCAAATTGTAGGATGGTAAGATGAAGTTATGGGCATGTGGAAGAGTGTACACTAATAATAATATGAATATACGCGTGTTACCAATAGGAAGTGTGCGTTTGCAACGAATGTGATAGGTACTTAGCCTGAAATGTCAGTAGATTTATCGAGGTGGACTTTGATTTTTATGCAAGCCCTTAGGGAAGCTGATCAGTCCTAAAACTCGATCGAGTTTTTATAACTTGTCTAAAGGGACAATAATCGAGCATCTGATTGGATTCATTCCAGACTAGTTTTAACTCCAAGCAGAGTTAGTCTCGGACGGGTTTAAGGCCGAGCAATTTCCAAAAATTGCTACCCTCCCTTAAGTAATCCTCACCTCATTACATCCCATCCGAATTTTGGGCCCAGACGGATGTATGTTGTCCTTAATTTATTATACACACTCAAAAAAGGTAACATCTATTAGACAATCAAAGACAACCGAACATTAGAATGAACATAGAAGATAAATTCAGTAGAAACTTCATTACACATATGACAAATATAAACATTAAGTTCTGGTTCATTAACTAAAAGTAGAAAAGAATACAAGGTAAATTACAACAAATTGTGAAACAGGTCGGGCAGACGATTTTGGAGTAGTTTCTTGTGGTCGAGAAAGTGAGTGGGGTGCTCGGAGGCTAGGTATCCTCCCTCCCTCAATTGCTCCATTGCACCATCTGCCCTAAGAAGAAAAGCTTTGTTGATGGAGGTGGCGATGGGTGCATTGAATTCACATGATTGAAGGAGGGCCTTTTTCCTTGTTTTAAATCTCTCATCCTCCCCCACTTGGTAGGACGCCAACTCTGCCCGGGCAGCTGTTAATTCGACTGAGAGACCCACTAGCTTAGATTCTTTGGCAAACAATGTGGTCTAGGTGGTCTCTATGTCTGAGCGTAGGGAATTCCCCTCAACATTTTGAGCTACCAACTCAGAACTTTGGTGGCTAGCTTGGTGTTATATGTAACTTTTAACTCCTTTAGCCGAACGGAGAGGTGTTCAATCTTTGTATTTTTCTTGTCCAGATTGTTGGTTGCTACTCGGAAAACCCAATGACTCCACTGTACAAAAAATTTTGTACGTGATCTGAACCTTTCCTAGCTACCATGTGTTCTTTTTAAGTTAAACTTGTATCTCCTGCGGAACTTAACACGTTTGATTCCAAGTTTAACTTATATGTTCTTTTAGGTTTAGATTTGGATCTCCTGCGGAACTTAACACGTTTGATCCAAATCACCTAGGTTATAAATTTAATTAAATATTAGTTTCCAAAATTGGCTTCCAGTACTGCATGGCGAGGCACTTGGCCTTCTTGGATATGGGAGCAACCACCACCGACTAGACAAAGCCTTTTAAGGAAAGTTAATATTTAATTTCCTTATATAACTCTAGGTTAACCAAAAAGAACAATCAAATCACAAGGAAAAAAGAAAAAGAACATAACATCGAAATTAAATTCGAAAAATAAGAATCGAATGCCTCTTGTATTTGGTATTTATACAAAGAAAAATTAACTAGTATGATGCGGAAATTAAATACTAGTTATACCTCTTCCTTGTATGCTAAAAACCTTGAGATCTTCTGCCGTATCCCTCGCCTCCTCTTAGACGTCGTGTGGGCGACGATCCTCCAAGACGAACACCACCCGGAAAGCTTCTCCTCCTTCTCTAGAATTCGGCCACCACCACCACAAAGGAGCAAAAGAGAGCAAAGGGAAGAGAGGGAGAGGGGCCGACCACTTGATGATCTCCAACAACACAATATCAATTGTTATGTATTTCAAGGCCTCCCCTTCCCCCCTTTTTATATTAGTTTCCAACGGAAAATTATGGAAAGAGTTTTATAAAAAATTAGACTCATTCCTATTTCCTTTTCTTTTCTTTTTCTTTCCTTTTAATTAATCAATCCTAGATTGATTTATTAATTAAACAACTATTTGTTGATGTTTAATTATTTGACCGGCCCCTTGCTTGGGCACCAAGCAAGGTGGCCGACCACTTATTAAAAGGAAAAGAAAGAAATTTTTTTTATAAAATTTTAAAAGAAAAAAACTTCTAATAAAATTTTACAAACTCTCTCTTTTTTTTCTAATGTGGATATTAAAAGGAAAGTTTTAAAATTTAAAACCAAGTTTTAAAATTTAAAACCAAGTTTTAAAATTTAAAACATCTCTAATAATATTTCTTTTTAAAAGAAAGTTTTATAAATTTTACAACTCTCTTTTAAAACCTTATGGCCTAATTTAAATTAGGAAAATTTTATAAATTTTTAAAATCTCTCTTTTTACAAATTGTAAATATCTGAGGAAATTTTAAAATTCAAAAACAACCTTCCTAATTTAAATATTGCGGCCAACCCTCTTGCCCAAGGCAAGGGCCGACCATTTCTAGAGAATATGTGGCCGGCCTTTCTTGGACACCAAGTTAGACTTTCCTTTGGACGGACTTGAGGCTTTATTGAGGCTACAACAGGGACCTAGAGGAGAAATTGGTTTTGGCCTTCCGATGAGCTTGAGTATCCCGTGCTCGCCCCGAACACACAACTCAAGTTCATCGATAATAACTCATTCCACTAGAGAGTTATTACCGCACTACCGCACCAATCCCAAATTATATTATGGGCTCCTTCTTATCATGAGTGTGTTAGTCTCCCTGTGTTTAAGATTACGAATGTTCACTAATTAAGTGAGTTACTGACAACTCATTTAATTAATATCTAGCTCCAAGAGTAATACCACTCAACTTTATTGTCATGTTGGACTAGGTCCACCTGCAGGGTTTAACATGGCAATCCTTATGAGCTCCTCTTGGGGACATTCTCAACCTAGATAACTAGGACACAAATTCCTTCTATAATCAACAACACATACTATAAGTAATATCATTTCTCAACTTATCGGGCATATTGATTTATCGAGCTAAACCTCACCCTTTGATAAGTCAAAGAAATAAATATTAAATATACAGGCTTGCTATTATATTAGGATTAAGAGTACACACTTTCATAATAACTAAGGTCTAGTTCTTTTACTAAGTCAGTACAAAAAGAACTTACCTAAATGATCCTACTCAATACACTTAAAGTGTATCAGTGTAATTTATTAGTCAAGCTAAACTAATACTTAATTACACTACGTCTATTCTGATGGTTTGTTCCTTTCCATCTAAGTCGTGAGCAACTGTTTATAATTTATAGAGAACCGACAACATGATCTTCTAAGTGTGACTCCACACTCCATGTTATCTACTATATAAATTAATTGAACAATTACATTTAACAAATAAATGTAAACATTTGACCAATGTGATTCTTTATTTCAAAATAAATGTGTACAAAAGCTAAACTTTTAAGTATACACTTTAACATAGATTCGCCTGCACTTTCACCCAGAGAGTTTTGTCTGATCGGAGTTGGGCTTCAGAAGTTTCCAGTGTGGTCTTTAATTTGGCCACTTTCTTGAGCTCAGTTTTCGCTAGCCTTTGAGCTTCTTGAAGTTGAGTCTCTAGCCTACTCAGCCAATCATGAGAGGGTACAATAGCATCCTCAAAGATGCACTGCCTTAGGGATTCATTTTCCTGAGTGAGGGCGGATAATTACTATGCAAGGCTCATCTTGATTGTCCAGCGCTAGAAGACAAACAACGTTAGAAACATCCAATATGAGAAACTATAAATAAAATGGAGGGGCGGTCGATGGAGAAATTATGGTCGAGGCGGACGATAAATCAAAGATGGTCAAAAATTGATAAGGCCTCCTCGACGGAGCAAAAGTACAGATCGGAAAGGTTCTCCCTGTTGGTTGCTACTCGGAATATCGTACTGGTTCCCCTGTAAAAAAATTTTGTACAAGTCCCGAAACTTTCCTAAAAACCTATTGTGTTCTTTAGAAATTAAACTTGGAATCGCAAATATAACTTAACATTATTGATTCCAAGTTCAACTTATCTGTTCTTAGAGGTTTAGACTTAGATCGCAAACATTATTAATCCAAATCCACCCATGTTACAAAGTTGATTAAATATTTATTTCAAAGATCGACTTCCAGATTAAACATGGCAAGACACTAGGCTTTCTTGGGTATGGGATCATCCACCACTTCCTACACAAAGCCTTTCAACTAAATTCAATATTTAATCTCCTTATAGTAACCCTAGGTTTAACCACTAAGAACAATTGAATCACAAGATCGAAAAACAAAAGAAACACAAAATCGATTGTCTAAAATCGATAGCCTCATATATTTGGTATTTCAAAATCCATACAAAGAAAACTAGTATGATGTGGAATAAGACAACTAGTTATACCTTTCTTTGTAGCTAAAGACCTCTTAATCTTCTGTTGTATTCCTCATCTCCTCTTGGACGTCATGTGTGAGACAATATACCAAGATGAATTCCACCGGGACCACTTCTTCTTCTCCAAGACTCTTGAGCCATCAAGGGATGCCATAATAGGAAATTTCCTTCTTCTTCTCCTTCAAGCAACCGACCACCAAGTGCTTCTCCTCTTCTTCTTCTTCCTCTCCAAGCAACCGGCCACAAGGATATAGCAACCCTTGATGCTGCTGGTCCTAAGGAAGCAAAAGAGGTGATAAGATGAAGGTGGTGCCACCTGCCACAAGAAAGAAGAAAGGAAGGGAGCATGCCCGACAACCAAGGAAATAGAGAGGGAATAAGAATAGGTTGTCTTATTCATGAGGCACCCTCTCCCCCTCTTTTATAATCCTTGGTCTTGGTAAAAAAGGAAAGTTTAATTAAAACTTTCTTTTAATCTTCTTATGGGCGACCACATCATGGTATACTAAAAAGGAAAAATTTTTACAACAAAAATTAAAGCTTCCTTTTAACCCATAATGTTTACAAAAGGAAAAGTTTTAAACATAATTAAAAGTTCCTTATTTGTGGCCTCCCTCTAAAAGAGGAAATTTTAATAACAATTAAAATCTCTCTTTTTAAATTTCCTATTGTACATGATAATAAAGGAAAGTTTTAAAAATTAATCTCTCTCTTTTAAAACATGTAGACAACTACAAAAAAGGAAAGATTAATTAAAACTTCTCTTTTTAAATCATGGTTACATAAAAGGAAAGTTTTATCAAAAATTAAAATCTTTATTTTAAACATTATAGACAACTACAAATAAGGAAAGATTTTAACAAAATTAAAATCACTCTTTAATCTTTTGGTGATAGCTATAAAAGGAAAGATTTTAAAATCTAAAACTCTCTTTTAAAACCTTGAGGATGACTAAAAAAGGATATTTTAAAAAATAAAATTTCTCTTTTAAATCCCTTTCATGAATGGCTATAAAAGAAAAAATTTTAATAAAAATTAAAATCTCCGTTAATCCTATGTGGCCGACCCTATGTTTGGAAACGAAGCATGATATGGCCGACAACTACTTGGGCTCCAAGCCTATACTTGGACGACCCTCTTGCTCCAAGCAAGGTTGTGTCCGACCCATTACTTGGATAAGAAGTAGACTTAGTAGATATAAGGTTTTATAGAGGCTACAACAGGGACCGAGAGGAGAAATTGATTTTGGTCGCCCGATGAGCTTGAGCTTCTTGTGTTCGCCCCAAACACCCAACTCAAGTTCATCAATAATAACTCATACCACTAAAGAGTTATTATTGAACTACCGCACTAATCCCAAATTACATTATGGGCTCCTTCTTATTATGAGTGCATTAATTTCCCTGTGTTTAAGATATTGAATGCCCACTAATTAAATGAGTTACTGACAACTCACTTAATTCATATCTAGCTCCAAGAGTAGTACCACTCAACTTCATTGTCATGCTGGACTAGGTGTTGGTTAGTCCTAGGAAACGTACCGGTTCCACTGTATAAATTTTTTTTGTACAAGTGTCGAACCTTTCCTTAAATAACCTATTGTATTCTTTAGAAGTTAAATTAGGAATCACAGACGGAACTTAACATCATTGATTCCAAATTTAACTTATCTATTCTTAATGGTTTAGATTTGAATCACAAGCAGAACTTAACACTATTGATTCAAATCCACCTATGTTATTAATTTTATTAAATATTAATTTCCAAAATTGGCTTCCAGAACTGCATGGCGAGGCACATGACCTTCTTGGATATGGGAGCAACCACCACCGCCTAGTCAAAGCCTTTTAAGGAAAGCTAATATTTAATTTCCTTAAATAACTCTAGGTTAACCAAAAAGAACAATCGAATCACAAATTTGAAAATGAAGAAAACACAAACTCAAAAAATAAATTCGATAAACTAGATCTAATTGCCTCTTGTATTTAGAATTCTTACAAAGAAAATAACTAGTATGATGCGGAAGAAAACTACTAGTTATAGCTTCTCTTTGTAAGCTAATGACCTCAAGATCTTCTACCGTATTCCTTGCCTCGCCTTGGACGTCGTGTGGGCGACGATCCTCCAAGATGAACACCACCCAAAAACTTCTTCTTCTTCTTCCAAAATCCGGCCACCACCACCACCAAGGAGAAGAGAGCAAAAGGGAAAAGAGAAGGGAGAGGGAGAGGGCCGACCACTTGAGGTTCTCCAAGTAAGAGAATAAGAATTGTTGTAACTCATGAAGCCTCCCCACCCCTTGTTTTATATTAGTTGCCCAAGGCAAATAAGGGAAGAATTTTTACAAAAAATAAAATCTTCCTCTAGCTTTTTCTTTTCCCTTTTATTTTTCCTTTTCTTTCCTATTGATTGAATCAATCACCAAATCAATTAGATGATGATTTTTTTTATAATTGGCCGACCCCTTGCTTGGGCTCCAAGCAAGGTGGTTGGCCACCACATCAAGAATAAGGAAATATATTTTTTTTAAAAAAATTTTACAAGAAGAAATTCTCTTATAAAATTTACAAGCTCTTTCTTAAAGTAGGAGTTAAAAAAGGAAAGTTCTAAAAATTAAAACCATATTTTAAAATTTAAAACTTCTCTTATAAAATTTCCTTTTTTAACATGGTGATAGAAAATTTAAATTTTAAAACTTATCCTCCTTTTTTCTTAAACCATGAGGATAGTTAAAAAGGAAAGTTTTAAAACTTTTTAAAAACTCTCTATTAAAACATGTGGCCTAATTCAAATAAGGAAAGTTTTAAAAATTAAAATCTCTCTTTTAAAACTTATAGTTTTCTACAAAGAGAAGATTTTAAAAATTCAAAACAACCCTCCCTTTTTGAATTATTGTGGCCGGCCCCTTCATGCTTGGTCTACAAGCAAAGGGCCGACCCTTATAGAAGAGGATGTGGCCGACCCTTGCTTGTTCACCAAGCATTGGACCGGCCCCCTTCTTGGGCACCAAGAAGAGCCTTACAATTGGATGGACTTGAGGCTATAATGAGGCTACGATAAGGACCTAGAGGAGAAATTGGTTTTGGCCTTCCGATGAGCTTGAGTATCCCGTGTTCGCCCCGAACACACAACTCAAGTTCATCGATAATAACTCATTCCAATAGAGAGTTATTATCACACTACCGCACCAATCCCAAATTACATTATGAGCTCCTTCTTATCATGAGTGTGTTAGTCTACCTGTGTTTAAGATAACAAATATCCACTAATTAAGTAAGTTACTGACAACCCACTTAATTAATATCTAGCTCCAAGAGTAGTACCACTCAACTTCATTGTCATGTCGGACTAAGTCCACCTGCAGGGTTTAACATGGCAATCCTTATGAGCTCCTCTTGGGGACATTCTCAACCTAGATAGCTAGGACACAGATTCCTTCTATAATCAACAACGCACACTATAACTAATATCATTTCTCAACTTATCGGGCATATTGATTTATCGAGCTATACCTCACCCTTTGATAAGTCAAAGAAATAAATATTAAATATATGTGTTTGTTATTATATTAGGATTTAGAGCACACACTTCCATAATAACTAAGGTTTAGTTCTTTTATTAAGTCATTATAAAAAGAACTTACCTAAATGGTCCTACTCAATACACTTAGAGTGTACCAGTGTAATTTATTAATCAAGATAAACTAATACTTAATTACACTACGACCATTCCGATGGTTTGTTCCTTTCCATCTTAGTCATGAACAATTGTTTATAATTTCTAAAGAACCGTCAACATGATCTTCTGTGTGTGACACCACACACCATGTTGTCTACTATATAAATTAATTGAACAATTACATTTAACAAATAAATATAGATATTGACCAATGTGATTCTTTTATTTCAAATAAATGTTTACAAAAGCTAGGCTTTTAGTATACACTCCAACAATCTCCCACTTATACTAAAAGACTAAGCTGCCATATCTTTTCCCATACATCTGATTCCCATCCCCTCCATATGCCGATCAAAAGCTTTCACCGGAAGGGCCTTAGTGAAAGGATCTGCCAGGTTATCTGCTGATGCAATCTTGATGACGACAACTTCTCCTCGCTTGACGATGTCTCGTATCAGGTGGTACTTGCGCTCTATATGTTTTCTTGCCTTATGGGCTCACGGTTCCTTCGAGTTTGCAACTGCACCGCTATTATCACAATAAATTGTGATGATCTTGGGCAAACCAGGAATCACATCTAAGTCCAATAGAAAGTTCCTGAGCCATACAACTTTTTTGGCTGCCTCAGAGGCTGCCACATACTCAGCTTCCATGGTTGAGTCCGAGATGCATTTTTGCTTAACACTCCTCCATGCAATGACTCCACCTCCTAGAGTAAACACTTACCCTGACATAGACTTACTATTGTTTCTATCTGATTGGAAGTCTGAATTCGTGTAACCCACAGGGAGCAAATCGTCTGCTTAGTAGACTAGCATATAATCTCTAGTCCTTCTCAGGTACTTCAATATATGCTTTACAGCAATCCAATGTCCTTGTCCAGGGTTACTCTAATATCCGCTAACCATGCCCACGGTAAAACAGATATCAGGTCTCGTACACAGCATTGCATACATAAGCCTTCCTACAGCCGAAGCATAAGGAACTGCCTTCATATCCTTCATCTCCTTTGATGTCTTCGGAGACATCTCTTTAGATAAGGCTACTCCATGCCTAAAAGGTAAGAAACCATTCTTGGAGTTCTTCATGCTAAAACGAGCAAGGATCGTATCTATATATGAAGCTTGAGATAGGCACAACATTCTTTTCTTGCGATCCCTTATGACTTTGATCCCAAGAATGTGTGCACATTCTCCTAAGTCCTTCATATCAAATTGTTTGGACAACCATACCCTTACGTCTGATAATACCTTGACATTGTTGGCAATTAACAAAATATCATCTACGTATAGTACAAGAAATACCACCACGTTTCCGTTACACTTCTTATATACACAAGACTCATCCGAACACTGAATAATTCCATATGACTGGATTACTTTGTTAAACTAGATGTTCTAAGATCTTGAAGCTTGCTTCAGTCCATAAATGGACCGATTGAGCTTGCACACTAGATGCTCTTTGCCCTTTTCAATGAACCCTTCTGGTTGCTTCATATGGATGTTTTCTTCAAGACTTCAATTAAGGAAAGCTGTCTTGACATCCATTTGCCAAATCTCATAATCCATATGAGCAGCAATGGATAAGAGTATTCGGATAGACTTAAGCATGGCTACTGGCGAAAAGGTCTCCTCATAATCGATTCCCTCTTTTTGAGTGTACCCTTTCGCAACAAGCCTGCATTGAAGGTTTCTACCTTCCCGTCTATCCCTCTTTTCCTTTTGTAGATCCACTTGCATCCAACGGCTTTTACACCATCAGGTGGTTCTACAAGCTCTCAGACTTTATTAGAATACATAGATTCTATTTCTAAATTAATTACCTTTTGCCAAGATACTGCATCTATATCTTGGAGTGCTTCGTCATATGTCCGGGGATCAGGTTCATGTTTACCCGGGATCAAGTCTGAAGATTCTCCCAAAAACATGAATTTCTCAGGTTGCCTCCCAACCCTCCCACTATGACGAGGCACTGTCGGTGGTTGTGTATCATGTGTGACACGTGTTGCAGTCTCTTGTGGTACTTCATCTTGTACTGTTGGTACTAAAGTAGACGTGTCCTCTCTAAGTTCTTCTAGAATAATTTTGCTACTGGGCTTGTGGTCCATTATATAGTCTTCTTCTAAAAACAGGGCATTGGTGATAACAATGACCTTCTGGTCTTTAGGACTATAAAATAAACGACCTTTCGTTCCTCTAGGACCACAAGCACGTGCACTTCTGTATGAGATTTTAACTTATCAGCATTCAGATTTAGCACATGTACTGGACTACCCCAAATCTGAATATGTCTTAGACTGGGCTTTCGCCCATTCCACAATTCTGTGGGAGTAGAGGATACTGATTTAGAAGGTACTAAGTTCAGAATGTGCGCTGCCGTTTCCAGAGCGTATCCCCAAAATGAATTTGGTAATTTTGAATAACTCATCATCGATCTAACCATCTCCATAAGAGTCCTATTCCTTCGTTCTGCCACACCATTCTGTTGGGTTGTACCAGGTGCAGGCAACTGGGATTGAATCCCGACCTCTGATAAGTAATTCCTAAACTCTCCTAAGAGGTATTCACCACCACGATCAGACCGTAGTGTCTTGATACTTCTACCAAGACGTTTCTCCACATCAGCCTTGTACTCTTTGAATTTATCAAAGCACTCAGACTTGCGGCGCATTAGGTAAATGTATCCGTATCTTGAATAATCATCTATAAAAGAGACAAAATATTCAAAACCACCTTTTGCCTGGATAGACATAGGACCACACATATCAGAATGAACCAGTTCTAACGCTTCTTTGGCTCTATACCCCTTGGCCTTAAAAGGTCTCTTGGTCATTTTTTCTTCCAAGCAAGATTCACATGTTGGAAAGTTTTCCAACTCTAATGAACCCAAGAGTCCATCGGCTACAAGCCTTTGAATCCTACTTAAGTTAATATGACCAAGCCTTAGATGCCAAAGATTCGTTTGGTTCATTTCTGAAGGTTCTTTTCTTTTATTTGAGTTAGAAGATGAGTTATAAATTTCCATGTTTTTCTTCGTGGAAGAAATTGGATTTAAAGTATACAAATTGCCAACTAATGTACCAGAACAGATAATCACTTTATTTCTCTTAATAACTACATCGTTACTGAAAGAAACTGAATATCCATCTAAAAATAGTTTAGAAACTGAAATTAAATTCTTTCTAAAACTAGGTACATAAAGACAATTTCTTAAAACCAAATTTCTATTCCTATCAAAAGATAAGTAGACGTCTCCCACTGCAACAGCCACCACCTTAGTAGCATTGCCCATGTAGACGATTATCTCTCCTTTAAATAGTTGTCGGGTTTCCTGGAACCCCTGCAAAAAATTGCAGACATGATCAGTGACTCCCGTATCTACACACCAGGTGTTGGTAGATAACACCGCTAAACATGTTTCAACTACTAGAGCATGATATATACCTTTTTATTTTGATTCCTACGAGGACAGTCCGCCTTCCAATGTCCTGACTGCTTGCAGATGAAGCACTTGCCCTTCGGCTTCTTCATTCTAGCTTTTTGTCCCTGAGGTATATTCACTCTCTTTGCTGAAAAGACCTGTTTCTTCTGGCCTTTCGTCTTAGAAGTAGAACCATTTTTAGCATAGTGAATCTGAGAACTTTGATGAAATATACCTTATGCTGCCTGTAGTTCTGTCAGAAGTTCCATCAACGTATACTCTCTTTTGTTCATGTTATACTTCAGGCGGAACTGCTCAAAACTTCTGGGTAGCGTTTGGAGAATAATATCGACCTGGGTTTCCCCATCGATTTCTCCTCCAAGAACTTGTATTTCGTTCAGATAGGCCATCATTTTGAGGATATGATCCCTTACGGGTGTCTCCTCTGACATGGTGGCTGTCATTAATTTTCTAATTGCCTCTTGCCTAGCAGTCCGACTCTGGTGCCCAAAGAGTTCTTTGAGATTGTTCATTATAACATAAGCTGTTGGTAAGTCTTGATGTTGATGTTGCAATACATTTGACATTGATGCCAAAATCTAACACCGCGCCATCTCATCAGCTTTTACCCATTTCTTATGATACTCAATCTCCTCTGGGGTAGAGTCATCATCAGGTGTATCAGGGCAAGCCTCAGTTAGTAAAAACTTATAGCTTTCAACAGTAAGAACAATGTCCAGGTTCCTTTTACAATCTATATAGTTGGGACCAGTAAGTTTATTCTCTTTCAGTATAATGGATAGTGGGTTGAAAGTCATCCTAAGAATAAAAAAAATAAACTTTGGTCAAGACTCTAAATTTAGAATAATATTGATTCCTCAAACAATACTATTTTAAATTAACCAACGCCTCAAATCACCGTGAATTTTGCATGCCACGATAGTGTGGACGTATACAAAATCAAACATTTGTAAGAGGAGGTTTTACCCATTAATTTTATTCTTGTCAACCTAACTTTATGACAAATAAAATTAATAGTTGGTTTGCCTTCGGTCACACAAATAATAGCAGTGACTCCGATGGGGAGGATACTATTAGATGTGCCTAAGTGTATACCATTACTTGACACTAAGTCCATTAATAAGATTGCACCCCTTCCGATGGGGAAGATCACACGCTCTTAATTAATTTCCTATAGTCATCCAAAATGGAAATTTGATCTAGTGATCCGCAAACAAACTCATCCGATATGGAGGAAGGCACTCAGAGCCAACGCGCAAGTTTGTTTGCATCACTTACAAACCAATAATGGAGACCGTGGAATTTATTAAAATAAATCCCTCTCCCACTTAGTTATTTAAAGTGAGGAATTTTAAACTTTCCTAGCATACATCACATGCATCACAGTAAATAAAAGTAATAAATATAGAAATTATTTTCAACTATTATGGCATTTTTCCATCACTGTCTTCAGTATGCTCCAACCCTAGCTGCTGCCATCTTTAGCCACCGCCATCAGGTCGAGTTGTCGCATCTATCTTGCCTCTTATTCCGCTGCGCCTCTGGTCCTCAAATAGCTCCACGCCTCGCAACGATACGATCCACGACAAATATAGAATTTTACATATATCGATCCTATATTCCATAAAGGAATGTACATGTATTCTAGATTGAAAAAATAAAATTCCAAAAATAATACAGCTCCTGCTGTATTTGATACATACAATCATGCACACAAAATAATGCCCTTGACATGTCCAAGGGTCTAATCACACATAATATCTAAATGTCATAATAGTTGGAGCCTGTAACCACACAGTTAGCACATCCTACTATTATCCTGCCTAAATTATGTATGACATGTGCATAATTAATTTGAAAACCAAAACACATAGAGGTAAACCCTAGCTCTGATACCAATTGTTGGTTAGTCCTAGGAAACGTATCGGTTCCACTGTACAAAATTTTTTTGTACAAGTGTCGAACATTTCTTTAAATAACCTATTGTGTTATTTAGAAGTTAAATTAGGAATCGCAGATGGAACTTAACATCATTGATTCCAAATTTAACTTATCTGTTCTTAATGATTTAGATTTGAATCGCAAGCAGAACTTAACACTATTGATTCAAATCCACCTATGCTATTAATTCCATTAAATATTAATTTCCAAAATTGGCTTCCAGGACTGCATGGCGAGACACGTGGCCTTCTTGGATATGGGAGCAACCACCACCGCCTAGTCAAAGCCTTTTAAGGAAAGCTAATATTTAATTTCCTTAAATAACTCTAGGTTAAGAAAAAAGAACAACCGAATCACAAATTCAAAAAAGAAGAAAACACAAACTCAAAAAATAAATTCGATAAACTAGATTAATTGCCTCTTTATTTAGAATTCTTACAAAGAAAATAACTAGTATGATGCGGAAGAAAACTACTAGTTATACTTTCTCTTTGTAAGCTAATGACCTCAAGATCTTCTGTCGTATTCCTCGCCTCGCCTTGGACGTCGCGTGGGCGACGATCCTCCAAGATGAACACCACCCAAAAGCTTCTTCCACTTCTTCTAAAATCCGGCCACCACCACCACCAAGGAGAAGAGAGCAAAAGGGAAAAGAGAAGGGAGAGGGAGAGGGCCGACCACTTGAGGTTCTCCAAGTAAGAGAATAAGAATTGTTGTATCTCATGAAGCCTCCCCACCCCTTCTTTTATATTAGTTGCCCAAGGCAAATAAGGGAAGAATTTTTACAAAAAATAAAATCTTCCTCTAGCTTTTCCTTTTCCCTTTTATTTTTCCTTTTCTTTCCTATTGATTGAATCAATCACCAAATCAATTAGATGATGATTTTTTTATAATTGGCCGGCCCCTTGATTGGGCTCCAAGCAAGGTGGCCGGCCACCACATCAAGAATAAGGAAATATATATATATTTTAAAAATTTTACAAGAAGAAATCCTCTTATAAAATTTATAAGCTCTCTTTCCTAAAGTAGGAGTTAAAAAAGGAAAGTTCTAAAAAATTAAAACCATGTTTTAAAATTTAAAACTTCTCATATAAAATTTCCTTTTTTAACATGGTGATAGAAAATTTAAAATTTAAAACTTATCCTCTTTTTTTCTTAAACCATGAGGATGGTTAAAAAGGAAAGTTTTAAAACATTAAAAAAACTCTCTATTAAAACATGTGGCCTAATTCAAATAAGGAAAGTTTTAAAAATTAAAATCTCTCTTTTAAAACTTATAATTTTCTACAAAGAGAAGATTTTAAAAATTCAAAACAACCCTCCCTTTTTGAATTATTGTGGCCGACCAGCCGACCCCTATAGAAGAGGATGTGGCCGACCCTTGCTTGGTCACCAAGCATTGGACCGGCCCCCTTCTTGGACACCAAGAAGAGCCTTACAATTGGATGGACTTGAGGCTATAATGAGGTTACGACCGGGACCTAGAGGAGAAATGGTTTTGGCCTTCCGATGAGCTTGAGTATCCCGTGTTCGCCCCGAACACACAACTCAAGTTCATCTATAATAACTCATTCCACTAGAGAGTTATTATCGCACTACCACACTAATCCCAAATTACATTATGGGATCCTTCTTATCATGAGTGTGTTAGTCTCCCTGTGTTTAAGATAACAAATGCTCACTAATTAAGTAAGTTACTGACAACCCACTTAATTAATATCTAGCTCCAAGAGTAGTACCACTCAACTTCATTGTCATGTCGAACTAAGTCCACCTGCAGAGTTTAACATGGCAATCCTTATGAGCTCCTCTTGGGGACATTCTCAACCTAGATAACTAGGACACAGATTCCTTCTATAATCAATAACACACACTATAACTAATATCATTTCCTAACTTATCGGGCATATTGATTTATCGAGCCAAACCTCACCCTTTGATAAGTCAAAGAAATAAATATTAAATATATGTGCTTGTTATTATATTAGGATTAAGAGCACACATTTCCATAATAACTAAGGTTTAGTTCTTTTATTAAGTCAGTACAAAAAGAACTTACCTAAATGGTCCTACTCAATGCACTTAGAGTGTACCAGTGTAATTTATTAATCAAGATAAATTAATACTTAATTACACTACGACCATTCTGATGGGTTGTTCCTTTCCATCTTTGTCGTGAGCAACTGTTTATAATTTATAAAGAACCGTCAACATGATCTTCTGTGTGTGACACCACACACCATGTTGTCTACTATATAAATTAATTGAACAATTACATTTAACAAATAAATGTAGATATTGACCAATGTGATTCTTTTATTTCAAATAAATGTTTACAAAAGCTAGGCTTTTAGTATACACTCCAACACTAGGTCCACCTGTAGGGTTTACATGACAATCCTTATAAGCTCCTCAAGGGGACATCATCAACCTAGATTTGTAGGACACAGTTTCATTCTATAATCAACAACACACCATATAAACAATATCATTTCCCAACTTATCGGGCCTATTGATTTAACGAGCTAAATCACACCCTTTGATAAATTAAAGAAATAAATATTAAGTATATGTGCTTGTTATTATATCATGATTAAGAGTACGCACTTCCATAATAACAGAGATTTTTGTTCTTTTATATAGTCAGTATAAAAGAAACTACCTCAAATGGTCCTGCTCAATACACTCATAGTGTACTAGTGTAATTTTATAGTCAAGATAAACTAATACCAAATTACACTACAACCACTCCAATAGTTTATCCCATTCCATCTTGGTTGTGAGCTACTATTTATAATATATAAGGAACTGATAACATGATCTTCTGTTTATCTTCTCACACCATGTTATCTTCAATATAAATTAAATGGACAACTACACTTAGCAAAAATGTAGACATTTGACCAATGTTATTCTTATAAATGTTTATACAAAAGCTAGGATTTTAGTATACATCCTAATAATCTCCCACTTATACTAAAAGACTATGCTGCTATATATGCTGCCATGCATCTGATTCCCATCCCCTCAACATGCTCATCAAAAGCTCTTGCCTTAAGGTCTTAGTGAAAAGATCCAGGTTACCTGCTGATGCAATCTAGGCGACAACAACTTCTCCTCATTATACGATGTCTCGTATTGGGTGGTACTTGCACTCTATGTGTTTACATGCCTTATGGGCTAGTGGTTCTTTCGAGTTTGCTACTGTACCACTTATTATCACAATACACTGTAATAATTTTGGGCAAACCAGGAATCACATCTAAGTCCATCATGAAGTTTCTAAGCCATACAACTTCTATGGCTGCCTCAGAGGCTGCCACATACTCAGCTTCCATGGTGGAGTCTGAAATGCATTTCTGCTTAACATACCTCCATTATTATGACTCTACTTCCTAAAATAAACACAAAACCCCGAGGTTGACTTACTATTTTTTCTATCTGATTAGAAATTTGAATCCGTTTAACCCATAGGGAGCAAGTTATTTGCTTGGTAAACCAGCATATAATCTCTAGTCCTTCTCAGGTACTTTAATATATGCTTTACGACAATCCAATGTCCTTGTCTTGGGTTAGTTTGATATCTGCTAACCATGCCCATGGAAAAATAGATATCCGATCTCGTACATAGCATCACATACATTAGGCTTCCTACAGCATAAGGAACTGCCTTTATTTCCTCTGTCTCTTTTGATGTCTTAAGAAGATATCTCTTTAGATATGGGTACTCCATGCCAAAAAGGTAGACAACCTTTCTTGGAGTTTTGCATGCTAAAACGAGCTAGGATAGTATTGATATATGAAGCTTGGGATAAGGACAATATCCTTTTCTTGTGATCCCTTATTACTTTGATCCCAAGAATATGTCCGCATTCTCCCAAGTCCTTCATATCTAATTTCTTGGATAACCATACCCTTACTTTTGACAACACTTTGATATTGTTGCCAACTAACAAAATGTCATCTATGTATAGTACAAGAAATACCACTACGTTTCCGTCACTATTCTTGTATACACAAGACTTATCCGGACATTGAATGAATCCATAAGACTGGATAACTTCATTAAACCGAATGTTCCAAGACCTTTAAGCTTGCTTCAATCCATAAATAGACCGATTGAGCTTACATACTAGATGCTCTTTGCCCTTTGCAATAAACCCCTCTGGTTGCTTCATATGGATACTTTCTTCAAGACTTCTGTTAAGGAAAGCTGTCTTGACATCTATTTGCCAAACCTCATAATCCATATGAGCATCAATAAATAAGATTATCTGGATAGACTTAAGCATAGCTACTGGCAAAAAAGTTTCCTCATAATCGATTCCCTCTTTCTGAGTATACCCCTTCGCAGCAAGCCTTGCTTTGAAGGTTTTCACCTTCCCGTCTACCCCTCTTTTCCTTTTGTAGATCCATTTACATCCAATAGATTTTACACTATTTGATAGTTCTACTAGCTCCCAGACTTTGTTAGAATACATAGATTCTATTTCAGAGTTCAACGCTCTTTGCCAAGATGTTACATCTTTATCTTGGAGTGCTTCATCATATGTTCAGGGATCAGGTTCATGTTCACCAGGGATCAAGTTCGAAAACTCTCCCAAAACATGAATCTTTCAGGTTTCCTAACAACCCTCCCACTACAACGAAGCACTGTTTATAATTGTGTATCATTTGTGACACGTGTTGCAGTTTCTTGTGGTATCTCATCTTGTACTGTTGGTACTAAGTTAGACGCGTCCTCTCTTTTTCTCAAGAACAATTTTACTCATGGGCTTGTGGTTCATAGTCCTCTTCTAAAATCGAGCATCGGTGCTAACAATTGTTGGAACCCCATGGTTGTTTTGGTGTGATCAACAAGTTAAGTTAGGTCTTGTGTGTTTCTAACCTAGTGTCTAAGTGTGCAGGAGCTTAGGAGCACAGGTAGTCGAGTGGAAGACGCAGCCAGTGAGAAGGACGGCACGCGGTGCGTCCGAGGGACGAGGCGCTGCGGAAGAGTACACCTGTGGACGAGAAGGAAGCACGCGGTGGTTCCGAGGGACGGAAGCCGGAGCAGAAGATTGCTCGGGGAGAAAGAGACGCAGCTAGCGAGAAGGACGGCACGCGGTGCGTCCGAGGGACGAAGACTACGGATGAGTACGCCGACGGACGAGAAGGAAACACGCGGTGATTCCGAGGGACGAGAAGCCGGAGGGAAGCCCGCTCGAGAAGACTGGAAGTTGGGTTTGGGTGAGCTCTTTTCCGGATGGCAGAGATCACCCAAGCGAGCGGATCCGGAGGAGAAGAACCGGATCGAGGCGGGACCGAACCAGAGAAGAGGTCCCGGATGAACGGGGCGGCCGGAGCCCTCTGGGGCGCTCGGAACCCTTCCGGGCGCTCGGACCTTGATTTTGACCAAGATCACGATTTACACGATTTGAACGTTGGGGGATAAAGTTTTATCCCCCAAGGGGCCCGGAACCCTTCCAGGCACCTCGACCAAGGCTATAAATATAGCCTTGGTCCAGAATGTAACGACCCGCCTTCTACTAACTAAGATGTAAGGTCGATCGTCACATTATGCTGTGCTAACTAATCCATGACTACCATTAAATCTAAGTGCGGAAGCTGTACTAATTAAAATTTTTGCTAAAATATTATCATTTCTTGGTTCTCCATGTGCTAAGGGTGTAATCTAAGCTATTCATGTCATTATTACCTCCCCTTATGGTCAAGGAACTTAACTAAGGGTTTCTAGCTAATATCAGGCCTCCCAATCGATCCACGGATCGATTGGAATGGTCGAATCGATCCGGAGATCGATTCAGAGGGATATTGTATCCGGACGTGGGTTGGATCGATCCAGTGATCGATTCAGCACGCTACTGTGCTCGATCCCAGAGCCTTCTGTTCGCGACAGAACTTGCTGGATCGATCAGCTGATCGATCCAGAGGCCTACTGTTCGCGAGTCCAATTGCCCAGTCGATCCTTCGATCGATTGGAAACTCTCGAATCGATCAGCTGATCGATTCGAGTTTCTGATTTCGTGCCAAAGGCCTGATTTCAACACTTGTTCGTGCCAAAGTTACTTATAACTATTCTAAACCAAACACAAAACATTCTAACATCATAAAATAGTGTGCTAACATGATAGAATGCATGATTAACTAGTTCATAACATTTAACTTACTAAGGTGCAAAATAACCAAAACGCTAAAAAGTTCTAATGCTTAAACAAGCTTGCTGAATTCCCTAAGATCTTTGTTCCAAGTCCCATCCCCACACATCTTCATCGCATTGCCCTCCAGCCTCCGCTAGTCCATCTTTCCCTTACCTTTATCTGCAGTATAAGGAAAAAGTATCTGTAAACTTTCGCTTAGTAAGAAACCATCTACCTCACTAAAACATGCAATCGATGCAAATCATGCTTTGAAAATATGCTATTTAAAACATGTACTGATTGAACTAAAACATGGTATGCTATCATACAATACATAGCAATCAAAAGCTAGTCATGGCATACTATCATCTAAAGCATGTGTAACATGAACTGAACATAGAGCTATCATACATAATCATAAAAGTGAGCTGAGCTGAAGCATGAACTGAGCTAAACTAAACTAAGCTAGTACTGAATTTAAACCGTATACACAACTGATTTTTGAGAATTTAAAAACTATACATATAATAGATGAAAATATATAATCATGCTGCTAATGGGCCCGGCAACTGTACGTGCTATGCGCGCATCCCTAACTAGACCCGGGTTTGCAAGTCCCGAATTTAGTAGGGCTACTAGGTTATCTGAACTTAGGGACGATTGTGGGAGCCCAACCCAATGGATATGTAATCCAGTACAGTGCCACTGAAAAGTAAAATACTGAACATAAGCTAATAAATCCTTGCCTTGCTTTTACTAGGTTGTCTAAACCTAGAACTAGGTTATCTAAACCTAGAGGCGACTGTGGGAGCCCACCCATTGGACATCTAGTCCTATAAAAACTGAAGCAAGACTAAATAAACTGTACAAATGCTTCTTTTGCATTTATCTAAGCTACTAAAAATACCTAAGTTGCATTTTTCTGTGCTAAACAATTTAATCGAACACTTGGTATGCGCTAATTCCCATCCTTTGTGTCGATTGTCTACAAATTACTAAACTAAGACATGAAATTCACACGAAAGCTACTTATACTACAGGTGAGGGGTTTCTTACCTCTTGTTCGGATTTTCTTACGATTCTAATCGCTAGATTTCCGGAGGGGACGATCCTTTCGACGATCTTCTCGCGTCTATGCGTTCCTCTCGCGGAGGGGAGCATCCTCATGTCGAAGTCATCGCCGGAAAGTGCCCTTGGGCGGAACCCTATCCTTCCTTGTGGTTGGCGCTGAGAGAGGAAGAGAAGGGAGAGGGGTCGGCGGGATTAGGTTGAGGAAAGGAGAAGTCTCGTTAAAAAGTTATCTCCTCACTAATTAATTCCCTATTTATATCAAGTGGTAATCTCGGCCCAACTTGAATATTAATTTAATTGTTTCCCTTCCTTTCAGCACGGCCCTGCTGGGTTCACTTGGTTGCTAAGGTTCACCATAAGTCATAGGACCCATAGGTCTCGGGTTCAATTCCCGCTGAAGCTATTTTCGTTTTCTATTTATTTTTGCTACTTCCGCTATTTTAATAATTCCATAAAAATATTCTTAAATTCCAGAAAAATCATAGAATATTTCTAAAAATAATTTGAGAATTTTCGGGGGTTACAATCCCCCATACCTTATAAAAAGTTCATCCTTGAACTTAGAATAACTCTGGGTACTTCTGTCTCATACTAGCTTCTGTCTCCCAAGTTGCCTCTTCTGCTGTGTGACTGTGCCAAATGACTTTGACTAATGGTACTTCCTTGTTCCGCAATTTCTTAACTGCTCGATCTATTATCCGAATAGGCCGACTGTCATAGCTGAGGTCTTCGCGGATCTGTACCGACTGGGACTCAATCACCTGGGTGGCATCTGGGATATGATTCTTTAGCATAGAGACATGAAATACATTGTGAACAGCTGACATTTCCTGAGGTAGCTCTAGCTCATATGCTACCTTGCCAACTCTCCTGCTGATAAGGTATGGTCCCACAAATCTGGGACTTAGCTTGCCCTTCTTCCCAAAATGCATTACTCCCTTCATGGGAGCTACTCTGAGGAACACTGAATCCCCAACTGAATACTCTATCAGCATAGCTTTTCTGGCGGCTCTGAGCTGTCTCTATCCTCTGGCGGATCTGCTGTATAGCTGCTGTGGTATCTACTACTAGATCTGTCTGAAGTTCTAGTTCTTTCTATTCACCACTCTCATACCAGCAGATTGGAGATCTACACCTCCGCCCATAGAGAGCCTCGTAAGGTGCCATACCGATAGTGGCCTGATAGCTGTTGTTGTATGCAAATTCTGCTAGACTTAGATATTTGCACCAACTTCTTTTGAAATCTAGGGCACATGCTCGGAGCATATCTTTGAGTACCTGATTTACTCGCTCCGTCTGTCCATCTGTCTGCGGATGGAAAGCTGTGCTAAACTTTAACTTCGTGCCCAAAGCTGACTGTACGCACTCCCAGAAGTTTGATGTGAACCTACTGTCCCTGTTTGAGATAATGGTTTGTGGGACTCCATGTAATCTAACGATCTCCTTGAGATACAACTGTGCTAGATGTTCCATGGAGTAGGATATCCTGATAGCTAAGAAGTGGGCTGATTTATTCAACCTGTCGACTATTACCCAGATGGTATCAAAACCATTCGTGGTTCTGGGTAATCCTACTATGAAATCCATAGAAATGTCTTCCCACTTCCATTCTGGAATCTGGATGGGCTGTAAAACTCCTCCTGGTCTCTGATATTCTGCCTTAACCCTCTGACAGGTTAGGCAGGTGCTGACATATCGAGCGATGTCTCTCTTCATCCCAGGCCACCAAAAACGTTTCTTCAAGTCCTGATACATTTTGGTGGAGCCAGGATGCATCGCATAGGGAGTCTTGTGAGCCTCATCTAAAATCTTTCTTCGTAGTTCCTCCTGATCTGGAACACATAATCTGTCGCCAAAGTACAACACCCCGCTAGCGGACACTCTGAATTCTCCACTTTCTGATTCTGCTAATCCTTGCTTGATTTTCTGAATTTCAGGATCCTGCTCCTGAGCTGTCTGAATGTCACCAAGTAAGGTAGACTCTAATGTCATAGTAGAGAGCTGTCCAACTATGAGTTCAAGACCGAAATCTGTGATCTCTTTCTGTAGGGGCGGTGACATGGCTACTAGAGATAATAGGGCAGCACTGGACTTTCTGCTAAGGGCGTCTGCTACCCTATTTGCTTTTCCTGGGTGGTAGAGGATGTCTATATCGTAATATTTGACCAGCTCTAGCCATCTGCGCTGTCGCATATTCAGATCCTTCTGAGTGAAGAAGTACTTCAGACTCTGATGATCTGTATACACTCTACACTGAGCCCCATACAAGTAATGTCTCCAATTTTGAGAGTGAACACCACTGTTGCGAGCTCAAGGTCGTGAGTGGGGTAATTCCTCTCATAATCCTTGAGTTGTCTGGAGGCATAGGCGATCACCTTGCCATTTTGCATCAGCACTGCTCCTAGTCCCAATTTAGAGGCATCACTATATATATCAAAGTTGTCTATGTTTTCTGGTAGAGTCAGAATAGGTGCGCTGGTCAATCTCCTTTTCAGCTCGCTGAAACTGTTCTCGCAGTCCTCTGTCCACTGAAACTTTCTCTGTAATAACCTGCTAATCCCAGAAAGCTTCTGATCTCGTTGGCGTTCTTGGGTCTTTTCCAGTTACTCACAGCTTCTATCTTACTGGGGTCTACCATGATACCATCCTTTGAGATGATGTGACCCAGGAAGGACACCTGATTTAACCAAAATTCACATTTTGTGAACTTGGCATACAGCTGATTCTACTGAAGGGTCTGCAATACTGTTCTCAGGTGCTCTGCGTGTTCTTCATGAGTCCTGGAGTAGATAAGGATGTCATCGATGAATACGATAACGAACTTATCTAAGTATTCCCTGAATACCCTGTTCATGAGGTCCATGAAAGTAGCTGGAGCATTTGTCACACCAAAGGACATGACTACGAACTCATAATGTCCGTATATTGTCCTGAATGCTGTCTTGGGTATATCCCCTTCCTTGACTTTCACCTGGTGATAACCTGATCTGAGGTCTATTTTAGAGAACACCGCTGCTCCCTTTAGCTCGTCGAACAGGTCATCTATTCTGGGAAGAGGATACCTGTTCTTGATCGTGACTTGGTTCAGTGCCCTGTAGTCTATGCACAAGCGCATGCTCCCGTCCTTCTTCTTCACGAACAATACAGGCGCTCCCCATGGTGAGTGACTAGGGCGTATGAAGCCTTTGTCAAGCAGCTCCTGTAGTTGCTCATGAAGTTCCTTCAGTTCTGCTGGAGTCATGCGGTACGGTGCTTTGGAAATAGGATTGGTACCGGGAATGAGCTCTATCTCGAATTCAATCTCCCTGTCTGGTGCTAAGTTTGGTAACTCTTCAGGGAAGACTGCTGGGTAGTCACATACGACTCAGACCTTTGCTAACTGTTGGTCCTTGTCCTGACTGGTACTGACTACGTGTGCTAAAAATCCCGTACCTCCTGAATCCATTAATCTCTGTGCCTTCATAGCTGAGAGAACCCTCTTGGCCTTTCTTTTGGGTTCTCCGATGAACTCGAACTGTGCTTCTGCTTCAGGTTGGAATACGACTTTCTGCTTACGACATTCTATTGAGACACCGTATTTGATCAAGAAGTCCATCCCGAAGATGACATCGTAGTCAGTCATATTTAGCACTATCAGATCACAAAAGAGCTCTCTGTCGGCTATAATGACTGGCACTGCTTTGAGCCAGTGCGTGGATGCCATAATTTCTCCTGTTTCTCCTGAAGGTAATGTCGTCAGAAACTGACTACTGAGTACCTCTGGAGGTATTGCCAACTTCTTTGCAAATGCCCGGGATATATATGAATGGGTTACCCTAGTATCGAATAAGACAGTTGTACTTTGCTGTAAAATACTAATCTGACCTGTAACAACTGTCGAGGCATTTGCTACGTCCTCTCTGGTCAGCGAGTAGATTCGTGCATTTGTCGTGGCTGGAGGGGCTTCTAGTCGGCCCTGGCAGATGTGTGGACCATCTAAAGCGGCCTGCATATGATGTAGCTGTGCTGGCTGGCCTCCATACTGTATCGGCTGTGGTTGAGGAAGACATGTCTTGTTCGGGCATTGCTTAGCCATATGCCCTTCTTGTCCACATTCAAAGCATCCCCGTGTGCCCTTGCGACAAACTCCTAGGTGAAATTTCCCACAAGTAGCACATTTGGGATAACTAGGCTGTTTGCTGGTTGGTCCTCCCTTTGGGTAACTCCCTGGTTTGCGCTTGTTGCTGGAGTTCCCTTTCCAGTTAGAGATGTGGCCCTGTTGTTTCTGAGTACCTGACCCTCCTTGACCTTTAGATTCTGAGAGGACTTGCTTCTGCTGATTGATATTATTCTGGTAGTGCTCGGTGGTCAGAGCACTGCTGACTAGTTCTTCGGTGGTTTGCGGCCTATGAATGCCGCCAGCCACGTTCATCGCTATTTCCGGCCTCAGCATCTTGAGCATCAACCGGACTCTTTCTTTTTCTGTGCTGACTAGTTCGGGGCATAGACGAGCCAATCTATTGAATTTCTTCACGGCTTCTTCAACTGATAGGTTGCCCTGACGAAACTCGGTGAAATCGTCGTAGTGGCGGTTTGTAACCCGCATGTGAAAGAATTCCTCAAAGAACTCCTTCTCGAAGTCAGCCCATGTCATCTGGTTTACTGGGCGCTTCGCTCTAATTCTCTCCCACCACATGCGTGCATCTCCTGTCAGACAAAAGGAGGCGCACTTCACCAGTCCAGAAGCTCCATCGTACTCTCCAGTGTTTTGAACCAGGCTTGAGCATCCCATGGTTCACTGGTGCCTGAGAAGTTCTCTGGCTTGACTCTCTGCCACTGGATCAGATAGGCTTCTCTCTGTGTTCCTGCTGCTGGAGCTACTGGTGCTGCAGGCTGGACTGGTGGAACCTCTAAGACTACTGGCATTGCTAGGTTTGGTTCCGGGGTGACAGTGGAAGTATTCTGCTGATTAGCCTTTAAAGTGGCTATCTCCTCGTGCTAGGGCTCAGTAGCTGGGGCCCTTCTAGCTGGGCGTCCTCGTGCCATTTCTAAAGACATAGAGGATATACATACTAAGGCAATCATGTTTATATAACTACTATCACTATCATGTTAGGTACTATCATCAATCAACATGCTACAGTATCTATAAACATGAAAGAAAGAACATAATAAAGTGAGAGACGTTTCTTACTTGGAAGCTGCAGGTTCAATGTTGATGTGTGTGTAGGAAGTATGGAACACTGCTCTGATACCACTCTACTAAGGTCGATCGTCACATTATGCTGTGCTAACTAATCCATGACCACCATTAAATCTAAGTGCGGAAGCTGTACTAATTAAAATTTTTGCTAAACTATTATCATTTCTTGGTTCTCCATGTGCTAAGGGTGTAATCTAAGCTATTCATGTCATTATTACCTCCCCTTATGGTCAAGGAACTTAACTAAGGGTTTCTAGCTAATATCAGGCCTCCCAATCGATCCACGGATCGATTGGAATGGTCGAATCGATCCGGAGATCGATTCAGAGGGATATTGTATCCGGACGTGGGTTGGATCGATCCAGCACGCCACTGTGCTCGGGGCAATATTCGGATCGATCGGTCAATCGATCCAGTGATCGATCCCAGAGCCTTCTGTTCGCGACAGAACTTGCTGGATCGATCAGCTGATCGATCCAGAGGCCTACTGTTCGCGAGTCCAATTGCCCAGTCGATCCTTCGATCGATTGGAAACTCTCGAATCGATCAGCTGATCGATTCGAGTTTCTGATTTCGTGCCAAAGGCCTGATTTCAACACTTGTTCGTGCCAAAGTTACTTATAACTATTCTAAACCAAACACAAAACATTCTAACATCATAAAATAGTGTGCTAACATGATAGAATGCATGATTAACTAGTTCATAACATTTAACTTACTAAGGTGCAAAATAACCAAAACGCTAAAAAGTTCTAATGCTTAAACAAGCTTGCTGAATTCCCTAAGATCTTTGTTCCAAGTCCCATCCCCACACATCTTCATCGCATTGCCCTCCAGCCTCCGCTAGTCCATCTTTCCCTTACCTTTATCTGCAGTATAAGGAAAAAGTATCTGTAAACTTTCGCTTAGTAAGAAACCATCTACCTCACTAAAACATGCAATCGATGCAAATCATGCTTTGAAAATATGCTATTTAAAACATGTACTGATTGAACTAAAACATGGTATGCTATCATACAATACATAGCAATCAAAAGCTAGTCATGGCATACTATCATCTAAAGCATGTGTAACATGAACTGAACATAGAGCTATCATACATAATCATAAAAGTGAGCTGAGCTAAACTAAACTAAGCTAGTACTGAATTTAAACCGTATACACAACTGATTTGTGAGAGTTTAAAAACTATACATATAATAGATGAAAATATATAATCATGCTGCTATTAGGCCCGACAACTGTACGTGCTATGCGCGCATCTCTAACTAGACCCGGGTTTGCAAGTCCCGAATTTAGTAGGGCTACTAGGTTATCTGAACCTAGGGACGACTGTGGGAGCCCAACCCAATGGATATCTAATCCAGTACAGTGCCACTGAAAAGTAAAATACTGAACATAAGCTAATAAATCCTTGTCTTGCTTTTACTAGGTTGTCTAAACCTAGAACTAGGTTATCTAAACCTAGAGGCGACTGTGGGAGCCCACCCATTGGACATCTAGTCCTGTAAAAATTGAAGCAAGACTAAATAAACTATACAAATGCTTCTTTTGCATTTATCTAAGCTACTAAAAATGCCTAAGTTGCATTTTTTTGTGCTAAACAATTTAATCGAACACTTGGTATGCGCTAATTCGCATCCTTTGTGTCGATTGTCTACAAATTACTAAACTAAGACATGAAATTTACACGAAAGCTACTTATACTGCAAGTGAGGGGTTTCTTACCTCCTATTCGGATTTTCTTACGATTCTAATCGCTAGATTTCCGGAGGGGACGATCCTTTCGACGATCTTCTCGCGTCTATGCGTTCCTCTTGCGGAGGGGAGCGTCCTCGTGTTGAAGTCATCGCCGGAAAGTGCCCTTGGGAGGAACCCTAGCCTTCCTTGTGGTTGGCGCCGAGAGAGGAAGAGAAGGGAGAGGGGTCGGCGGGAATAGGTTGAGGAAAGGAGAAGTCTCGTTAAAAAGTTATCTCCTCACTAATTAATTCCCTATTTATATCAAGTGGTAATCTTGGCCCAATTTGAATATAAATTTAATTGTTTCCCTTCCTTTCAGCACGACCCTGCTGGGTTCACTTGGTTACTAAGGTTCACCATAAGTCATAGGACCCATAGGTCTCGGGTTCAATTCCCGCTGAAGCTATTTTCGTTTTCTATATATTTTTGCTACTTCCGCTATTTTAATAATTCCATAAAAATATTCTAAAATTCCAGAAAAATCATAGAATATTTCTAAAAATAATTTTGAGAATTTTCGGGAAAGTGCATCGATGAAGGGGGAGACACGTCGAAAGAAAGCAGCAGCTCAGGGGGAGAAACAGACAACGAAATCGACTAGGTAAGTCATGTTAGCAAGAGCCCTAGAGCCAATCATTTGATGATTGTATTTTGGACTTGTTGTATCATATTCTATATAAATAAAGGCATTTGGTTTTTGGTTATTATACTTACTTGTGCCAAATAAACTAAGTATAATAACGTCCTTGAGTAGACGGTTCTCACCTATATCAATCGGTTAGTTGAACCGATAGTGAGATGATATAGGGACCACTACTCTTAATCATTCCTAGTCGATTATTAACATTCAGGGACAATGTTAATGCAATAAGACTAGCATGTAGGTCAACTCGATGACTTGATCTCACAAGTCATGGATATAGAGATATCAAGTTGACACATGGGTATGCATTGGAGAATGTATACTGAATGACCCGCCATGAGAAAGTATCATGGATTGTTTTATGAGTGTCATATACTTTCTCATGTGGCTATTAGTATGACTACTAGTCCTTAGACCTGAAGTCACCATGGATCTCTACATAAGGAGTTATGTACTTTGGTTTCGTCAAACGTCACCCGTAACTGGGTGTACTATAAAGGTGATTACTGGGTATGTAATGAATTATGCAGAGGGATGTGAGTGATGTAGATGGGATCTATCCCTCCTATATGACGGGAGTGACATCGATATTCTTGATAGAGTGAGACCACGAAGTGCATGGTAATGCCCAAATGAGTCAATATAGGATATTGAGCTCATTTGATTTAGTGAGTCTACTTGGAGTTCAAGATTTAGATTGATTAGAGGATGACACGGTCTATGCCTCATATTGATCAATCTAGATGTCTAGGATAGAAGGACACTTGTCATATTTTGTGAGGATTCACAATTAGTAGTCACAAGGTGATGTTGGATCTCAACATTCTTGTAACTTGGGTAGTAATGATGTGTTGCTAGATACCGCTCTTTACTTATGCTCCTAAATGGGTTTAGTGACATTGCCAATGTTACAAGAACCTTTAGGGTCACACACTAAGAGCAATTAGATGGAGATTAGGTTCATTAGATGAACCTAAATGATTACGTTCATATGATGAACCAAATTGGATTAAGAGTAATCCAAAGTAGGCTAATTGAGTTGGACTCAATTTGGTTCATGTGTTAAGTGAGTCTAATTTGGACTTAGACTCATTTAATTAATTTAATTAATTTAATTCAATGAATAGAGATTCATTAAATTAAAATTGACTTGAACCAATGGTTAGATTAGATCAACCAAGGGAGAGAAGTGGTCAAGTTTGACTTGACTTAAGTAGGAAGATGAAGAGTTAAGTTTTGACTTGACTTTGACTTGACCAATGCCACATCATCAAGGCTTCTTCATTTGGACAAGTTTGACTTGACCAAATGCCACCTCATGGAGGAGATCAAGAGACTTGACTCTTGATATTTCATGGGGGTTACATGCCTTGAAGTGGCCGGCCACTTTTAGGTGGAATGAGAAATTGATTTTTCATTCAAGTGGTTGTAACTCCATCTTCTTCTTCCTCTTGAGTTTTTCTTCTTGCTCTCCCTCTCCTCCCTACTGATCTCTAAGGTTGCTAGCACATCCTTAGAGATTTTTCTCCATCTCTTGCTTGTGTGGATACACATAGAGAAGTGTCTACTTTGACACTTTCGAGATCCGGCGAACCGAGGACAAGCTGGATTGCGAAGGGCTTCGCATCAAGGGTATATTCTTTCATCCTTATAGATCTACTGTAGATCGAGGTTTAGAAACTCGTACTCATATTTTTGAAATCTATTCTTCGCACGAGATCCAGTGGCATGGGTGATTCGGGGTTTTCGCGACGTGAAAACGCGGTTTTCGCGGCCCGAAAAACCCAACAGTGGTATCAGAGCCACGTGCGAAGCGAGTACGAGTTTAGATTCATATTTTTATGAAAAATATATATCTGTAAACTTTCTGTAAATTAATGTTTTTATAGTTTTTATGGGTAATTTTCTCGTAGAAGCGAAGCACAAGTGTTTCGGCATTTGTAGGCTTCCGCTACCGGGAAGATTTTTCCAAAACGGCTTGGTTTCGCCCCAAATCTTTTTGGGACAGCGGGCTAAGGCGCTATTAGATCACAAAGAAACCCTCGCGATGGTTAGATCGTGGGTAGGGGCGCTGCCCCTAGCCCCGCAAGGGGATTCGTTCCGCGATTGCTCCCGAAAACGCTAAACGGGACCGCCGGGAAAAATTTACTCATAAAATTGTAAAAATTATGAAAATTACAGAAAATTATGAAAAAATATATAATTTAGAATTATATATTAATTTTGTGATAGTCATGCCCCAAAAGACCCAATGTGATTGGATTTGTGTTGTAATTCATAATACGGTCTGCGTGCCGTTATGTGATGTGCGTGCTGTATTTTTTTTATTTTATTCATGACCTGCGCGTCATGCCTTTCTCTTATATTCTGGTTGTAAATTAGATTTAGACTCGAATGTAACTCGAGTTTAAAAATTGTAATGTAAATTTTGAAGCGGTGGAAGGTCCACACGAGACGGAGTTACGAGGAGGGCGCGAGCAACACAAGGTGGTCAAAGGAAGGAGTTTGAGAAGCTGTTGACCTTAGGTTGACCGTCCGATCTTCTCATTGGCTTGAGAAGATCGTAGTAGGGACATGACACAATCACAAAATAATTTAATTAATTGCTTATATGTATGTGATGCATGTTTAATTAAGTAGTTAATTAGTGCCTAGCGATTAGATTAGATCTAAATCGTGCACATGATGCACCCCACGATTAGATTAGATCTAAATCAAGTATTTGATACGCATCATCATTTAGATTAGATCTAAATCGCGTCAACTAAGTATAATAACGTTCTTAAGTAGACGGTTCTCACCTATATCAATCGGTTAGTTGAACCGATAGTGAGATGATATAGGGAACACTACTCTTAATCATTCCTAGTAGAGTATTAACATTCAGGGACAATGTTAATGCAATAAGACTAGCATGTAGGTCAACTCGATGACTTGATCTCACAAGTCATGGATATAGAGATATCAAGTTGACACATGGGTATACATTAGAGAATGTATACTGAATGACCCGCCATGAGAAAGTATCATGGATCGTTATATTAGTGTCATATACTTTCTCATGTGGCTATTAGTATGACTACTAGTCCTTAAACCTGAAGTCACCATGGATCCCTACATAAGGAGTTATGTACTTTGGTTTCGTCAAACGTCACCCGTAGCTGGGTGGACTATAAAGGCGATTACTGGGTATATAACGAATTATGCAGAGGGATGTGAGTGATGTAGATGAGATCTATTCCTCTCATATGACGGGAGCGACATCGGTATTCTTGATAGAGTGAGACCACGAAGTGCATAGCCATGCCCAAATGAGTCAATATAGGATATTGAGCTCATTTGATTTAGTGAGTCTACTTGGAGTTCAAGATTTAGATTGGTCAGAGGATGACATGGTCTATGCCTCACATTGATCAATCTAGATGTCTAGGATAGAAGGACACTTGTCATATTTTGTGAGGAGTCACAATTAGTAGTCACAAGGTGATGTCGGATCTCGACATTCTTGTAACTTGGGTAGTAATGATGTGTTGCTAGATACCGCTCATTACTTATGCTCCTAAATGAGTTTAGGGCATTGCCAACGTTACAAGAACCTATAGGGTCACACACTAAGGACAATTAGATGGAGATTAGGTTCATATGATGAACCAAGAGGATTAGATTCATTTGATGAATCAAATTGGATTAAGAGTAATCCTAATTGGGCTAACTTGAGTTAGACTCAAGTTGATTCATGTGTTCAATGAGTCTAATTTAGATTATCACTCATTGAATCAATTTAATTTAATGAATTAGATTCATTATATATTAAATTGGCTTGAATCAAATGGTTAGATTAGATCAACCATGGAAGAGGTTTGGTCAAGTTTGACTTGACTTGAGAGGAAGATTAAAAGTCAAGTTTGACTTGACTTTATGCCACCTGATTGGTGAGTTGGCATTGATGTGGACTAATGATGTTACTCCACATCATCATCATGGTTGCCACCTCATGGGAGTTACTAGTGAGTGCCACCTCATGGAGGTTACATTCTCTCCTTGATGACAACTTAATGCATTAATGAGGGGAGTTACACATGAGAAAAGTGGCCGGCCACATTTTGAATGGTGTGTGAATTGATTTTCATTATTTATTCAAGTGTGGAATTTTGCATCTTCTTCCTCTCAAGCTCTCCCTCTCCTCCTTCCTTGGCCGAACCACATAGGTGCTAGCACACCTTGGTTTTTGGTCACCTCCACCTAGTGTGTTCATGTGGAAACGTGTAGAGAGTTGTCTACATTGACAACTTCGATATCCGGCGTACCGAGGACGAGCGGGATACGTAAAAGGGCATGCAACAAGGGTAAAGATCTTCATCATGTAGATCTAGAAGTTTTGTAACTCGTACTCGTATGTTTTCGAATTTTTCTTCGCACGAGATCCGTTGGCTAGGGTGATTCGGGGTTTCCGCGAAGCGAAAAAGCGGTTTTCGTCGCCCGAAAAACCCAACAGTGGTATCAGAGCCATGTGCGAAGCTTGTACGAGTTTAATTTGATTTTTATGAAAAATTAAAGCTTCTGTACATTTCTGTAAATTTATGGTTTTTATAGTTTTAAGAGTAATATTTCTCGTAGAAGCGAAGCACAAGTGTTTATACACTTGTAGGCTTCGACTACCGAGAAGTTTTTTCTGAAACGGCATCGTTTCGACCCAAATCTTTTTGGGACAGCGGGATAAGGTGCTCTTGGATCGCTTAGGAGCAACTCACGATGGTTAGATTGCGGGTAGGGGTACTGCCCCTAACCCCGCAAGGGGATTTGCTCCGCGATTGCGCCCGAAATCGCTAATCAGGACCGCTGGGAAAAATTTACTCATAAAATATGTAAAATTATGAAAAATTACAGAAATATATAATTTTGAATTATATATTAATTTTGTGATAGTCATGGCCCAAAGACCCAATTTGATTGGACAATATGTGTTGTAATTCATAATACGGCCTGCGTGCCGTTATGTGATGTGCGTGCTTGTATTTCTATTTATTTTTATTTTATTTTCGTGACTTGCGCGTCGTGCCTTTCTCATATATTCTGGTTGTAAATTAGATTTAGACTCGAATGTAACTCGAGTTTCAAAATTGTAATGTACAAAATTGGAGCTGTAGAAGGTCCACTCGAGACGGAGTTACGAGGAGGGTGTGAGCAACACGAGGTGGTCAAAGGAAGGAGCTTGAGAAGCTGTTGACCTTAGGTTGACCATTCGATCTTCTCATTGGCTTGAGAAGATCGTAGTAGGGCCATGACATAATCACAAAATTATTTGATTAATTATTTAATTAATTATTTTGTGTGTATGTGATGCATGCTAGTTAATTAAGTAATTAATTAGTGCCTTACGATTAGATTAGATCTAAGTCGTGCACATGATGCACCCTTCGATTAGATTAGATCTATCGAGTATATGATACGCATCATCGTTTAGATTAGATCTAAATCATGCCAACTCGTAATGCCTACCATGCCGTGATACCTACCACTACCTCGATCGCATGTAGTTGTTGAATCTGCCAAAGCAGAGCAACACATACTATCTTGGTAGGGTACGGAGGGACAATCTTAGTCCCGCCTATCAACGCATGGGTGAGTACAACTCAATTAGATTGAGTATTCCTAGTTAACTCGGTGGGATCGAGTATAACTATAGGCATTCTTCCAACGGTTGGAAAGATAGGTCAAAATCACATTTATATTAACTCTCGGGCGTATTAGCCAAAGCTAACTCGAGTTTTAATATCAATGCGGATCTTGATCCTATAAACAAGAGTTGCATAGAGATGTAATTGGTAATCGTTACCTACCAATCATACTAAGTCTTGGGCGTATTAACCAAAGCTAACTCAAGTGTTAGTATGATGTGGATCTGGTCCCACGTGAATTATAGAATTCAGTGGGAGCATCATTTAGTTAAAGGCCTAATTAAATGATTAAGAATATGATACTTATTTATGCATTTATTTCTGTTGTAGAATTTCCAGGACGTTGAATACGAACACCTTCTCTCTGCGATCTGTCCTTAAGAAGGACAAGCTCAACGGAGCAAATTTCCAGGACTAGTACAGGAACCTAAGAATAGTTCTCACCCAAGAACGTAAACTGTACGTTCTGGAGCAGCCCATTCCAGATGCTTACAAGAAGCATCAAGATGACACATTAGATGTGTCCTGTCTTATGCTCGTGACCATGAACTTTGAGCTTCAGAAGCAACATCAGTTGATGAGTGCTTACGATATGGTTGAACATCTTTGTCACCTATATCAAGGAAAAGCAAGGCACTGGAAGAGGAACTCCAAAGAATACCTGGAAGATCTTAAGAAGAAGAGAAATAAGATTTCTACTTCAGGTATACATGTTATAGAAGTCAACCTCTCTATTTCTTCATCGTGGGTATTAGATACCGGATGTGCTTCGCACATTTGTACCAATGTACAAGCGCTGAGAAATAGCAGGACATTGACGAAGGGTGAGGTAGACCTACGAGTAGGCAATGGAGCACGGGTTGCTGCTATTGCTGTAGGAACTTACTATCTATCTCTGCCCTCTAGGCTAGTACTAGAATTAGATGATTGTTGTTATGTGCCTGCCTTGACTAAGAACATAATTTCAGTTTCTTGTTTGGACAAGAAAGGATTTTCGTTTACAATAAAGAACAAATGTTGTTCTATCTATTTAATCGATATGTTCTATTGTAGTGCACCTTTGATGAACGGACTCTATATTCTAGACCTTGAGAGCCTTTCTATAACATAAATACTAAGAGGTTCAAGTCAAATAACCTGAACCAAACCTATCTCTGGCACTGTCGCTTAGGTAATATAAATGACAAGCGCTTATCCCAGCTCCATAAAGATGGTTTGCTGGACTCATTTGATTTTGAATCATATGAGATATGCGAGTCATGCCTACGAGGCAAGATGACCAAGACTCCCTTTAGTGGGCACAATGAAAGAGTGACTGATTTGTTAGGACTCATACATAGTGATGTATGTGGCCCTTTCAATGTCTCTGCTAGAGGCGGTTATAGGTACTTCATCACATTTACTGATGACTTCAGTAGATATGGTTATGTGTACTTGATGACACATAAGTCTGAATCCTTTGAAAAGTTCAAAGAATTCAAGAATGAAGTACAGAACCAGCTTGAGATACTTCGATCCGATCGAGGTGGAGAATACCTTAGCCATGAGTTCCGTGACTATCTAGCTAAGTGTGTGATTCTATCCCAACTCACTCCTCCTGGAACACCACAGTGGAATGGTGTATCCGAACGGAGGAATCGTACCTTATTGGATATGGTACGATTTATGATGAGTCACACAGATCTTCCGACATATCTATGGGGATATGCTCTAGACACGGCAGTTTTCATTCTCAACCGAGTTCCATCCAAGGCCGTGATAAAGACACCATATAGGATATGGACTGGGAGAGACGCCCAGGTGTCTTTCATGAGGATTTGGGGTTGTGACGCTTACGTTAGACGTCAGGTCTCAGACAAATTAGGACCCAAATCCGACAAGTGCTATTGGATATCCCAAGGAAACTAAGGGATATTACTTCTACATTCCCAGTCAGCACAAAGTAGTTGTGGCAAAGACTGGGATCTTTCTAGAAAGGGACTTTGTTTCTAGAAAGACTAGTGGGAGCGCGTTCGATCTTGAAGAAGTTCAAGATGCGAACAATAGCACTGATGCCTCGATGGAAATTGAACTGGAACCACAAAGTGTTGTGGATGATGTTGTTCCACAAAGAGTTGAGGAACAACGACCAGTTCAAGTAGACATACCGCTTCGCAGGTCTGATAGGGTACGTCGTCAGCCTGAGAGATACTCATTTCTCTTGTCTGACCATGATGACATTGTGCTCATAGAGGATGAGCCTACCACCTATCAGGAAGCTATGATGAGACCAGATTCCGAGAAATGGCTAGAGGTCATGAGATCCGAAATGGAATCCATGTACACCAACCAAGGATGGACTTTGGTTGATCCACCTGAAGGGGTAAAACCCATTGGGTGCAAGTGGGTCTTTAAGAGAAAGACTGACATGGATGGACTTATCTATAAGGGTCGCTTGGTAGCTAAAGGTTTCAAGCAGATTCATGGTATTGACTATGATGAAACCTTTTCTCCAGTAGCGATGTTTAAGTCCATTCGGATCATGCTTGCTATTGCAGCCTACCATGACTATGAGATATGGCAGATGGATGTCAAAATCATGTTTCTGAATGGAAACCTACTCGAGGATGTGTACATGACACAACCTGAGGGTTTTGTAGATCCACAGCATACTAGCAGAGTATGCAAGCTGCATAGGTCCATATATGGACTAAAGCAAGCTTCTCGGAGCTGGAATCTTCGATTCGATGATGCAATCAAACAATTTAGTTTCATCAATAACGAAGATGAACCTTGTGTCTACAAGAAGGTTGTAGGGGACATAGTTGTCTTCCTCATATTGTATGTGGATGACATACTGCTCATTGGGAAGGACATCCTTATGCTTCAGTCTGTCAAGACCTGGCTAGGGAGTTGCTTCTCAATGAAGGACTTAGGTGAGACATCCCGTATTCTAGGGATACAGATCTATAGAGATAGATCTAAGAGATTGCTTGGCCTAAGTCAGAGTACATACATTGACAAGGTACTCCTTCGATTTGCCATGTAGAACTCCAAGAAGGGATTTCTGCCGATGTCACATGGCGTGAGTCTTTCAAAGACTCAAGGTCCCTCTTCTAGAGAGGAGAGAGACTGCATGGATCATATCCCTTATGCTTCAGCCATAGGATCGATCATTTATGCCATGCTATGTACTCGACCTGATGTCTCGCATGCTTTGAGCATGACGAGCATATACCAGTCAGATCCAGGTGAAAGTCACTGGATAAAGGTCAAGAATATTCTTAAGTACTTAAGAAGGACTAAAGAATATTTCTTGATATATGGAGGCAATGATGAGCTAGCTGTAAAGGGTTATAGTGATGCTAGCTTCCAGACCGACCAGGATGATTATAGATCGCAGTCGGGGTTCGTATTTTGCATTAATGGTGGTGCTGTGAGCTGGAAGAGTTCGAAACAGGACACAGTAGCTGATTCTACGACAGAGGCCGAGTATATTGTTGCATCAGAGGCAGCAAAAGAGGCAGTTTGGATTCGCAAGTTCATCACTGAACTTGGGGTGGTTCCTAGCATTGCTGACCCTATTGAGCTCTATAGCAACCTCGCTCACACCAGCGGACCAAACACATACTACGGCGCTTCCATCTCATTCGAGTGATCATCGAGAGAGGAGATGTGAAGATTTGCAGAGTACCTACAGAGGCTAACATCGCAGATCCCTTGACCAAGGCTTTGGCACAGAGGAAGCATGATGGTCACACTAGGTCATTTGGGCTTAGAGCCTACACTATTGGCACTAGTGCTAGTGGGAGATTGTTAGTTAGAGCCCTAGAGCCAATAATTTGATGATTGTATTTTGGACTTGTTGTATCATATTCTATATAAATAAAGGCATTTGGTTTTTGGTTATTATACTTACTTGTATTGGTGCCAAATAAACTAAGTATAATAACGTCCTTGAGTAGACGATTCTCACCTATATCAATCGGTTAGTTGAATCGATAGTGAGATGATATAGGGAACACTACTCTTAATCATTCCTAGTCGAGTATTAACATTCAGGGACAATGTTAATGCAATAAGACTAGCATGTAGGTCAACTCGATGACTTGATCTCACAAGTCATGGATATAGAGATATCAAGTTGACACATGGGTATACATTAGAGAATGTATACTGAATGACCCGCCATGAGAAAGTATCATGGATCGTTATATGAGTCTCATATATTTTCTCATGTGGCTATTAGTATGACTACTAGTCCTTAGACCTAAAGTCACCATGGTTCCCTACATAAGGAGTTATGTACTTTGGTTTCGTCAAACGTCACCCGTAACTGGGTGGACTATAAAGGCTATTACTGGGTATGTAACGCCCGCCCTCCCTGCTAACCCTAAGGGACGGGGCTACGATACTCTATGTACATATTACAGCGGAAGACTTAAAATAATTTTCTTAGTTTAATAAAACTTTTGTTTTGTTTTCAAATCTGAACTACACTAATATGGTTTCCATAAAATGATAACAAGATAAATAGAAACATAACATCAAGTTACCCATATAGTACTACAATTTATGAAACCAAAGCGTAATTCTTAAAAGTTCTTAAAGCAGGTTCTTATTTGGTTGCCTAGCCACCGCCACACACATCTCCTTGCCTCTCCTGCTGCTCCTTTAGCTCATCCAGATTTTTCCTTTATCTGTGGTACAAGGAAAGTAAGCTATGAGCACTCATGGCTCAGTAAGTTCCTTTCCTACTCACTAAAACCGAAAATCATCACATGATCAAAGAATATCTTAACATAACATGATCTCAACTAGTCATGGCATAACATATCATACTCTTTAAGCATATCATGCAACATAACAAAATCATAACTTGTCATGGCATATCATCTCTTAAAGCATAGCATGATACATAACATAATCATATCTAATCATGGCATATCATAGCATCATCATAAGGTAGCATGACATATCAAGCTCTTAAAGCATAGCATGAAACATAACATAATCATATCTAATCATGGCGTATCATAAATCATAGCATCATCACAACATGATCATAAGGTATATGCAATATGATTTTGAAAACATGTATCCGAAAAACATGTGTATGTCTCATGATCTTTAAAACTATTTCTTCTTACATATATACTTGAACATATTATCAACTTAAAGGGGATCCCGGCTATGTACCACTTACATATTGCGCGCAACCTATGTAGGTCCAAGGTAGCAAGTCTTGACCCCTACATACTAGGCCCGAGTCTTACTCCATCGACCTAGGGGCACTTAGGAGCCCATCCCTAACGAGGCCCGAGTCTTATTCCATCGACCCCGGGACGCTTATGGAGCCCACCCTTGGTACAAGCCATATAAAGTAAAGTACATGCCATACTTATACATATCACACATCATAAGGGCATGCATCACTTAGGCACACATCATATCATAAAAGTATGCATCACTTAGGCATACATCATATCATAAAAGTATGCATCACTTAGGCATACATCATGTCATAAAAGTATGCATCACTTAGGCATACATCATATCATAAAGGTATGCATCACTTAGGCATACATCATGTCATAAAAGCATGCATATTTTCATCACATAGCATATCATAAAAGCATGCATATTTTCACCACATAGCATATCATAAAAGCATGCATATTTCTATCCACATAGCATATCATAAAAGCATGCATATTTCTATCCACATAGCATATTATAAAAGCATGCATATTTTTCACCACATAGCATATCATAAAAGCATGCATATTTTCACCACATAGTATATCATAAAAGCATGCATATTTCTATCCACATAGCATATCATAAAAGCATGTATATTTCTATCCACATAGCATATTATACAAGCATGCATATTTCTAGCACATGTCATATCATGGAAAGTATGAATCACCAGCATACATGTTTAAGCATAAGGGTGTATCATGTGATTATACTATCATAAGAAACATGGTAACATAGTTAACTTGGATTCTAAGCTTCCTAATCCCTTGGGTTCTTATCATGGCCGAACCCCCTTAGATCTCAATTTAGGTAAAAATAACCTCCAAGCATGTGGAACCTAAATTATCATCACATCAATTTCATAGGAAACATTATAAGCATGATTAACTTGGTTTCTAAGTTCTCCAAGTCCCTAAACTTCATGTGGCCGAACCTTATCAGGTGTGAAACAAGGTCCCAAATGTCATGAAAGCATGGAAACCTTACACCATATTTATAGCATTTTTCTTCCAAGTAACATAGTAATCATATTTGAGCTAATTCCTAAGTTCTTCAAGCCCTTAACATATGTCATGGCCAAAATTTCACAAGTATTCATTAGGGCTAAAAACAAGCATACAAGCATGTGAACTTGAACTAACATCATTTATAAATTCATAATAAGGTATCATACAAAGGGTATGGCCGAAACTTACCCTAGCCTCATTTTAGGTCATTAAGCAACATATAGCATGAGAACTTTGGCTTTCTACTTATCATATTTCATGTAGAGTGACATGAGCATATTTAAATTTTGTTCTAGGGTTTCTAGGGCATCTATCCCTTCATGGCCGAGACCTATAATGGTCCATTTAGGTCATGGAAAAATTATACAAGCATGTGACACAATCAACACATTATCATATTTCCATAAGAAGCATTTTTAACACAATTGGTTTCAATTCTAAGGCCTCTAGGTCATTTAAACCCTACTTGGCCGAGACCCATCAGTGGTTAACTTTGCTTCAAATAGCCTAAAAGCATAGGAAGTCATACAAGTTTCATAGCATGTATAAAGACAAGCATAATAAACATACATGTGCATTGTGTCTTAGGCTTCCTAGATTTCTTTCCTTTTTCTTTTATTTTTCCTCATGGCCGAAACCTACCATTCTCTAAATCAGGTTTTAAGTGGCCTAAAGCATGGAAAACCTAAGTAAGTTTCATGGCAAAAATTACTAAGAACATCATATACCAATTTGGTTCATAAACAAGCTAGGACCCTTGTGACCTTACAAGTCATATATCATGTAACTAAATTCTCTACACCCTAATTAAGCATGAGAGCATTAAACCACATTCATATCTTAATATTACAGAGGTCTTGAGCATGTTAAAATTTTGTTTAAGCTTTCCTAAGCTATCCATCTTAACATGGCCGAAAATCTTAATGAAGAGTTCATGAATTTCTAGCAATATTCAACATGCAATTCTTTAAGAGAACTCTATATTCTATCATATAAACATGGTTACTTAAATTTTAAAGGTCTTCCTAACCCTAAGCTCTTTTCTTGGCCGAAACATATGAGGGGATTTCCTTTGGTTCCAAGTAACTTTCAAGCAAGAAAAACCAATAAAAGATCCTTAGTAATTCATGGAGGGAATCTTGTACTAGTTTGGTTAAACAATGATTTCCCTAACCTCTTTAAAACATTATTGGCCGAAATTCTAGGGTTAGGTACTCCTATGACCAAGCATCATATAGGTATAAAAACATGAAGGAAAACCTTCCTACATAGCATAGAAAAATATCATGAAATAAGGACTTGTTTAAACCTTCCTAGATTTGAAACTCTTCTTTGGCCGAATTTTCTTAAATTCTATTCTAGGTTTTCTAATCCTCATAAAATCCAAAAATCACATAAAAAGCCTTGTACCACAGGTGAGGGGAAGCTTACATCCTTTTCGCTTGTGGATCTAAGGTATGGTGATGGAAGAAGTAGCCTCTTCTTCTAGTTCCCTTTCCTTGATTCCCTTGCTAAGTCCTCCTTGTATCTTAGGCTTTCTTAGGAGAAAACCTTGGCTTGGGGCCGAAGATAGAGGAGAGGGGACTGAGGTTCTCGGTGAGGGAGAGGGAAGAATGAGAGAAATGAGAGAAAAATTAGAATTCTTCTCTTTACTTGCTCCCTTTTATGTTAAGGAGGAAGAAGTAGCAAAATTAGTTTTTGCTTTCCTTCTCCCTTAGCCCTTTTTCTCTATTTTCTTTTTATTTTTATTTATTTATTTATCCTCATCATTCATGGTGAAATAAGGGGGAATGAATCCCCTTAATTAGCCTCTTTTATTTTCGGCAAGAGAAGAGAGAAAGAGGGAGAGAAGGAAGGAAGGCAAGTTGTCTTTCTCTTGCTCTTTTCTTGTTTTCTTTTGGCTAACTTTTACTCTCACCCTTATCATGAGTTTCCCTCCTTTGCTATCAATATCTTCTCTCTATCCCAATTGGTTTCTACTAATTAATTCTCTAAATTATAATATAAGAGGTTCAAGGTTCAATCCTTGACATCCTCTTCTTTTTATTTCATTTTATTCCTTTTTGCTTCAACCCACTTCCTTTTATTTTTCTAAGGCAAAATCCTACATTCATATGCTTATCTTAAAAGCTTAGTGGGTGTTACAGGGTATATAACGAATTATGCAGAGGGATGTGAGTGATGTAGATGGGATCTATCCTTCTCATATGACGGGAGCGACATCGGTATTCTTGATAGAGTGAGACCACGAAGTGCATGACCATGCCCAAATGAGTCAATATAGGATATTGAGCTCATTTGATTTAGTGAGTCTACTTGGAATTCAAGATTTAGATTGGTCAGAGGATGACACGGTCTATGCCTCACATTGATCAATCTAGATGTCTAGGATAGAAGGACACTTGTCATATTTTGTGAGGAGTCACAATTAGTAGTCACAAGGTGATGTCGGATCTCGACATTCTTGTAACTTGGGTAGTAATGATGTGTTGCTAGATACCGCTCATTACTTATGCTGATAAATGGGTTTAGGGCATTGCCAACGTTACAAGAACCTATAGGGTCACACACTAAGGACAATTAGATGGAGATTAGGTTCATATGATGAACCAAGAGGATTAGATTCATTTGATGAATCAAATTGGATTAAGAGTAATCCTAATTGGGCTAACTTGAGTTGGACTCAAGTTGATTTATGTGTTCAATGAGTCCAATTTAGATTATGACTCATTGAATCAATTTAATTTAATGAATTAGATTCATTATATATTAAATTGGCTTGAATCAAATGGTTAGATTAGATCAATCATGGAAGAGGTTTGGTCAAGTTTGACTTGACTTGAGAGGAAGATTAAAAGTCAAGTTTGACTTGACTTTATGCCACCTCATTGGTGAGTTGGCATTGATGTGGACTAATGATGTTACTCCACATCATCATCATGGTTGCCACCTCATGGGAGTTACTAGTGAGTGCCACCTCTTGGAGGTTACATTCTCTCCTTGATGACAACTTAATGCATTAATGAGGGGAGTTACACATGAGAAAAGTGGCCAGCCACATTTTGAATGGTGTGTGAATTGATTTTCATTATTTATTCAAGTGTGGAATTTTGCATCTTCTTCCTCTCAAGCTCTCCCTCTCCTCCTTCCTTGGCCGAACCACATAGGTGCTAGCACACCTTGGTTTTTGGTCACCTCCACCTAGTGTGTTCGTGTGGATACGTGTAGAGAGTTGTCTACATTGACAACTTCGAGATCCGGCGTACCGAGGACGAGCGGAATACGTAAAAGGGCACGCAACAAGGGTAAAGATCTTCATCATGTAGATCTAGAAGTTTTGTAACTCGTACTCATATGTTTTCAAATTTTTCTTCGCACGAGATCCGTTGGCTAGGGTGATTCGGGGTTTCCGCGACGCGAAAAAGCGGTTTTCGCGGCCCGAAAAACCCAACACTATGAGTAGGCAATGGAGCACGGGTTGCTGCTATTGCTGTAGGAACTTACTATCTATCTCTGCCCTCTGGGCTTGTACAAGAATTAGATGATTGTTGTTATGTGCCTGATTTAACTAAGAACATTATATCTGTTTCTTGTTTGGACAAGAAAGGTTTTTCGTTTATAATAAAGAACAAATGTTGTTCCGTCTTTTTAAACGAAATGTTCTATTGTAGTGCACCTTTGATAAACGGACTATATATTCTTGACCTTGAGAGCCCTATCTATAACATAAATACCAAGAGGTTCAAGTCAAACGAAATGAACTAAACCTACCTCTGGCACTGTCGCATAGGTCATATAAATGACAAGCGCTTATCCCAGATCCATAAGGATGGTTTGCTGGACTCATTTGATTTTGAATCTTATGAGACGTGCGAGTCATGCCTACTAGGCAAGATGACCAAGACTCCCTTTAGTGGGCACAGCAAAAGAGCGACTGATTTGTTAGGACTTATACATAGTAATGTATGTGGCCCTTTCAATGTCGCTGCTAGAGGTGGTTATAGGTACTTCATCACATTTACTGATGACTTCAGTAGATATGGTTATGTGTACTTGATGACACATAAGTCAGAATCTTTTGAAAAGTTCAAAGAATTCAAGAATGAAGTACAGAACCAGCTTGGCAAGAGTATTAAGATACTTCGATCCGATCGAGGTGGAGAATACCTTAGCCATGAGTTTCGTGACTATCTAGCTGAGTGTGGGATTCTATCCCAACTCACTCCTCCTGGAACACCACAGTGGAATGGTGTATCCGAAAGGAGGAATCGTACCCTATTAGATATGGCACGATCTATGATGAGTCACACAGATCTTCCAACATACCTTTGGGGCTATGCTTTAGACACGGCAGCTTTTATACTCAACCGAATTCCATCCAAGGACGTGATAAAGACACCATATAGGATATGGACTGGGAGAGATGCCCAGGTGTCTTTCATGAGGATTTGGGGTTGTGACGCTTACGTTAGACGTCAAGTCTCAGACAAATTAGGACCTAAATCCGACAAGTGCTTTTTCATTGGATATCCCAAGGAAACTAAGGGATATTACTTCTACATTCCCAGTCAGCACAAGGTAGTTGTGGCAAACACTGGGGTCTTTCTAGAAAGGGACTTTGTTCCTAGAAAGACTAGTGGGAGCGCGTTCGATCTTGAAGAAGTTCAAGATGCGAACAATAGCACTGATGCCTTGATGGAAATTGAATAGGAACCACAAAGTGTTGTGGATGATGATGTTCCACAAAGAGTTGAGGAACAACAACCAGTTCAAGTAGACATACCTCTTCGCAGGTCTGATAGGGTACGTCGTCAGCCTGAGAGATACTCATTTCTCTTGTCTGACCATGATGACGTTATGCTCATAGAGGATAAGCCTACCACCTATCAGGAAGCTGTGATGAGACCAGATTCTGAGAAATGGCTATAAGCCATGAGATCTGAAATGGAATCCATGTACACCAACCAAGTATGGACTTTGGTTGATCCACCTGAAGGGGTAAAACCCATTGGGTGTAAGTGGGTCTTTAAGAGAAAGACTGACATGGATGGACTTATCTATAAGGGTCGCTTGGTAGCTAAAGGTTTCAAGCAGATTCAAGGTATTGACTATGATGAAACCATTTCTCCAGTAGCGATGTTTAAGTCCATTCGGATCATGCTTCTATTGCAGCCTACCATGACTATGAGATATGGCAGATGGATGTGAAAACCGCGTTTCTGAATGGAAACCTACTCGAGGATGTGTACATGACACAACCTAAGGGTTTTGTAGATCCACAACATACTAGCAGAGTATGCAAGCTGCATAAGTCCATTTATGGACTAAAGAAAGCTTCTCGAAGCTGGAATCTTCGTTTCGATGATGCAATCAAACAGTTTGGTTTCATCAAGAACGAAGATGAACCTTGTGTCTACAAGAAGGTTGTAGGGGACATAGTTGTCTTCCTCATATTGTATGTGGATGACATACTACTCATTAGGAAGGACATCCCTATGCTTCAGTCTGTCAAGACCTGGCTAGGGAGTTGCTTCTCAATCAAGGACTTAGGTGAGGCATCCCACATTCTAGGGATACATATCTATAGAGATAGATCTAAGAGATTGCTTGGCCTAAGTCAGAGTACATACATTGACAAGGTACTCCTTCGGTTTGCCATGCAGAACTCCAAGAAGGGATTTCTGCCGATGTCACATGGCGTGAGTCTTTCGAAGACTTAAGGCCCCTCTTCTAGAGAGGAGAAAGACCGCATGGATCAGATCCCTTATGCCTCAGCCATAGGATCGATCATGTACACCATGCTATGTACTCGACCTGATGTCTCGTATGCTTTGAGCATGACGAGCAGATACCAGTCAGATCCAGGTGAAAGTCACTGGATAGCGGTCAAGAATATTTTTAAGTACTTAAGAAGGACTAAAGAATATTTCTTGATATATGGAGGCAATGATGAGCTAGCTGTAAAGGGTTCCATTGATGCTAGCTTCCAGACCGACCAGGATGACTATAGATTGCAGTTGGGGTTCGTGTTTTGCATTAATGGTGGTGCTGTGTGCTGGAAGAGTTCGAAGCAGGACACAGTAGCTGATTCTACGATAGAGGCCGAGTATATTGCTGCATCAAAGGCAACAAAGGAGGCAGTTTGGATTCGCAAGTTCATCACTGAACTTGGGGTGGTTTCTAGCATTGCTGACCCTATTGAGCTCTATTGTGACAACAATGGAGCTATAGCACTGGCGAAGGAACCTCGCTCACACCAGTGGACCAAACACATACTATGGCGCTTCCATCTCATTCGAGAGATCATCGAGAGAGGAGATGTGAAGATTTGCAGAGTACCTACAGAGGCTAACATCGCAGATCCCTTGACCAAGGCTTTGGCACAGAGGAAGTATGATGGTCACACTAGGTCATTTGGGCTTAGAGCCTACACTGATTGGCACTAGTTCTAGTGGGAGATTGTTAGCTAGAACCCTAAAGTCAATCATTTGATGATTGTATTTTGGACTTGTTGTATCATATTCTATATAAATAAAGGCATTTGGTTTTTGGTTATTATACTTACTTGTATTGGTGCCAAATAAACTAAGTATAATAACGTCCTTGAGTAGACGGTTCTCACCTATATCAATCGGTTAGTTGAACCGATAGTGAGATGATATAGGGACCACAACTCTTAATCATTCCTAGTCGAGTATTAACATTCAGGGACAATGTTAATGCAATAAGACTAGCATGTAGGTCAACTCGATGACTTGATGTCACATGTCATGGATATAGAAATATCAAGTTGACACATGGGTATGCATTGGAGAATGTATACTGAATGACCTGCCATGAGAAAGTATCATGGATCGTTATATGAGTGTCATATACTTTCTCATGTGGCTATTAGTATGATTACTAGTCCTTAGACCTGAAGTTACCATGGATCCCTACATAAGGAGTTATGTACTTTGGTTTCGTCAAACGTCACCCATAACTGGGTGGACTATAAAGGCGATTACTGGGTATGTAATGAATTATGCAGAGGGATGTGAGTGATGTAGATGGGATCTATCCCTCCTATATGACAGGAGTGACATCGATATTCTTGATAGAGTGAGACCACGAAGTGCATGGTAATGCCCAAATGAGTCAATATAGGATATTGAGCTCATTTGATTTAGTGAGTCTACTTGGAATTCAAGATTTAGATTGATTAGAGGATGACAAGGTCTATGCCTCATATTGATCAATCTAGATGTCTAGGATAGAAGGACACTTGTCATATTTTGTGAGGAGTCACAATTAGTAGTCACAAGGTGATGTTGGATCTCAACATTCTTGTAACTTGGGTAGTAATGATGTGTTGCTAGATACCGCTCATTACTTATGCTCCTAAATGGGTTTAGGGGCATTGCCAACGTTACAAGAACCTATAGGGTCACACACTAAGGGCAATTAGATGGAGATTAGGTTCATTAGATGAACCTAAATGATTACGTTCATATGATGAACCAAATTGGATTAAGAGTAATCCAAAGTAGGCTAATTGAGTTGAACTCAATTTGGTTCATGTGTTAAGTGAGTCTAATTTGGACTTAGACTCATTTAATTAATTTAATTAATTTAATTCAATGAATAGAGATTCATTAAATTAACATTGACTTGAACCAATGGTTAGATTAGATCAACCAAGGGAGAGAAGTGGTCAAGTTTGACTTGACTTAAGTAGGAAGATGAAGAGTCAAGTTTTGACTTGACTTTGACTTGACCAAAGCCACATCATCAAGGCTTCTTCATTTGGTCAAGTTTGACTTGATCAAATGCCACCTCATGGAGGAGATCAAGAGACTTGACTCTTGATATTCCATGGGGGTTACATGCCTTGAAGTGGCCGGCCACTTTTAGGTGGAATGAGAAATTGATTTTTCATTCAAGTGGTTGTAACTCCATCTTCTTCTTCCTCTTGAGTTTTTCTTCTTGCTCTCCCTCTCCTCCCTACTGATCTCTAAGGTTGCTAGAACATCCTTAGAGATTTTTCTCCATCTCTTGCTTGTGTGGATACACATAGAGAAGTGTCTACTTTGACACTTTCGAGATCCGGCGAACCGAGGACAAGCGGGATTGCGAAGGGCTTCGCATCAAGGGTATATTCTTTCTTCCTTATAGATCTACTGTAGATCGAGGTTTAGAAACTCGTACTCGTATTTTTGAAATCTATTCTTCGCACGAGATCCAGTGGCATGGGTGATTCGGGGTTTCTGCGACCCGAAAACGCGGTTTTCGCGGCCCGAAAAACCCAACAAGTCAGGTACAATCTCTTCCTCCCGATAAAGTGTTTAAGTTCGTTAAACTTTTAACAAAAGATTGCTGCAAATTAGAAAGTGAAAATAAAAATTTAAAGGTAATTCTAGCTAAGTCTTATCCCTTAGAAGAATTAGATAAATTAAAACTAGCAAATGAAAATTTGAAACTTGAAAATGATGATTTGAAAATTCAAGTAGATAATTTGAAAAACTATGCATGTTCATCTAAAACCAATTTTAGAAGATTTAATAATTTAAATTGGTACTTTAAATATCACCCGGGACAAATTAAGAACATTTCAAGAAAATATGTCCCTAAAATTTTTTTGGTTAAGCCAGTAGGCTGGAACCTATATTGGGTTCCGAAGTCATGCTTAAATTAATTTTAAAATTAAAATTAGCGCTTTAAGTGAGAAAATTAAACAAAGAATTTCTTTATGAGGCTTGGTCAAGGAAGTGGTTGTTGCTCCAATAACCAAGAAGGCCTAGTGCCTCGCCACGACTTGGAAGCCAAAATATTGAAATAAATGTTTAATTAACTTACTAATAAAGCATTAATGCAAGAATTAATTAATGCTTTAAAAAGGTTATTCAAAACATTTTTTTCAATTTAGAAACTTACTTACTTAAAAAAATTTTAAATTGACCAAGTCATTTTTTTACTTAGAAAATTTTTTTCTCTTAATTTTTTTTCAAAAATAATCTTTACTTAGAATTTTTTTTCTTAAGTTAAAAGATTTTCTGAAATTAGCAATTCATGCTCAAATTACTTAGAATTTTTTTAAAAAATTTGCCTAAGTCAGATTTTTAAAACTTTACTTAGAATTGTTTTTAACTTAGAATTTCTTTTAAATACTTTTTTAAATTTACTAAATTTTTAACCCTTAGATTTTTTTTCTTGGAACCCCATTTTTTTGTGATCAAAGGGGGAGAAGGGAAAGTATAAGTCTAGGGGGAGGTAGAAATTTTTTTTGAAACTTATTGTTTCTATCTTTTTGCCCTTAAATTGCAAATTAAGTTAATTTACTTAATTTTATTTAATGTCTATTTTAAGCCTAGCTTAACTTGGGTTGATCACACCAAAAAGGGGGAGATTCTTGGAACCCCAAGGTTATTTTGGTGTGATCAATAAGTTAAGTTAGGTCCTGTGTATTTCTAACCTAGTGTCTAAGTGTGCAGGAGCTTAGGAGCACAGGTAGTCGAGCGGAAGACGCAGCCAGCGAGAAGGACGGCACGCGGTGCGTCCGAGGGACGAGGCGCTACGGAAGAGTACACCGGCGGACGAGAAGGAAGGGCGCGGTGGTTCCGAGGGACGAAAGCGGGAGAGGAAGATTGCTCGGGGAGCAAGATACGCAGCTAGCGAGAAGGATGGCACGAGGTGCGTCCGAGGGACGAAGATTGTGGATGAGTACGCTGGCAGACGAGAAGGAAACACGCGGCGATTCCGAGGGACGAGAAGTCGGAGGGAAGCCCGCTCGAGAAGACCGGAAGTTGGGTTCGGGTGAGCCCTTTTCCTGATGGCAGAGATCACCCAAGCGAGCGGATCTGGAGGAGAAGAACCAGATCGAAGCGGGACTGAACCAGAGTAGAGGTCCCGGACGAAAAAGTCAACACTTGTTGACTTTGGGCTCTGGGGCGTCCGGAACCCTTCCAGGCGCTCGGACCTTGATTTTGACTAGGATCATGATTACGCGATCTGAACGTTGGGGGATAAAGTTTTATCCCCCTAGGGCGCCCGGAACCCTTCCAGGCACCCCGACCAAGGCTATAAATATAGCCTTGGTCTAGAAGCTTTCCATCAATTCAGAACAACTCATTGTAACAACACTTGTACGCTCTCTCTAGTTTAGCTTCTCTAGTTGTGCACTTCACTGCTGTACAAAGGCTTCTCCGCTAGAAGGAGATAATAGTACGACATCTTCCTTGGATTAACAACCTCCCCGGTTGTAACCAAGTCAACTCTCTATGAGCCTTTTACTTTCTGTTTTTTGTTTACTTTATTTGATGCAAGTGTTCTGTTGAAAGTTCGAGAAAGGTTTTTTGTTTTATTTTAAGGGATATTCAACCCCCTTCTAGCCGGCCCAACGACCCTACAACAATGACCTTATGATCTTTAGGACTATAAAATAAACCACCTTTCGTTCCTTTAGGATATCTCACAAACAAGTGAACTTCCGTTTATGATTCCAACTTATTAGTGTCTCCCTTCAGCACATGTGCTGGACTTCCCCATATCCGAATATGTTTCTGAGTAGGATTAGGCCTATTCCACAATTCTATAGGGTTAGAGGGTACTGACCTAGAAGGTACCAAGTTCAGAATGTACACTGCTGTTTCCAGAGTATATCTCCAAAATGAATTTGGTAATTCTGAATGACTCATCATCGATCTAATCATTCCCATAAGAGTCCTATTCCTTCGTTCCGCTACACCATTCTGTTGGGGGGGGGTACCAGGTGTAGACAATTGGGATTGAATCCCAACTTCTGATAAGTAATTCCTAAACTATCCTGAGAGGTACTTGCCACCATGATCAGACCGTAGTGTCTTGATACTTTTACCATGACATCTCTCCACATCAGCCTTGTACTGTTTGGACTAATCAAAGTACTTAGACTTGCGGCACATCAAGTAAATGTACCCATATTTCTAATAGTCGTCTATAAAAGAGACAAAATATTCGAAACAACCTCTCGCCTGGATAGTCATAGGACCACACAAATCAGAATGAACCAATTTTAACACATCTTTGACTCTTTACCCCTTTATAAGATCTCTTGGTCATTTTTCCTTCCAAGCAAGATTTGTAGGTTGAAAATTTTTCCACCACCAATGAACCCAAAAGTCCATCAGCTATTAACCTGTGAATCCTACTCAAGTTAATATGATCTAGCCTTAGATGCCAAAGATATATTTGGTTCATTTTCAAAGGCTACTTTCTCTTATTAGAATTAGAAGATGTGTTATTAATTACCATTTGTTGCATTGTGGGAGTTATTGAACAAATTACCGACCAATGTACTAAAACAGATAACTTTCCTATTTTTCTTGACAACTACTTTGTCATCAAAAGAAATAGAATATCCATTCATAAAAGTTTTAGAAACTGAAATCAAATTTTTTCTAAAAATTTTGTACATAAAGGTAATTTCTCAAAATCAATATTTTTATTCCTAAAATAAAATTCTCCCACTGCAACAATCACCACTTTCGTAGCATTGCCCATGTATATGGTGATTTCTCCTTTATATAGTCGTCGGATTTCCTGAAACCCCTACAATGAATTTCAGACATGATCAGTGGCTCCCGTTTCTACACACCAGGTACCGGTAGATAACACCACTGAATATGTTTCAACAACTAATGAATAAAATACACCTATTTTGTTCTCATTTTTGAGTGGGCAATCCTTATAGTCTACAATGTCCAAGTTTTGTTTCCAATCAATGTTATTTGGGACTAGTCAGTTTGTCCTATAAGAGGATTGAAAACTATTTGAAATCCTAAGAACCACAATAATATTTGGTTAAGACCAACACCTCAAAATCCCGTGAATTTTGTATGCCACGTTAGTGTGGACGTATACAAATTCAAACATTTGTAAGAGGAGATTTTATCCATTAATTTTATTATCTTGTCAACCTATCTTTATGACAAATAAAATTAATAGTTGGTCTATTTTCGATCAAATATTTGGTCAAAACTTTAGAATTTTAAATAATATTGATTCCTCAAAACAATATCATTTAAATTCACTAACATCTCAAACACCGTGAATTTTGTATACCACGATAGTGTGGACATATACTGTTGACTAGAGCCCTAGAGCCAATCATTTGATGATTGTATTTTGGACTTGTTGTATCATATTCTATATAAATAAAGACATTTGGTTTTTGGTTATTATACTTACTTGTATTGGTGCCAAATAAACTAAGTATAATAACGTCCTTGAGTAGACGGTTCTCACCTATATCAATCGGTTAGTTGAACCGATAGTGAGATGATATAGGGAACACTACTCTTAATCATTCCTAGTCGAGTATTAACATTCAAGGACAATGTTAATGCAATAAGACTAGCATGTAGGTCAACTCGATGACTTGATCTCACAAGTCATGGATATAGAGATATCAAGTTGACACATGGGTATGCATTGGAGAATGTATACTGAATGACCCGCCATGAGAAAGTATCATGGATCGTTATATGAGTGTCATATACTTTCTCAAGTGACTATTAGTATGACTACTAGTCCTTAGACCTGAAGTCACCATGGATCTCTACATAAGGAGTTATGTACATTGGTTTCGTCAAACGTCACCCCTAACTGGGTGGACTATAAAGACGATTACTGGGTATGTAACGAATTATGCAGAGGGATGTGAGTGATGTAGATGGGATCTATCCCTCCTATATGACAGGAGTGACATCGATATTCTTGATAGAGTGAGATCACGAAGTGTATGGCCATACCCAAATGAGTCAATATGAGATATTGAGCTCATTTGATTAAGTGAGTCTACTTGGAGTTCAAGATTTAGATTAATTAGAGGATAACACGGTCTATGCCTCATATTGATCAATCTAGATGTCTAGGATAGAAGGACACTTGTCATATTTTGTGAGGAGTCACAATTAGTAGTCACAAGGTGATGTTGGATCTCAACATTCTTGTAACTTGGGTAGCAATGATGTATTGCTAGATGCCGCTCATTGCTTATGTTTCTAAAGGAGTTTAGCAACATTGCCAACGTTACAAGAACCTATTGGGTCACACACAAAGAAAAAGTGGATGGAGATTAGGTTCATATGATGAACCAATTGGATTAGGTTCATATGATGCACCAAAGATTGGATTCGGATTAATTCAAATTAGACTTATTGAGTTAGACTCAATTAGATTCAATTGTTGAATGAGTCTAATTTAAATTTGATTCATTGAGTCAATTTATATTAATGAATTGAGATTCATTAAATTAAAATTGACTTGAACCAAATGTTGGTTTTAACTCAACAAGGAAGAGAATTGGTCAATTTTGATTTGACCAAATGGAAGTTGAAACATCAAGTTTGACTTGATGTATTGCCACATCATGAAGGTTGACTCATCCTACATGGCATGACTAACCTTGCCACATCATCTCCACATCATCAAGGGAGATCAAGAGGTTACAATCCTCCATTTAATGTGGCCGGCCACATTAAATGGGGAGTTACTCATGTGTGGCCGGCCACATAATGAAAATGGGTTTTCATTTTTGTGGCATTGATTTGGTGTTGAATGCATCTTCTTCCTTAGCTCTCTTCCTCCTCCTTCTCCTCTTCTTGGCCGAGAGTTTCAAGCAAGGTGAAGAGGAATGTGTTGAGTTCCAAGAGAAAGGGTGAAGTGAATGTCACAAAGGAGGGTACCAGAGGAGTATGTGAGATTCCTTTTCTTTCTCTCCTTTCTCCCCTTTTAAATCCTACCCGAGAGCCCTAGAAAGTGCTAGCACACTTGTGGTGCTCTTCTTCTCCATCCTTGAGTGTTAGAGAACACTTCTTGTTCATGTGGATATCACTAGAGAGTTGTCTACGTTGACAACTTCGAGATCCGGTGTACCTTGGACTTGCGGGATTGCGAAGGGCTTTGCTTCGAAGGTATAAAATGTTTTTCCTTTGTAGATCTGTTATGCTCCGCAAGTGTACGGAAATGTCGCAAGTAATATAAAAGATTATCGTATCCACAGGGACTGGAATAAGCACTAGAAATGTCTCAATGCGAATTAGCTAAACAACTATCCAATCGTTTCAAATGCAAAGTGAAGGTAAACAAATCTAATATTAAAGATCAACAAACAAGAGTTTAGTGTTTTGGGTTATGATAAAGGGAGATTCTAGGAGTTTCGGTTTCTTTGTAAGGTTTCTTGAATGTAAATGGTTCACCAATTCTTATCCCTCAATTGCCAAACACTTGTAGAAAGTGATAATCGGCTAAGGACTGAGAAATGTATCTAAATATGATCAATTAGACGTGAACCTATGTTGTCCTTACACAGAAGCGCACCTATTACTATGCCTTCCTCGGATATCAACATAGAAGCCCACAACTTATTAATCTATCAAGATACAAGAAACTAATCACAAAATCCATCCTACTCTCTTGAATATTCCTATTTCCTCTTCAAGATTATCTCTCAAACGTCCTTACACGGGCTTGCACCTATCACGTGGATCCCTCGGATGATCGAGTGAGAGTTATCTTTACAAAGTCCACAAGAAATCCAAACAATCAATCAAGAATGAGAATTAAGCACAAATCTGTTGGTGCGGGAAGCATCCGACGATCGAACTCGTGTTTTGATAACGGCAAAGAATTCAAAGTTAAGATGTTTTTTAGTCTAACAAGTCTACTTGAGGATTTCAGGAAAGTCCTAGCTGCGGTTAGGCAAAGGGAAAACCCTAGGGGGCGGTAATCCTAGGTCATAGGGGGTGGTAACCCTATGCAGAAAGTCTTGGCAAGTCGATAGCTTCAGGCAAAAGTCCTAGGGGGTGGTAACCCTAGGTGAAAAGTCCTGGTGTCGCGAACCAGGTGAAAGACTGGACTAGCCGGGGAAGCGGATGTCCAGCAGAAAGTCCGGAAGCATCGAGTGCTGAGCAAAAGTCCAGTCGATCTGGAGGATCGAATGGCAACAGGTAATCTCCTGAGTGGAGTAGGTGAGGACGTGTTCCCCGCAGAGGGAACAGTAGGCGTCGGGTCGACCTAGGGTTTCCGCGAGGAAATCCAAAGTCAGACTCGGACAGTCCGAAGACTGTCAATTATTACTTACTGTGTTTTATCATATTCTAACATTGTCTTGCAGGGTATTTTGCTCGGACTAACCTTTGTTTGCAGGTGAGAAACCTGCTGGAAAAAGGGTGTCCGGGCACCCGGGATGGATCCGGGTGCCCGGAGGTCCAGGCGCCCGGAACAGGTCCGGGTGCCCGGGACCAAATTCTATCCCCTGCGTGACTTCGCCACGTGGAGCATCCTGGTTGGTTGGCCACGTCACACTCCAGGCGCCCGGAACCGCATATAAAAGGAGGGTTGAGGTGCAGCTTCTAGATAGAACGAATTCTAAGTGATCTTTCATCAACACGCTGCTCTAAAAGACGCTCCAAAGTGCTACTACAAGTACCCGACGACCCGATGCTTCAGAATTAGCATTTCTTGTTGTCGGTATAATTTTTGATAGCTTTTATTTGTATTCATAATTGTAATCTTTTAACGAGCTTATAGTTGTTGCCCACCGGAAGCGATCAAGGATCGCGGACCTTCGAGTAGGAGTCGACTTAGGCTCCGAACGAAGTAAAATCGACCTGTCTCTTTGTGTTGTCTCTTTATTTTATTTCTGCTTATTCCGCTGCACGTTTTAACTCCGATAGTTTTTCGATAATCGAACGAAATAGCCACGAGCGCTATTCACTCCCCCTCTAGCGCTTCTCGATCCAACAGTTGGTATCAGAGCGGGGTCGTCTTGAATCAGTGCAACCACTATTCGAGACAATTTTTTTCATGGTTTTGTTCGGAGTCGATTAGAATTTAGCCTCATAGCTATATTCTAATTTCTTTTTACGAATCGATTTTCTGCTCAAAGCTGGTCAATACCACTTGAGCCTGTTATTTTCTCCTTACTCCCGCACTACTAATCCAAGACTTAGTCTTGGAATAGATCTTGTTGTTTCTGTTTTTTTTAGATCTAAATGGCCCAACAAGAAGGATTTAGCACCGTTCGTCCCCCATTATTTTCCGGAGAAGACTTCGGATATTGGAAGGGGCGAATGGAAATTTATCTAAAGATCCAGTTCGACACCTGGATGATCGTCAAAATAGGACTGCAACTACCAACTGTTACAGACGGTAAGCCGACATCCTGTAAGAACTGGGAGCCCGCATTCATCAAAAAGGTGGAAGCCGGCGCCAAAGCTACCTGCACCATCCAGTGCGGTCTGACCAAAGAAGAGCTCAACAGAGTCGGTCCATTCTCCTCCGCAAAGGAACTATGGGAGAAACTGATCGAACTACACGAGGGCACCTCGGAAACCAAGGTAAGTAAGCGTGATTTGTTACTAAATAAACTATACAATTTGAAAATGCAGGAAGGCGAGACGGCAAGCTCTTTGCACGCCCGAATTCAAGATATCCTGAATTCTTTACATGGAATCGGGCAGAAGGTAGAAAACAGAGATATAATAAGGTATGCCCTTAACTCATTTCCTAGGAGTACACTATGGGCATCAATGGTAGATGCCTATAAAGTCTCTAAGGATTTGTCCTCCTTGAAATTAGACGAATTATTTAGTGAATTCGAACTCCATGAACAAACTAATGCACAACCATCCGAGAAAGGGATTGCTTTGGTTGCAGGAACGAGTCGAACACGAGAATCAAGAGGACGACGAAAAGTTGAATCGGAATCAGAAGACGAACCCGATTCAGAACATTCAGAAGATGAACTGGCCAGCGAATTTGTGAATCTTGTAAAGAAACTCTACAAGAAGAAGAAGGGCTTCAACAAGAAAGATCTGAAGAAGGCAGTTCAATCCAAGGAGGCTCAACAGAACTCAAAGACAAAGTTCGAAGTCACTTGCTACGGGTGCAACCAAAAGGGGCATATAAAAGCCAACTGCCCCAATCGAAAGGAAGCCAAGAAGCAAAGAAGAAGGAAAGTCCTAAAGGCAACCTGGGACGAATCCTCTTCGGAGGACGAAGACGACGAACTCGACCAAACGAGTTTACTCGCATTGATGGCCCGGGACCAGATCAACGAATCCGAGAGCGAGTCAGAAGCCGACTCCGAGCAAAGCCACGGATCCGCATCCGTTTCCAAAGGGCCAGACTCCGCTGTAAGTATTCCTAGGCTTAATAATTTAGTCAATTATTTACTTCGCAAATTAGCCAAGTCAAATTTGAAAATTAAGTCACTTTTAAAAGAAGTAACCATTCTTAAAGGAGTAACTAACTCAAAATCTTTAACTGAAGATTCAACTCAAGTACAACAACTTGAGAAAGAAAATTCAAATCTAAAAAATCAGTTAAAAGATTTAAAAATTACTTTAGAAAAGTTCTCTCTGGGCTCCAAGAATTTGGATCTAATTCTTGGGACACAAAGAGTCGCCTACAATAAAACTGGGCTAGGATATAAAAGTAAAAAGAAATATAAATCTTATTTATCTTTAATAAATAAACAAAGTAGTAAATCAGTCCAAGCATGGGTCCCCAAGTCCAAATTGATCAATCAAATTAGACTTGGCCAATATTGGGTTCCGAAGGATCAAATATACTACCTCGACAGACCATATCGAGGCCGTGATCCAGGAAAAGCTAAATTGAAAACGATCTTAATTAAAAACTCAAAATTAAATTAAAAATTCAAAATTAAATTAAATTAAAAATTCAAAACTCAAAACCAAAATAAACTAAATTCAAATTTCAAAACTCAAAATTAAATTAAATAAAAATTCGAAATTAAATTAAATTTGAAATTCAATTCGAAATTAATTCAAAAATAAAAATAGATGGAGGATCCAGACTCGCTGGCACCCCCAACTAAACTACCCGACAGGGTAACTGAACCTAATCTACCCGAAATGAGTAAAACAAGAGTAGATTACCCGGCAGGGTAATTAAGCTTAGATTAAAACGGGATAAGTTTAACTTGAACCACAGTACTGGTGAAATTTTTGGATGATAGAACGTTAGGGAAGCTTGGGCATCGCATGTCTAGGAAGATATGGCTTCAACCTGGTGCATTTGGCCAAGTGGAACTGACCGAAGCTTCCCTTAAATGGATCCTAACTAGTTAGACCAAGGTTTTATACTAAGTTCAGTGGGTAGGACTATTTGGGAAACCTCGAAGGCATGGTTACTTTAATGAGCTCCTTGTGACTCACCATAGCCCAGAAGTTTATCCAAAGAATGCTTACTTGTTGAACCCAAAGCTAAACCTGAATCTAACACAAAGTTAAACCAGACCCTTGAATTCAACAATAAATCATCTCACATCAATTATAGGATTCCCTGATTGACAATTTAGATCGGGTGAGATGACTAAAATTATTTAAAAAACACTTCAAAATTAATTTCAAAATTATTTAAATCCTTTCAAAGTTAATTTCAAAATTATTTAAAAATCTTTTCAAAGTTAATTTCAAAATTATTTAAATCCTTTCAAAGTTAATTTCAAAATTATTTAAAAATCTTTTCAAAGTTAATTTCAAAATTATTTAAAAATCCTTTCAAAGTTATTTAAATCCTTTCAAAGTTAATTTCAAAATGATTTAAAAATCTTTTCAAAATTATTTAAAAATCTTTTCAAAATTATTTAAAAATCTTTTCAAAGTTAATTTCAAAATCCTTTCAAAGTTAATTTCAAAATTATTTAAAAATCTTTTCAAAATTAATTTCAAAATTATTTAAAAATCCTTTCAAAGTTATTTAAATCCTTTCAAAGTTAATTTCAAAATGATTTAAAAATCTTTTCAAAATTATTTAAAAATCTTTTCAAAGTTAATTTCAAAATCCTTTCAAAGTTAATTTCAAAATTATTTAAATCCTTTCAAAGTTAATTTCAAAATTATTTAAAAATCTTTTCAAAATTAATTTCAAAATTATTTAAAAATCCTTTCAAAGTTATTTAAATCCTTTCAAAGTTAATTTCAAAATGATTTAAAAATCTTTTCAAAATTATTTAAAAATCCTTTCAAAATTATTTAAATCCTTTCAAAGTTAATTTTAAAATTATTTAAAAATCCTTTCAAAGCTAATTTCAAAATTATTTAAAAATCCTTTCAAAGTTAATTTCAAAATTATTTAAATCTTTTCAAAGTTAATTTCAAAATTATTTAATAAAAAAATTCAAAATTAATTTCAAAATTATTTAAAAATCCTTTCAAAGTTAATTTCAAAATCCTTTCAAAATTAATTTCAAAATTATTTAAAAATCTTTTCAAAATTAATTTCAAAATTATTTTAAAATCCTTCAAAATTAATTTCAAAATTATGTAAAAATCCTTTCAAAATTAATTTCAAAATTTGAATTAATTCTCAATTAAACATGTTTAAGAATCAAGTTTACTTAAGCATCTTTAAGTTAATTAAAACATTAATAAGAAAAATAATAATTATATAAATACCAAGGTCAAAAACCGGGGGCGGGCGCCCCCGGTATTCAGACCCCGGGCGCCCGCAGCGATCCCAGGCGCCCCGCCTCACACGACCCCGGGCGCCCGGACTCCCTTATATATAGGGGGCAGGAGGCGTCCCCTACCCTTGCACCCAAGTTTTCGTTAAAGATTCTTGGCTTACCTGCGAATACTTTCAAAATTTAAAATTTTCGGGGTTAATACGGAGTCGTGACTCAACCGAGGTCGTCAGTTCTAAAATTTCTATCAATGGCTCCTCGGTAAAATGTCTAACCCCTCCTAAACTTTATTTCTTTTAATGCTTGTTTATTTCTCAATATAATATTAGTTTGAAATTTAGGAAGCGTACTAAGTCTGGTGCTGGGCCCTCTACCCCTAGCATTGACCCTAGGTTTCCCACCGATGAACTTAGGTTTAAGTTTATGTCAACAAATTTCATGGCCATCAGAACCAAATGTATAGACAGATCGTTCTTTTTACGCTCTTGTATTCCAGTCTCCGAGACTATAAACCACTATAGGCTGCGAAACCTAGTTGAGTGCACCAGCGCAGTAAACATAAGTTTATGTGCCGAATTTTACAACAACCTAGTGAAAGTAGACGACTACTCCTATACCACTAGGGCAGCTGGCACGGATATCACATTATCTCCCACCACCATTCGTGAGTTTCTAGGGTTACGAGAGTCATCCTGCACCTTTTTATGCTATCCTCCTAGGGAGCTACCTTTTGGAGATCCCTACTCACATATTACCCTCGATACGATCTATTCGTCCTTCTTTGAGGACCAGCGGGATCCCACTGAGACCCAGTTTAGGTCACTTAACTTTATAATTCAGGACTACGCCCTCTATAGGGTTCTAGTACTTTGTATTCTACCGCTAACCACTCACGACATTGCAGTGATGCGTCCATTTCACTCCTTCCTGCTCTATACCCTGTGTCAGAGGTTAGACGTAGACATCAGTCTTCACATCTTTTCCACTATTATTTATGCAGCTGGATATGTGACCAGCAGACGAGTACATATGCCTTATTGTCATATTCTGACATCTTACATGTCCTCATTACACATTGATGTCACCAGAGGTGATATCCGCTACATGACCGAGTTTGACATCATAGGAGCTAGGAACTTTTCCCTAGCAAATATCCATATAGACGATGAGGGTACCATGTCCTGGCGTAGGGGGGCACAGCACCAGCAGGTGGAGGAGGCAGAGCATGATGAGTTCATGTTGGCACTATTTCCTGAGGAGGCTGCTCCTACCCCACCACCACCTCGAGCACCACAACCAGCTCCCCGCACTCTCGCTGATCGAGTTTCCGGACTAGAGAGGGCTATGTCGAGTCTCCAGCACGAGAACTCTGAGTTTCATCAGTCCATGCGACGAGAGGTCTCCGACTTACGACGAGACGTACGACAGGAGCTCTCCGACTAACGCCGAGATCTACGAGAGGACGACCGGGCTCGTCACACTGAGATCCTGACACTACTCCGGTCGCTGGGTTCCGGACCACCTCCCTCATCATCTCAGTAGCTCCTACTGTTGCTCTGTTATGACTCTTTTATCTATGTCGACTTTTTAGTCTAATGGATAGTTTTCTTTTCAGGCTTGATTGACTATACCTTAATCTAATAAATTAGCCTTTAGTCACATTTTTTTTATAACTTCTAGGAAAAACAGTTTTCAAAACTCCAATTTTACTAGACTTTCAAAAGTTGGATTTCCCCCTAGATATCATGTTCCCCTAGAATTAAAACAGAGCATCTCACAAAACACCTAGGTTTACTTTGATTGTGATTGAAAAACATAGAATGGCGTGAGATGCATAGGGTATAGCCTGGACTCAAGAATGCTTATATCTGTGCATCAATATGAGTCCGGGCGTTAAATACACAATAAACATTAATCAAGTTAAAGTTCTCCAGCTCTAGTCAAGTCTATCTGGACCTAAATAACTTAACTTGACTAACCTAGTAAAAGCTATTGTCCTATAGACAATCAGCAAGTAACTAAAGGTTAGACAGTTGGCAAAAGATACTCAACTTCTTTTTTCAAGAGTGTTTTGTTCTCTATGGCTCTGATACCTAATATATAAACATGACTTGTGCTTGGACTCAAGGACCAACTTAACTTAAATGAATAATCCTGTCCTAAAAACTTAAATTCCAATTGACCTTAACTTCCAAACTCTGTTGAACATTGCAACTTTAATCATGTACAACTCTTTATACATTGCCCATTTTTTGAGTTATGGCAAAGGGGGAGAATAGCAAAAATGTAAACATAAAATTCAAGTTAAAAGTTAAGGGGGAGCAAAAGTTAAGGGGGAGCCAAAGTTAAGGGGGAGTATATAGGGCAAAATTTACTTTAGTTACCTTATTCATCTATACTTTACCTTGTTCATCTATACTTGGCAAATTTTTCCTGTGTTTAAAATGACTATCTATTCGCTTGTTTACTTAACTTCGAATTTGTGTTGCCATAATCAAAAAGGGGGAGATTGTTGGTGCGGGAAGCATCCGACGATCGAACTCGTGTTTTGATAATTGCAAAAAATTCAAAGTTAAGATGTTTTTTAGTCTAACAAGTCTACTTGAGGATTTCAGGAAAGTCCTAGCTGCGGTTAGGCAAAGGGAAAACCCTAGGGGGTGGTAACCCTAGGTCATAGGGGGTGGTAACCCTATGCAGAAAGTCTTGGCAGGTCGATAGCTTCAGGCAAAAGTCCTAGGGGGTGGTAACCCTAGGTGAAAAGTCCTGGTGTCGCGAACCAGGTGAAAGACTGGACTAGCCGGGGAAGCGGATGTCCAGCAGAAAGTCCGGAAGCATCGAGTGCTGAGCAAAAGTCCAGTCGATCTGGAGGATCGAATGGCAACAGGTAATCTCCTGAGTGGAGTAGGTGAGGACGCGTTCCCCGCAGAGAGAACAGTAGGCGTCGGGTCGACCTAGGGTTTCCGGGAGGAAATCCAAAGTCAGACTCGGACAGTCCGAACACTGTAAATTATTACTTACTGTGTTTTATCATATTCTAACATTGTCTTGTAGGGTATTTTGCTCGGACTAACCTTTGTTTGCAGGTGAGGAACCTACTGGAAAAAGGCTGTCCGGGCGCCCGGGACCAAACTCTATCCCCTGCGCGACTTCGCCACGTGGAGCATCCTGGTTGGTTGGCCACGTCACACTCCAGGCGCCCGGAAGGGATCCAGGCACCCGAAACCGCATATAAAAGGAGGGTTGAGGTGCAGCTTCAATACAGAACGAATTCTAAGTGATCTTTCATCAACACGCTGCTCTAAAAGACGCTCCAAAGTGCTACTACAAGTACCCGACGACCCGAAGCTTCAGAATTAGCATTTCTTGTTGTCGGTATAATTTTTGATAGCTTTTATTTATATTCATAATTGTAATCTTTTAACGAGCTTATACTTGTTGCCCACCGGAAGCGATCAAGGATCGCAGGCCTTCGAGTAGGAGTCGACTTAGGCTCCGAACGAAGTAAAATCGACCTGTCTCTTTGTGTTGTCTCTTTATTTTATTTCTGCTTATTCCGCTGCACGTTTTAACTCCGATAGTTTTTCGATAATCGAATGAAATAGCCACGAGCGCTATTCACCCCCTCTCTAGCGCTTCTCGATCCAACAAAATCACCATTAATCATTCAAGATCTAATTGATACAAGCAAGACAATGTCATTGAAACAAGAAAATGGCAAATCCATATGAGATTACATCAATCCATCATACAAATACTGTTAGTTAGAGCCCTAGAGCCAATCATTTGATGATTGTATGGACTCATTGTATCATATTCTTGTATATTAATAAAGGCATTTGTTTGGTTATTATACTTATTTGTATCAGTGCCAAATAGACTAAGTATAATAGCGTCCTTGAGTAGAAGGTTCATACCTATATTAATCGATTAGTTGAATCGATAGTGAAATGATATAGGGAACACTACTCTAAATCATTCCTAGTCGAGTATTAACATTCAGGGACAATGTTAATACAATAAGACTAGAATGTAGGTCAGCTCGATGACTTGATCTCACAAGTAATGGATATAGAGATATCAAGCTAACACATGGGTATGCATTAGAGAATGTATACTGAATGACCCGCCATGAGAAAGTATCATGGATCGTTATATGAGTGTCATATACTTTCTCATGTGGCTATTAGTATGACTACTAGTCCTTAGACCTGAAGTCACCATGGATCCCTACATAAGGAGTTATGTACTTTGGTTTCGTCAAACGTCACCCGTAACTGGGTGGACTATAAAGGCGATTACTGGGTATGTAACGAATTATGCAGAGGGATGTGAGTGATGTAGATGAGATCTATCCCTCCTATATGACAGGAGTGACATCGATATTCTTGATAGAGTGAGACCACAAAGTGTATGGCCATACCCAAATGAGTCAATATGAGATATTGAGCTCATTAGATTGAGTGAGTCTACTTGGAGTTCAAGATTTAGATTGGTCAGAGGATGACATGGTCTATTCCTCACATTGATCAATCTAGATGTCTAGGATAGAAGGACACTTGTCATATATTGTGAGGAGTCACAATTAATAGTCACAAGGTGATGTTGGATCTCAACATTCTTGTAACTTGGGTAGCAATGATGTATTGCTAGATGACGCTCATTGCTTATGTTTCTAAAGGAGTTTAGAAACATTGCCAACATTACAAGAACCTATTGGGTCACACACAAAGAACAAGTGGATGGAGATTGGGTTCATATGATGAACCAATTGGATTAGGTTCATATGATACACCAAAGATTGGATTCAAATTAGACTTATTGAGTTAGACTCAATTAGATTCAATTGTTGAATGAGTCTAATTTAGATTTAATTTATTGAGTTAATTTATATTAATGAATTGAGATTCATTAAATTAAAATTGACTTGAATCAAAGGTTGGATTTAACTCAACAAGGAAGACAATTGGTCAAGTTTGACTTGACCAAGTAGAAGTTGAAACATCATGTTTGGCTTGATGTATTGCCACATCATAAGGATGACTCATCCTTGCCACATCACCTCCACCTCATGAGGTATGCCACCTCATGGGGGTTACACTCTTCCCTTGGTTTTAATGTGGCCGGCCACATTATTGAAGGGGGTTACATTGTGTGGCCGGCCACACTAATGGAAATGGGGTTTTTGATTTTGTGGAGTTATGTGTGCATTCATTCTATCATCTTCTTCCTTGCTTCTCCCCTCTCTTGGCTAGAGGTTGCCGTGACTTCCATGGTGAGGAGAAGGTGGTTGAGTGAGTTAATCCAAGAAGTCCAAGAAGAAAGGTAATATTTTTAGAGGAGTGTATTGTATTCTCTTCTTTGCTTTCCTTTCTTCTTCCATTCCCATCCGAGAGCCCTAGAGAGAGTGCTAGCACACTTGGGGTCTTTCTTCTCCATCCTTGAGTGCTAGAGAGTACTCCTTGTTCGTGTGGATATCAATAGAGAAGTATTTATCTTGATACTTTGGAGATCCGACACGTACCTTGGACAAGCGGGATTTTGCGAGGGCATGCATCGAAGGTAAAATATTTTCTTTGTAGATCTACTGTAGATCAAAGTATTAAAACTCATACTCGTGTTTTCGGATATTTTTATTGCACGGATCTACGGCTTTGGGTGATTCGGGGTTTCCGCGACGCGAAAAGCGGTTTTCGCGGCCCGAAAAATCCAACAGTGGTATCAGAGCCACGTGCAAGGCTTGTACGAGTTTAATTTTTGGTTTTATGAAAACTAAAGTTTCTGTAATTTTCTGTAAAATTATGATTTTTATAGTTTTTATGGGTAATTTTTCCGTAGAAGCGAAGCACAAGTGTCTCGGCACTTGTAGGCTTCGGCTACCGGAAAGATTTTTCCAAAACGCCTTCGTTTTGCCCCAAATCCGTTTGGGACAGCGGGCTTGGGTGCCATTAGATCGCAAAGGAACAACTCACGATGGTTAGATCGTGGGTAGGGGTACTTCCCCTAACCCCGCAAGGGGATTTGCTCCGCGATTGCACCCGAAATCGCTAAAAAAATGAACCCGCCGGGAAGATTTTTCCGAAACGGCAATGTCTCGGCCCAAATCGTTTTGGGACAGCGGGTTTAGGCACTGTTGGATCGCAAAGGAACCCTCGCGATGGTTAGATCGCGGGTAGGGGCGCTGCCCCTGGCCCCGCAATGGGATTCATTCCGCGATTGCGCCCGAAACCGCTAAACGGGACCGCCGGGAAATTTTACTCGTAAAAATTGTAAAAAATTATTTTTAAAATTATAGAAATTATGAAAATATATAATTTTGAATTATATATTAATTTTGTGATAGTCATGGCCCAAAAACCCAATATGATTGGATTGTGTTGTAATTCATAATACGGCCTGCGTGTCGTTATGTGTTTGTGCGTGTTGTATGTTTTTATTTTTCCGCGACCTGCGCGTCGTGCCTTTCTCTTATATTCTTGTTGTAAATTAGATTTCGACTCGAATGTAACTCGAGTTTCAAATTGTAATGTACAAATTGGAGCGGTGGAGGGTCCACACGAGACGGCGTTCCGAGGCGGGCACGAGCAACACAAGGTGGTCAAAGGGAGGAGCTTGGAGAAGCTGTTGACCCTAGGTTGACCATTCGATCTTCTCATTGGCTTGAGAAGATCGTAGTAGGGCCATGACTAATCACAAATATATTAATTAGTTAATTGCTTATGTATATGATGCATGTTTAATAAGTAATTAATTAATTAGTGCCTTACGATTAGATTAGATCTAAGTCGTGCACATGATGCACCCTTGCGATTAGATTAGATCTAAGTCGTGCACAAGATGCATCCTTTTCTATTAGATTAGATCTTGATCGAACCAACTCTAAATGCCTAACCGTGCTGTGATACCTATCACTACCTCGATCACATGTATTGTTGAATCTGCCAAAGTAGAGCAATACATATTATCTTGGTAGGGTACGGAGGGACAATCTTGGTCCCGCCTATCAACGCATGGGTGAATACAAACTCAATTAGATTGAGTATTCCAAGTTACTCGGTTGGATCGAGTCAACTATAGGCATTATTCCAACGGTTGAAAAAGATAGGTCAAAATCACATCTATATTAACTCTCGGGCGTATTAGCCAAAGCTAACTCGAGTTTTTAATATAAATGCGGATATTGATTCTATAAACAAGAGTTGCATAGAGATGTAATTAGTAATCGTTACCTACCGATCATACTAAGCCTTGGGCGTATTAGCCAAAGCTAACTCAAGGGTTAGTATGATGTGGATTTTGTCCCACAAGAATTATAGAATTCAGTGGGAGCATCATTTAATTAAAGACCTAATTAAATGATTTTAAAAGAATATGATATTTATTTCTGCAAATTTTCTGTTGTAGATAACCATGACGTCGAATACGAACTCTTTCTCCCTGCGTTCTGTCCTTAAGAAGGACAAGCTCAACGGAACAAATTTCTGGATGCGGAACACGAGAATAGTTCTCACTCGGGAACGAAACCGACGGAGCAGCCCATTCGGAGGCACCTCCGCCATTGCGCCACGCGAGCTGACAGGATGCTTACAAGAAGCATCAAGATGATGCATTAGATGTGTCCTGTCTTATGCTCGCGACCATGAACTCTGAGCTTCAGAAGCAACATGAGTTGATGAGCGCTTACGATATGGTTGAACATCTTTGTCACCTATATCAAGGACAAGCAAGGCACTGGAAGAGGAACTCCAAAGAATACCTGGAAGATCTTAAGAAGAAGAGAAATAAGATTTCTACTTCAGGTATACATGTTATAGAAGTCAACCTCTCTATTTCTTCATCGTGGGTATTAGATACCGGATGTGCTTCGCACATTTGTACTAATGTACAAGCGCTGAGAAATAGCAGGGCATTGACGAAGGGTGAGATAGACCTACGAGTAGGCAATGGAGCACGAGTTGCTGCTATTGCTGTAGGAACTTATCATCTATCTCTGCCCTCTGGGCTAGTACTAGAATTAGATGATTGTTGTTATGTGCCTGCCTTGACTAAGAACATAATTTCAGTTTCTTGTTTGGACAAGAAAGGATTCTCGTTTACTATAAAGAACAAATGTTGTTCCGTCTATTTAAACGATATGTTCTATTGTAGTGCACCTCTGATAAACGGACTCTATATTCTAGACCTTGAGAGCCCTATCTATAACATAAATACCAAGAGGTTCAAGTCAAATGACATGAACCAAACCTACCTCTGGCACTGTCGCTTAGGTCATATAAATGACAAGCGCTTATCCCAGCTCCATAAGGATGGTATGCTGGACTCATTTGATTTTGAATCATATGAGGTATGCGAGTCATGCCTACGAGGCAAGATGACCAAGACTCCCTTTAGTGGGCACAGCGAGAGAGCAACTGATTTGTTAGGACTCATACATAGTGATGTATGTGGCCCTTTCAATGTTACTGCTAGAGGCGGTTATAGGTACTTCATCACATTTACTGATGATTTCAGTAGATATGGTTATGTGTACTTGATGACACATAAGTCTGAATCCTTTGAAAAGTTCAAAGAATTCAAGAATGAAGTACAGAACCAGCTTGGCAAGAGTATTAAGATACTTCGATCCGATCGAGGTGGAGAATACCTTAGCCATGAGTTCCGTGACTATCTAGCTGAGTGTGGGATTCTATCGAAACTCACTCCTCCTGGAACACCACAGTGGAATGGTGTATCTGAACGGAGGAATCGTACCTTATTAGATATGGTACGATCTATGATGAGCCACACAGATCTTCCGACATATCTATGGGGATATGCTTTAGACACGGCAGCTTTCATACTCAACCGAGTTCCATCAAAGGCCGTGATAAAGACACCATATAGGATATGGACTGGGAGAGATGCCCAGGTGTCTTCATGAGGATTTGGGGTTGTGAGGCTTACGTTAGACGTCAAGTCTCAGACAAATTAGGACCCAAATCCGACAAGTGCTTTTTCATTGGATATCCCAAGGAAACTAAGGGACATTACTTCTACATTCCCAGTCAGCACAAGTTAGTTGTGGCAAAGACTGGGGTCTTTCTAGAAAGGGACTTTGTTTCTAGAAAGACTAGTGGGAGCACCTTCGATCTTGAAGAAGTTCAAGATGCGAATACTAGCACTGAAGCCTCGATGGAAGTTGAACTGGAGCCACAAAGTGTTGTGGATGATGTTCCACAAGGAGTTGAGGAACAACAACCGGTTCAAGTAGATATACCTCTTCGCAGGTCTGATAGGGTACGTCGTCAGCCTAAGAGATACTCATTTCTCTTGTCTGACCATGATGACGTTATGCTCATAGAGGATGAGCCTACCACCTATCAGGAAGCTGTGATGAGACCAGATTCCGAGAAATGGCTAGAGGCCATGAGATCCGAAATGGAATCCATGTACACCAACCAAGTATGGACTTTGGTTGATCCACCTGAAGGGGTAAAACCCATTGGGTGCAAATGGGTCTTTAAGAGAAAGACTGACATGGATGGACTTATCTATAAGGGTCACTTGGTAGCTAAAGGTTTCAAGCAGATTCATGGAATTGACTATGATGAAACCTTTTCTCTAGTAGCGATGTTTAAGTCCATTCGGATCATGCTTGCTATTGCAGCCTACCATGACTATGAGATATGACAGATGGATGTCAAAACCACGTTTCTGAATGGAAACCTACTCGAGGATGTGTACATGACACAACCTGAGGGTTTTGTAGATCCACAACATACTAGCAGAGTATGCAAGCTGCATAGGTCCATTTATGGACTAAAGCAAGCTTCTCGTTGCTGGAATCTTCGTTTCGATGATGCAATCAAACAGTTTGGTTTCATCAAGAATGAAGATAAACCTTGTTTCTACTAGAAGGTTGTAGGGGACATAGTTATCTTCCTCATATTGTATGTGGATGACATACTACTCATTGGGAAGGACATCCCTATGCTTTAGTCTGTCAAGACCTGGCTAGGGAGTTGCTTCTCAATGAAGGACTTAGGTGAGGCATCCCGCATTCTAGGGATACAGATCTATAGAGATAGATCTAAGAGATTGCTTGGCCTAAGTCAGAGTACATACATTGACAAGGTACTCCTTCGGTTTGCCATGCAGAACTCCAAAAAGGGATTTCTGCCGATGTCACATGGCGTGAGTCTTTCGAAGACTCAAGGTCCCTCTTCTAGAGAGGAGAGAGACCGTATGGATCAGATCCCTTATGCCTCAGCCATAGGATCGATCATGTACGCCATGTTATGTACTCGACCTGATGTCTCGTATGCTTTGAGCATGACGAGCAGATACCAGTCAGATCCAGGTGAAAGTCACTGGATAGCGGTCAAGAATATTCTTAAGTACTTAAGAAGGACTAAAGAATATTTCTTGATATATGGAGGCAATGTGAGCTAGCTGTAAAGGGTTACAGTGATGCTAGCTTCCAGACCGACCAGGATGACTATAGATCGTAGTCGGGGTTGGTGTTTTGCTTAAATGGTGGTGCTGTGAGCTGGAAGAGTTCGAAGCAGGACACAGTAGCTGATTCTAGAACAGAGGCCGAGTATATTGCTGCATCAGAGGCAACAAAGGAGGCAGTTTGGATCCGCAAGTTCATCACTGAATTTGGGGTGGTTCCTAGCATCGCTGACCCAGTTGAGCTCTATTGTGACAACAATGGAGCTATAGCACAGGCGAAGGAACCTCGCTCACACCAGCGGACCAAGCATATACTACGGCGCTTACATCTCATTCGAGAGATTATCGATAGAGGAGATGTGAAGATTTGTAGAGTACCTACAGAGGCTAACATCGCAGATCCCTTGACCAAGACTTTGGCACAGAGAAAGCATGATGGTCACACTAGGTCATTAGGCCTTAGAGCCTATACTGATTGGCACTAGTGCTAGTGGGAGATTGTTAGTTAGAGCCCTAGAGCCAATCATTTGATGATTGTATGGACTCATTGTATCATATTCTTGTATATTAATAAAGGCATTTGTTTGGTTATTATACTTATTTGTATCAGTGCCAAATAGACTAAGTATAATAGCGTCCTTGAGTAGAAGGTTCATACCTATATCAATCGATTAGTTGAATCGATAGTGAGATGATTTAGGGAACACTACTCTAAATCATTCCTAGTCGAGTATTAACATTCAGGGACAATGTTAATACAATAAGACTAGCATGTTGGTCAGCTCGATGACTTGATCTCACAAGTCATGGATATAGAGATATCAAGCTAACACATGGGTATGCATTAGAGAATGTATACTGAATGACCCGCCATGAGAAAGTATCATGGATCATTATATGAGTGTCATATACTTTCTCATGTGGCTATTAGTATGACTACTAGTCCTTAGACCTGAAGTCACCATGGATCTCTACATAAGGAGTTATGTACATTGGTTTCGTCAAACGTCACCCCTAACTGGGTGGACTATAAAGGCGATTACTGGGTATGTAACGAATTATGCAGAGGGATGTGAGTGATGTAGATGGGATCTATCCCTCCTATATGACAGGAGTGACATCGATATTCTTGATAGAGTGAGACCACGAAGTGTATGGCCATACCCAAATGAGTCAATATGAGATATTGAGCTCATTTGATTAAGTGAGTCTACTTGGAGTTCAAGATTTAGATTAGTCAGAGGATGACACGGTCTATGCCTCACATTGATCAATCTAGATGTCTAGGATAGAAGGACACTTGTCATATATTGTGAGGAGTCACAATTAATAGTCACAAGGTGATGTTGGATCTCAACATTCTTGTAACTTGGGTAGCAATGATGTATTGCTAGATGCCGCTCATTGCTTATGTTTCTAAAGGAGTTTAGAAACATTGCCAACGTTACAAGAACCTATTGGGTCACACACAAAGAACAAGTGGATGGAGATTGGGTTCATATGATGAACCAATTGGATTAGGTTCATATGATGCACCAAAGATTGGATTCAAATTAGACTTATTGAGTTAGACTCAATTAGATTCAATTGTTGAATGAGTCTAATTTAGATTTGATTTATTGAGTTAATTTATATTAATGAATTGAGATTCATTAAATTAAAATTGACTTGAATCAAAGGTTGGATTTAACTCAATAAGGAAGACAATTGGTCAAGTTTGACTTGACCAAGTAGAAGTTGAAACATAATGTTTGACTTGATGTATTGCCACATCATAAGGATGACTCATCCTTGCCACATCACCTCCACCTCATGAGGTATGCCACCTCATGGGGGTTACACTCTTCCCTTGGTTTTAATGTGGTTGGCCACATTAATGAAGGGGGTTACATTGTGTGGCCGGCCACACTAATGGAAATGGGGTTTTTGATTTTGTGGAGTTATGTGTGCATTCATTCTATCATCTTCTTCCTTGCTTCTCCCCTCTCTTGGCTAGAGGTTGCTGTGACTTCCATGGTGAGGAGAAGGTGGTTGAGTGAGTTAATCCAAGAAGTCCAAGAAGAAAGGTAATATTTTTAGAGGAGTGTATTGTATTCTCTTCTTTGCTTTCCTTTCTTCTTCCATTCCCATCCGAGAGCCCTAGAGAGAGTGCTAGCACACTTGGGGTCTTTCTTCTCCATCCTTGAGTGCTAGAGAGAACTCCTTGTTCGTGTGGATATCACTAGAGAAGTATCTATCTTGATACTTTGGAGATCCGACACGTACCTTGGACAAGCGGGATTTTGCGAGGCCACGCATCGAAGGTAAAATGTTTTCTTTGTAGATCTACTGTTGATCAAAGTATTAAAACTCGTACTCGTGTTTTCGAAAATTTTTCTTGCACGGATCTACGGCTTTGGGTGATTCGGGGTTTCCGCGACGCGAAAAGCGGTTTTCGTGGCCCGAAAAACCCAACAAATACTCCCTTAATCCTAGAATACAAGATCTACTCCATTAATCGAGGAAGAATACTCGAAGAAATAAAGATTACAAGCATTTCTTAAATCCTCAATCCAAGAAACCAAGAAAAGGGGAAGGAGAAAACTTATCTATGAAGAAGCCTCGTCTTCGGATCCAATCCTCGCTCCGGAGTCGAAATTGTCAAGAACTCCCTTAGAATCGCCCAGAAATCCTCCCAAGAATGGGAGGAAACCACAAAATCTTGCCTTCTCCCAAAGGGGGAGAGATCCCCTTTCAATTCATGAAGGAAGGTTTAAATAGAGGAGGAAATCGGGCGCCACACGGCCCCACGACACGGCCGTGTGAGATTCACACGGCCATGTCCAGTTCCTTCTCTGCCAAAGCTGCACGGCCGTGTGGTTCACACGGCCAAGACCCTTCTGCTCTCTGGAAATGCTACACGGCCGTGTGGTGCACACGGCCACCACCTGCTTGGTCTCTGGAAACTTCACACGTCCGTGTGATGCACACGGCCACCACCTGCTTGGCCTCTGGAAACCTCACATGGCCGTGTAGATCCACACGGCCATGTAAGGCATCTGCTCTGATTTCTTCAAATCAAGACATGGCTGTGTGAGATTCACACGGCCATGTCCGCTTCCCTACCTGTTAAGACTACACGACCATGTGTGGTACACGGCCTGATGCTCTCTCCCTTCAATTACTTCTAAGCTTGCCCGAGGACGCATAATCTTCACCAATTTCGACTCCTGTGTACAGAAAATGCACAAAAAGTAGATCTCCGAACCAAAAGAGTAAATATGCTAAAAGGAAAGCTGGAAGTATAAAAATGCATAGATCAAGCATGCTCAAAGTATGTAAATGTGCGTAAAAACATGCATAAAAGAGTATATAATCTACGCACATCACACCCCCAGACTTAAACCTTTGCTTGCCCTCAAGGAAAATGCTGCAGTCTAAATTCATATGTTCTACAACACATTCATAAAACCTAGTGAACTTTCCTAATTCTATCAAAAAGTTTCATTAACAAGCATGATCATGGAAACAAGTAAAGTATGGTTCAAGCATAAGAATCTTGTGCACAGTGTAAAAGTAACTCAACACCCTTCAAGTTTTAATCCATGTCCTAGTCAAGTCGTCATCAAATTTGAATTCCTAATGTTTCCAGTGAAAGACAAGTAACCAGTGATAGGCACTTACTCACCATTCACTTGGTTCATATTTCTCAACTAACCCAGGTCTCAAAGGTGTGCTCAATCTCAAGGGAAGCTAAGCAGTCATTTCTCCAGTAACCTAACTCGGTCTCAAAGGGGTGACTTGCTAGATTCCACTCATGACAACTATTTTTTATATCCCTTTTTTTTTTTATAAGTGTTTACATAGTGCAAAACTTATTCACAAATGTACTTTTAGCACACATGTTGGGATATTTTGATTTTTCCAAATGAGCTTTAATGATTTGAGCCTCATCCAGTAACCAAAATGAAAGTTGAGTAATCACCATGGAAACCAAGTACTAAGCAAACAAGATGAATCATGACTATTTCAATGACATCAACTATTCAAGCATTAAGCACAAGTGTAGTGATGATAAAATTCTTAAGGTTGAACCAAAACTAAAACTCATCACCATAAGATTCTTATCTTATTAATGCTTCCCAAGATAGAAAAAAGAACTACACAAAGTTTACTACTAGCATCATTCGAACATCATGAATCAAGACAATAATCGTGCTAACATTTCACTTGAATCCAAGAAAACATATAAGTGAAGATTTGATGTTCTCAAAAAATTTTTTTTGCCATGATTATTTCAAAAACAAGCAAAATAAAGCAACAAGCAATGAAAATAAGAACCAACATGAAAAACTAACAAAAACTAAAAACTGAAAACCAAAAACATGAAAAACTAACAAAAACTAAAAACTGAAAACCAAACTAAACAGTACATGACACCATACATGACACCCCCCCAGACTTAAACTTTTCATCGTCCCGATGAAATCAATATGGTGGAGGAGGTGGAGGTGGACGAGGAAAAGGGGGTCTACGACGTGGTTGGCCAATAGGAAAACTAGGAAAACCTGGAATCTCACTCAAGGATCTATGATACTCATATAAAGCATCTACTTGTTGGCTAGTAAGTGTCATGCTCTGCATAAAATCTCTCATCCTAGCCTAATCAGTATCATAATCCTGCACAAACTCAGCCACTTGACCTTGAAAATTCCTCGTAAACTGAAAATGATTTTGTACCTCCCTAAACTGATCATCAGATAAAGAGAAGCGACCCTCCAACATTTTTCGTTGGGCATCTTGCTTCTCATGAAGTGATTCTATAGACGTACGAAAATCTGAAAAATCAAACCTAGAAGATCCCAATAATGCCCTAGCAGATCTTAATAAGGTTTGAACAAAATGAAAACCAGAATCAAATTCAACCTTATAAAGCATAGACCATAAAGCATAAAGCTCTATCTTTTTAACTACCCCATCACTCTCTCTCCCCTACCAAAAATAGTTTTACTCATGACTCTATGTAGATACCTAAAGATGGAGTTTTGCATATTGGAGGCCTTAGCTCTTGAAGGCTCATAAGGTTGATCTAACCCAGTTATTGCATTCCAAAAATGATTCCAATTAAACCTTGGATCAAACCTACGAGGGCTCCCGGTGGTTAATCCAAAAAAAAAATTAAAGTCACTAAATGTCCATAGAAATTCTTGATTCATTAGTCTAAATGAGATTTTTCCAAAATAATCATCTTCATTAGTAAAATGGACATCCAATGAACTTAAAAATTCCAAAACAAGACGAGGATATGTAGGCATATGTGTGTACATAATATCACTCCAATCCAAAAACCCAATCATCAAATCTACATCTTCCCTAATTCCAAGCATATCAAGAACAGTTGGGTCCATATATCTAGTACACACTATCTTTCTATTGACAAGAATTGCAAATCTAGTTACTTGATCATCATTTCTAAACACAATATTGAATTCATTGTCATTACCTTCGTTGCGTGAAGTCCTTTTGCCTTTTCCCTTCACTGGTTGTTTTCCTTTGTCCCTTGATGGCTCCTCCTCTTTGTCCCCACTCGATCCACCACCTCTTTTGCGAAGTTTCTTCAAAATGTTGGACATCTTAATGAGTTTAGATAGGGGAAGAATTATCTAGGGTTGGAAGAATGAAACTCAAAGAACAAAACTTCAAAGAGCAAAGATCTTAGGTTAGGAGAATGAAAAGTCCAAGTCTTAGAGAGGAAGAGAATCTAGATCTAAGAGATCTTGAGAGATTAGAGAGGAGTTTTTAAGAGATTGGGAGAGAAAGAGATGTTTTGGAGAGTTGGGGGTGTGCGGAACACGGCCAAGATCTGGCCGTGTGAGGTAGTAAGAAGACTTTAATAGCTCCCCTACACGGGTCGTGCAGATCCACACGGCCTCCCCCTCTTCCTTCTCTGGATTCCAGACACGGGCCATGCAGATCCACACGACCTCCCCCTCTTCTTTCACTGGTTTCCTCGCACGGCCGTGTCTGGGACACGGCCTCTCCATCTTTCTTCTCGGGATTCTTTACACGGTCGTGTTTGAGAAACGGCCTAGGCCCTTTTCTCCTCGGGAAATCCTACACGGCCGTGTCTGGATGACACGGCCCAAGCACTTCCCTTCTCTGCAACTTTTGCCTGGCCGTATATAGCACACGGCCGGGCTCTGTTTTGCACCTAACCTGAAAACAAAATCAAAAGAATGCATCAAACTAAAAGAAATTAAAATACAAATCAAAACTAACTAAAAGAACCCTTGGGTTGCCTCCCAAGAAGCGCTTGTTTAAGGTCTTTAGCTCGACCAAACTTGATCATTCACTTCTTTTCCTCGCCCTTGGAGGACAGATATACTTTTCGTTTTTGTTGGGAGATATTCTCCCAACATCTTCCACCACATTGTCTCCTTCGTTTGGTGGCCTTCCATGAGGATGGAAATTCCATTCCTCAAGTTTATAAATGCTTGTCCTGCTACAAGCATTTAAAAGAGATGAGACATGGTTAGAGATATTAGATAAATCATATTCCAACCTTTCCTTACCAATTACCAAAGAAAGCTTATGATTTTTGACATCAATTATAGCTCTAGCTGTAGCAAGGAAAGGTCTTCCTAATATGATAGGAATCCTGGGGTCCTCTTCCATGTCCAACACGACAAAATCTGTGGGAATAACATTCCCATCCACCTCTACTGGCACATCTTCTATAATACCCAAAGGGTACCTGCAGGAATGATCGGCAAGTTGAAGTGCCATAGTAGTAAGTTTAATGTTTTTGAGACCTAATTTATTACAAATTGAATAGGGAATGAGGCTAACACTTGCCCCCAAATCACAAAAAGCCTTTTCAAAAAATTCTTTTCCTATGCTGCAAGGAATATAAAAGCTCCCTGGGTCCTTTAGTTTTGGGGAAGTGTTCTTCTCAAAAATAGCACTACATTCCTCACTAAGCGCAATGGTCTCAACCTCTCCTCTTCTTCTCTTGTTTGACATGAGATCCTTCAGGAATTTGGCAAATCTAGGCATTTGAAGAATAGCATCAATAAGAGGTACCTCTACACAAATTTCCTTGACTTTTTCTAAAAACTTGCCAAATTCTTCATCTTTCTTGAGCATTGTAAGCCTCTAAGGAAAAGGGACAGCTTTGCTCTGATGGTTCAGTGGAAGAGTCTCTTCAACCTCAATGGTACTCTCCTCATTAGCTTGAATCTGATTTAGTATAAGAGGAGAGAGCTCTTCTTCTTTTTGTATCCCTTTTGGAGCAGTCACTTGGGAGTCTCCCAAGGTCCGTCCGCTCCTAAGCTCAATTCTATTGCAATGCTCCATAGGATTCACATCAGGTTTTCCTGGAAGTTGTCCTGGTGCTCTGGATGATGAGGAAGCTAGTTGGGCAACTTGACTATCCTGGATCTTTTGATGCTTTTCAGAATTATCCATTCTCTGAATGAGCTTTGCTAAATCTTGCTTCATTTCATTCTGACCTGAGATAATTTCTTCAAGCATCTTTTCAATATTTGACTTTGGTAAGCCTTGAGAAGATAGATGTTGAAAATTTTGTTGCCCAGCTTGAAAATTTGGTCTTGCCCCCATAGATGGTCCTTGATCTTGATTATTTCTGTAAGAAAAATTGGGATGACTCTTCCATCCAGGGTTATAAGTATTTGAGTATGGGTTGTTCTGCCTTTGATTGTAACTCATGATTGCATCACATTGTTCCAGTTGATTGATTTGTGCAGTGATAGCTCCCAATGGACATGAGTCATTTGAATGCTCTGAACTCCCACATACTTCACAAGATGTACTAATAGCATTGACCATATTAGCACTAGTCCCCATATTCTCAAATTTCTTTGTAAGAGCGTCTAATTTTGCAGACAAAAGAGTGACCGCATCTACATCAAACTTCCCTGATGCTTTAATTGTTGGGTTTACAGAAGAATAGCCACCACTTCTTTCATTTGCCCATTGATGATGATTTTGTGCTACACTGTCAATAATTTCTTCAGCTTCATCTAAACTTTTGTTCATAAGTGCCCCTCCCGCAGCTGAATCAAGGGACACTTTGGTATGATAGTTGATACCATTATAAAAAGTGTGCAACACTAACCATCTTTCGAACCCATGATGTGGCCATTGTTTGAGCATACTATTATATCTATTCCATGCTTCAAAAAGAGATTCTGAGTCAGTCTGCTTGAAGCTTGCAATTAAATTCCTCATATGAGCTGTTTTGCTTGGTGGATAGAATTTATCAAGAAACTGTTGCTCACACTGCTCCCAAGTGGTGATGCTATTAGGGGCCAAAGAATTCAGCCATTGCTTTGCCCTATCTCTTAGAGAAAACCCAAATAATAATAATATAACTGCTTCTGAAGGAACTCCATTCATTTTCATGGTACCACATATTTCATAAAAGACCTCTAAGTGTTGATTGGGGTCTTCATGAGGTCCTCCACCAAATTGGTTCTGCTGCACCATAGATATAATTGTGGGTTTGATCTCAAAGTTATTAGCTTCCACTGAAGGTCTTGAAATACTAGATCGAAAACCTCTTGCATAAGGTGCTGCATAATCCTTGAGTAGTCTATTCGCCATGTTCAAATGTTCTTGTTCTTCAATTTGCCTTTGCAGAATTCTTCTTTTATGGAAAGTTCTGTCAATCTCAGGGTCAAAAGGAAAGAATTCCCCTGCAAAGTTAGATCTTCGCATACACAAGAACAAGATAGCAAATGACAATTCAACAGAAAAAGAAAAATAAAAGAATAAAAAATGCAGAATTGAATTTGTACAAAAAGAATTAACAAGAAGTAAAAGTTATACAAGAGAGTAAAAATAGAAATCTAATGATTAGTTACAACTATGCAATATGAAAGGAAAACAAATGTTATGTTTAGTCTAACTCAATTGATAATTCCTAATGTTATAGCGCAGTCCCCGGTAACGGCGCCAAAAACTTGTTACGCTCCGCAAGTGTACGGAAATGTCGCAAGTAATATAAAAGATTATCGTATCCACAGGGACTGGAATAAGCACTAGAAATGTCTCAATGCGAATTAGCTAAACAACTATCCAATCGTTTCAAATGCAAAGTGAAGGTAAACAAATCTAATATTAAAGATCAACAAACAAGAGTTTAGTGTTTTGGGTTATGATAAAGGGAGATTCTAGGAGTTTCGATGTCTTTGTAAGATTTCTTGAATGTAAATGGTTCACCAATTTTTATCCCTCAATTGCCAAACACTTGTAAAAAGTTGCCGGTTCTCTCTTGCAATAGATAACAGGCTAAGGACTGAGAAATGTATCTAAATATGATCAATTAGACCTGAACCTACGTTGTCCTTACACAGAAGCGCACCTATTACTATGCCTTCCTCGGATATCAACATAGAAGCCCACAACTTATTAATCTATCAAGATACAAGAAACTAATCACAAAATCCATCCTACTCTCTTGAATATTCCTATTTCCTCTTCAAGATTATCTCTCAAACGTCCTTACACGGGCTTGCACCTGTCACGTGGATCCCTCGGATGATCGAGTGAGAGTTTATCTTTACAAAGTCCACAAGAAATCCAAACAATCAATCAAGAATGAGAATTAAGCACAAATCACCATTAATCATTCAAGATCTAATTGATACAAGCAAGACAATGTCATTGAAACAAGAAATTGGCAAATCCATAAGAGATTACATCAATCCATCATACAAATACTCCCTTAATCCTAGAATACAATATCTACTCCATGAATCGAGGAAGAATACCCGAAGAAATAAAGATTACAAGCATTTCTTAAATCCCCAATCCAAGAACCCAAGAAAAGGGGGAAGGAGAAAACTTATCTACGAAGAAGCCTCGTCTTCGGATCCAATCCTCGCTCCGGAGTCGAAATCGTCAAGAACTCCCCTCGAATCGCCCAGAAATCCTCCCAAGAATGGGAGGATACCACCAAATCTTGCCTTCTCCCAAAGGGGGAGAGATCCTCTTTCAATTCATGAAGGAGGGTTTAAATAGAGGAGGAAATCAGGCGCCACACGACCCCACGTGTGAGATTCACACGCCATGTCCAGTTCCTTCTCCGCCAAAGCTGCACGGCCGTGTGACTCACACCAGGACCCTTCTGCTCTCTGGAATGCTACACGGCCGTGTGGTGCACACCACCACCACCCTGCTCTCTGGAAACCTCACACGGTAGATCTACACGGCCATGTAAGGCATCTGCTCTAATTTCTTCAAATCAAGACACGGCCGTGTGAGATTCACACGGCCATGTCCTCTTCCCTTCCTGTTAAAACTACACGGCCGTGTGTGGTACACGGCCTGATGCTCTCTCCCTTCAATTCCTTCCAAGCTTGCCCGAGGACGCATAATCTTCACCAATTTCGACTCCTGTGTACAGAAAATGCACAAAAAGCAGATCTCCGAACCAAAAGAGTAAATATAAAAGGAAAGCTGGAAATATAAAAGTGCATAGATCAAGCATGCTCAAAGTATGTAAATGTGCGTAAAAACATGCATAAAAGAGTATATAATCTACGCACATCACACCCCCAGACTTAAACCTTTGCTTGTCCTCAAGCAAAATGCTGCAGTCTAAATTCATATGTTCTACAACACATTCATAAAACCTAGTGCACTTTCCTAACTCTATCAAAAAGTTTCATTAACAAGCGTGATCATGGAAACAAGTAAAGTATGATTCAAGCATAAGAATCTTGTGCACAGTGTAAAAGTAACTCAACACCCTTCAAGTTTCAATCCATGTCCTAGTCAAGTCGTCATCAAATTTGAATTCCTAGTGTTTCCAGTGAAAGACAAGTAACCAGTGATAGGCACTTACTCACCATTCACTTGGTTCATATTTCTCAACTAACCCAAGGTCTCAAAGGTGTGCTCAATCTCGAGGGAAGCTAAGCAGTCATTTCCCCAGTAACCTAACTCGGTCTCAAAGGGGTGACTTGCTAGATTCCACTCATGACAACTGTTTTTTATATCCCTTTTTTTTTTTATTCAAGTGTTTGCATTGTGCAAAACTTATTCACAAATGTACTTTTAGCACACATGTTGGGATATTTTGATTTTTCCAAATGAGCTTTAATGATTTGAGCCTCATCCAGTAACCAAAATGAAAGTTGAGAAATCACCATGGAAACCGAGTACTAAGCAAACAAGATGAATCATGACTATTTCAATGACATCAACTATTCAAGCATCAAGCACAAGTGTAGTGAAGATAAAATCCTTAAGGTTGAACCAAAACTAAAACTCATCACCATAAGATTTTTAGCTTATTAATGCTTCCCAAGATAGAAAAAAAGAACTACACAAAGTTTACTACTAGCATCATTCGAACATCATGAATCAAGACAATAATCGTGCTAACATTTCACTTGAATCCAAGAAAGCATATAAGTGAAGATTTGATGTTCTCAAAAGCCATGATTATTTCAAAAACAAGCAAAATAATGCAACAATCAATGAAAATAAGAACCAACATGAAAAACTAACAAAAACTAAAAACTACATGACACCCCCCTAGACATTAACTTTTCATCGTCCCGATGAAATCAATATGGTGGAGGAGGTGGAGGTGGACGAGGGAAAGGAGGTCTACGACGTGGTTGGCCAATAGGAAAACTAGGAAAACTTGGAATCTCACCCAAGGATCTATGATACTCATATAAAGCATCTACTTGTTGGCTAGTAAGCATCATGCTCTGCATAAAATCTCTCATCCTAGCCTGATCAGTATCATAATCCTGCACAAACTCAGCCACTTGACCTTGAAAATTTCTCTTAAACTGAAAATGATTTTGTACCTCCCTAAACTGATCACCAGATAAAGAGAAGCGCCCCTCCAACATTTTTCGTTGGGCATCTTGCTTCTCATGAAGTGATTCTAGAGACGTACGAAAATCTGAAAAATCAAACCTAGAAGATCCCGTGCCATATGCAAAAGAATGCCTAGCAGGCTCCATAAAACTAGAAGGCGCGGGTGTCCAGATGACGAGGGCTCATGATGTGGCTCAGTGTCTACAGGTATATAAGGGTTATCCTCAAAATCTAACTCAGAAATTACCCAATTAGCCGGGTTACGAATAGTAGTTCGTTCAGGAAAAGGAAGGGGTAAAGGAGAACCACTCCTCCTAGGAAACGCGGAACCATTCTCATCCCGAACGATCATTTTCATAGCAAGACATGCATCAATGTCAATCATGTCCTTACCTTGAATTATTTCTGACCCATCAACATCAAGATTTAAATTACAAGCTATTCGGGTAATCAAACCATCAAAAACAATTGATCCCGATGATGCCCTAGCAGATCTTAATATGGTTTGAACAAAATGAAAACCAGAATCAAATTCAACCTTATAAAGCATAGCCCATAAAGCATAAAGCTCTATCTTTTTAACCACCCCATCACTCTCTCCCCTACCAAAAATAGTTTTACTCATGATTCTATGTAGATACCTAAAGATGGGGTTTTACATATGGGAGGCCTTAGCTCTTGAAGGCTCATAAGGTTGATCTAACCCAGTTATTGCATTCCAAAAATGATTCCAATTCAACCTTGGATCAAACCTACGAGGGCTACCGGTGGTTAATCCAAAACAAGAATTAAAGTTACTAAATGCCCATAGAAATTCTTGATTCATTAGTCTAAATGAGATTTTTCCAAAATAATCATCTTCATTAGTAAAATGGACATCCAATGAACTTAAAAATTACAAAACAAGACGAGGATATGTAGGCAAATGTGTGTACATAATATCACTCCAATCCAAAAACCCAATCATCAAATCTACATCTTCCCTAATTCCAAGCATATCAAGAACAGTTGGGTCCATATATCTAGTACACACTATCTTTCTATTGACAAGAATTGCAAATCTAGTTACTTGATCATCATTTCTAAACACAATATTGAATTCATTGTCATTACCTTCGTTGCGTGAAGTCCTTTTGCCTTTGCCCTTCACTGGTTGTTTTCCTTTGTCCCTTGATGGCTCCTTCTCTTTGTCTCCACTGGATCCACCACCTCCTTTGCGAAGTTTCTTCAAAATATTGGACATCTTGATGAGTTTATATAGGGGAATAATTATCTAGGGTTGGAAAAATGGAACTCAAAGAACAAAACTTCAAAGAGCAAAGATCTTAGGTTAGGAGAACAAAAAGTCCAAGTCTTAGAGAGGAGGAGAATCCGGATCTAAGAGATCTTGAGAGATTAGAGAGGAGTTTTTAAGAGATTGGGAGAGAAAGAGATGTTTTGGAGAGTTGGGGGTGTGCGGGACACGGCCAAGTTCTGGCCGTGTAAGGTAGAAAGATGACTTTAATAACTCTCCTACACGGGCCGTGCAGATCCACACGGCCTCCCCCTCTTCCTTCTCTGGATTCTTCGCACGGCCGTGTCTGGGACACGGCCTCTCCATCTTTCTTCTCGGGATTCCAGACATGGGCCGTGTCTGGGACACGGCCTAAACCTCTTCTTTCACGGGTTTCTTCGCACGGCCGTGTCTGGGACACGGCCTAGACCTTTTTCTCCTCGGGATATCTTACACGGTCGTGTCTAGATGACACGGCCCAAACACCTCCCTTGAATGTCATGGCTTAACCTGAAAACAAAATTAAAAACAAGTAAAAACCAACAAAATGAATTTATACTAGCTAAAAGAATTCAATCTGGAGGGCGAGGTTCAGAAAAATACAACCTTTGTACCTCTTCTATTTTCGTACCATGAATATATTTTTTCAAACGTTGACCATTTACCTTAATTATCCCAAAATCTTTGTTTCAAATATCTACAGCTCCAAAAGGATAAACCTTCTTTACCTCATATGGACCCGTCCACCTTGACTTAAGCTTCCCAGGAAAAAGTTTTAATTTTGAATTTAACAACAAAACCAAATCTCCTACATTAAAGTCTTTACGAAGAATGTGCTGATCATGCCATTTCTTCGTCCTTTATTTGTAAAATTTAGCATGCTCATATGCATCCATCCTTAATTCATCAAGTTCGTTCAACTGAAGCTTCCTTTTCTCCCCTGCTTCCTTTAAATCCATATTCAAATTTGCAATTGCCCAATAAGCCTTATGTTCTAGTTCAACTGGAAGATGGCAAGGCTTACCATAAACTAATCGAAATGGGGTCATCCCAATAGGAGTTTTATAAGCAGTTCGATATGCCCATAAAGCATCATCTAATTTCAATGCCCAATCCTTTCTTGAAGTGGATACAGTCTTTTCCAATATGGACTTAATTTCCCGATTAGATATCTCAGCTTGCCCATTAGTTTGAGGATGATAAGGTGTTGCTACTTTATGCTTCACTCCATATCTTCTAAGTAAGTTTTCAAACTGTTTCTCTATAAAATGTGATCCTCCATCACTAATGACTGCCTTTGGCACCCCAAATCTTGGAAAGATAATACTCCTAAATAATTTGATAACTGTTTTCGCATCGCACGTAGGAGATGCCACAGCTTCTACCCATTTGGACACATAATCTACTACCACAAGAATATACCTATTCCCATATGAAAGAGGGAAAGGTCCCATGAAATCAATTCCCCAAACATCAAATAACTCAACCTCAAGAATGTAATTTAACATCGTTTCATTTCTTTTTGTTATATTCCCAGTTCTCTGACATTGATCACAAGACTGAACAAACAACTTAGCATCCCTGAATAAGGTTGGCTAATAAAATCCTGCTTGAAGAATTTTCGTAATCATTTTTGAACTACCCAAATGTCCTCCATAGGACGAAGAATGGCAATGAAACAAGATATTTCTAACTTCTTCTTCAGGTATACATCTTCGATAAATCACATCATTGCACTTCTTATACAGGAGAGGTTCATCCCAAACATAATTCTTAACTTATGAAAAAAACTTTTTCCTTTGTTGATGAGAAAAATCCGGAGGTAACACTCCACTAGCAAGGAAATTCACAAAATCTGCGTACCAAGGAGTTTTCACACTTGATAAAGCTAATAAGTGTTCATCCGGGAATATGTCATCAATAGGTAAATCAAAATCCACCTCATTTTCTGACTTTTGAGATATTCTAGACAAATGATCCGCTACTACATTTTCAGCTCCTTTCTTATCCCTAATCTCAAGGTTGAACTCTTGCAAAAGTAAAATCCACCTGATTAACCTAGGTTTAACGTCTTTCTTTCCAAGTAGATACCGAATAGCTGCATGATCAGTATATACTATTACTCTTGATCCTACTAGATAGGATCTAAATTTATCAATAGCAAATACCACTGCCAATAATTCTTTTTCTGTAGTAGAATCGTTTACTTGGGCTGCATCAAGTGTTTTACTTGCATAATGGATCGCATGTAAAATCTTATTTCTTCGTTGTCCCAAAACTGCTCCTACAACAAAATCACTAGCATCACACATTATTTCAAAAGGAAGATCCCAATCAGGTGCTTGAATGACTGGAGCTATTGTAAGAGCACTTTTGATTTTATTGAAGGCTTCAATACATTCGCTATCAAAACAAAACTCAACATCTTTAATCAACAGATTAGTTAATGGCTTGGAAATCTTTGAAAAGTCCTTAATAAAACGTCTATAGAAACCAGCATGTCCTAAAAAACTCCTAACTCCTTTTACATTAATGGGTGGGGGTAATTTGTCTATTACTTCCACTTTTGCTTGATCTACCTCAATACCATGCTCTGAAATTTTATGCCTCAAAACTATTCCTTCCTTAACCATAAAGTGACATTTTTCCCAGTTCAACACTAGGTTTGTATCTTCACACCTTTTTAGAACAGTAGAAAGATTTGACAAACAAGAATCAAAGTCATTTCCATAAACTGAGAAGTCATCCATGAAAACCTCCATAATTTTTTCTATTAAATCTGAAAAAATTGCCATCATGCATCTCTGAAAAGTGGCTGGAGCATTACAAAGCCCAAATGGCATCCGACGATAAACAAAGGTACCATAAGGACAAGTAAAAGTAGTCTTCTCCTAGTCTTGAGGATGAATTGGAATTTGAAAAAATCCAGAATATCCGTCCAAGTAACAAAAGTAAGAATGTTTAGCTAATCTTTCAAGCATTTCATCAATAAATGGTAAAGTGAAATGATCTTTCCTTGTTTCTTTATTCAACTTCCGATAATCAATGCACATTCGCCACCCCGTCACTGTTCGTGTTGAAATTAGCTTATCTTCTTCATTCTTGATAACAGTCATTCCTCCTTTCTTTGGAACCACGTGGACTGGACTCACCCATTCACTATCCGAAATTGGGTAAATAATCCCTGCATTAAGAAGTTTAATCACTTCCTTCTTTACTACCTCTTTTAAATTTAGATTTAGTCTCCTTTGATGCTCAATTGAGTTCTTATACCCCTCTTCAAGTAAAATTCTATGCATACAGAGAGATGGACTAATCCCTTTTATATCATCAATTGTATATCCAATGGCCTTTCTATGCAACCTTAACTCATCCAACAGTCTCTTTGTTTCAAACTCATTTAACTGAGCATTAATTATAACTGGATAAGTAGAATTCGGCCCAAGAAATTCATACTTAAGATTTGGTGGTAATGGTTTAAGTTCAAGTTGAGGTGGTACTATTTCTGGTAAAACTGGCTCTTGTTCTATCAACATAGTCTCCTCCTTAGCCAAGCTTTCTTCTAAAAACTCTTCATTATCTAAAGACAGATCATCCTCCTTATGATCACCAAGACATACCCCCTTTTCTGTTGAAAATGCTTTTTCACCAAACATTTTTGATAATGATTCACAGCACCAAGGAAATAATGTTTGGAAATCGTTTTGATTCAAGATAAGCCTTTTTTCAACATCATCCTTTTCTCTAATGATATCCATTGTTAAGAATGAGTTATCTTGCTCTGCCCAATCATTGGAATTTTGCGTAATTCTGCCAACTATCTCAAAAGTTTCTTCTAGACTTTTTTTCAAAAATGATCCTCCAGATGCTAAATCCAGTTGATTCTTATTTGAGAAAGAAAGCCCATCATAGAACAAATGCATAATTAACCATTTCTCAATTCCATGATGTGGACATAACTGCAGAAGAGAAGAATATCTTTCCCAGGCTTGGTATAATTTTTCTCCATCCAATTGCTTAAAATTTAAAATTTGACTTCTCAAATAAGTAGTTTTCCTTGGAGGGAAATATTGGTCAAGGAATTTTTGCTCTAACTCATCCCATGTTTTGATACTTTGAGACTTTAGAGAATTATACCATCTTTTTGCAGCATCCTTCAGACTAAAAGGAAAAGCAAGCAGCTGAACAATATTAGATGAAACTTCTTCATATTTCAAAGTATAACAATATCTATAAAACTCCATCAAATGGGAATAAGGGTTCTCAATCTCCAATCCTCCAAACTGAGTTTTCTGAACCATGGAAACAAAAGATGGTTTGAGTATAAAATTTCTTGCTTGTATGTTAGGGTAAACAATTGCTCCCATTTATTTTGCAGACTTCGGAGCTCCATAATCTCCTAGTGACTTGCACACCATGTTTAGATATTCTTGTTCTTCTATTTGCCTTTGCAGAATTCTTTTTTTATGGAAAGTTCTGTCAATCTCAGGGTCAAAAGGAAAGAATTCCCCTACAAAGTTAGATCTTCGCATACACAAGAACAAGATAGCAAATGACAATTCAATAGAAAAAGAGAAAAATAAAAGAATCAAAAATGCAGAATTGAATTTGTACAAAAAGAATTAACAAGAAGTAAAAGTTATACAAGAAAGTAAAAATAGAAATCTAATGATTAGATACAAATATGCAATATGAAAGGAAAACAAATGTTATGTTTAGTCTAACTCAATTGATAATTCCTAATGTTATAGCGCAGTCCCCGGCAACGGCGCCAAAAACTTGTTACTCTCCGCAAGTGTATGGAAATGTCGCAAGTAATATAAAAGATTATTGTATCCACAGGGACTGGAATAAGCACAAGAAATGTCTCAATGCGAATTAGCTAAACAACTATCCAATTGTTTCAAATGCAAAGTGAAGGTAAACAAATCTAATATTAAAGATCAACAAACAAGAGTTTAGTGTTTTGGGTTATGATAAAGGGAGATTCTAGGAGTTTCGGTTTCTTTGTAAGATTTCTTGAATGTAAATGGTTCACTAATTCTTATCCCTCAATTGCCAAACACTTGTAGAAAGTTGCCGGTTCTCTCTTGCAATAGATAACCGGCTAAGGACTGAGAAATGTATCTAAATATGATCGATTAGACGTGAACCTACGTTGTCCTTACACAGAAACGCACCCATTACTATGCCTTCCTCGGATATCAACATAGAAGCCCACAACTTATTAATCTATCAAGATACAAGAAACTAATCACAAGATCCATCCAACTCTCTTGAATATTCCTATTTCCTCTTCAAGATTATCTCTCAAACGTCCTTACACGGGCTTGCACCTGTCACGTGGATCCCTCGGATGATCGAGTGAGAGTTTATCTTTACAAAGTCCACAAGAAATCCAAACAATCAATCAAGAATGAGAATTAAGCACAAATCACCATTAATCATTCAAGATCTAATTGATACAAGCAAGACAATGTCATTAAAACAAGAAATTGGCAAATCCATAAGAGATTACATCAATCCATCATACAAATACTCCCTTAATCCTAGAATACAAGATCTACTCCATGAATCGAGGAAGAATACCCGAAGAAATAAATATTACAAGCATTTCTTAAATCCCCAATCCAAGAAACCAAGAAAAGGGGGAAAGAGAAAACTTATCTACGAAGAAGCCTCGTCTTCCTCGCTCCGGAGTCGAAATCGTCAAGAACTCCCCTCGAATCGCCCAGAAATCCTCCCAAGAATGGGAGGTTACCACCAAATCTTGCCTTCTCCCAAAGGGGGAGAGATCCCCTTTCAATTCATGAAGGAGGGTTTAAATAGAGGAGGAAATCGGGCGCCACACGGCCCCATGACACGGTCGTGTGAGATTCACACGGCCATGTCCAGTTCCTTCTCTGCCAAAGCTGTGCACAAACACTGTCACACCCGGACCTTCTTCTCGAATGGGCCGTGGTGCATCTGGAAACCTCACTGCAGATCTACACGGCCATGTAAGGCATCTGCTCTAATTTCTTCAAATCAAGACACGACCGTGTGAGATTCACACGGCCATGTCCTCTTCCCTTCCTGTTAAAACTACACGACCGTGTGTGGTACACGGCCTGATGCTCTCTCCCTTCAATTCCTTCCAAGCTTGCCATAATCGACTCCTGTGTACAGAAAATGCACAAAAAACAGATCTCCGAACCAAAAGAGTAAATATGCTAAAAGGAAAGCTGGAAATATAAAAGTGCATAGATCAAGCATGCTCAAAGTATGTAAATGTGCGTAAAAACATGCATAAAAGAGTATATAATCTACGCACATCAGCGGTAAGCACTAACGATTTAACCCAAATTTTGATGAATGACAAATAGGTTAAGTTAGGGTTGTCGTTATCTAATGCTTTGATCGAGTATGCAGGCTAAGTCCAGATAGGTCGACGAGCTGACCGGATCTCTGGCACGAAGTCCAAGCGGGTCGACGGGCTGACCGGACGCTTGGTGAGAAGTCCAGCTAGGTCGAAGGGCTGACCAGATAGCTGGCATGAAGTTCAAGCGGGTCGACGGGCTGAACGGACGCTTGGCACGAAGTCCAACTAGGTCGACGGGCTGACCGGATAGCTGACACAAAGTCCAGACAGGTCGAAGGGCTGACCGAACGTTTGGCAGGTAAGTAAAGGTAAGTCACTAGAGGCGAGTGACTTTGAGGACACATCCCAGTTAAGGGACAATAGGCGTCGGTCCAGTTTAGGTCCATTTTGGATCCCTAAATTGAGACTCTGACTAGGTTCTGGCCTCGGGAAGACAGGACCTAACTCATAAATCTATATAAAATGTCTATACATATATTTTTCTAACTCTATTTTGTAGATACAAATGTAGAGCTTCAAATTCTGCATGCGTAGCAACTGACAGAGCTTGATTCCGAGTTCGGAGTCAAAAGTTATGACCTTCGGAAGATGATTGTGTCAAATAAGTAGTTGGAGACGACTCGGATCAGCCAGATTCGAACTCTCCTCATCTGATCTGAATTTTTGGAATTTGATAAGCTCTGGAGACCCCTCCAAAGGGCTATAAAAGGAGGGGGTGAGCAAGCTTCAAGGATACAACTCTTAGAACGAAGAATCTGCTTCCTTGTGCTCCTGCTGTGTTGCGATCTCCGACAAGCTTTTCCTTTCTGTTCTAAGTCTTTTTATTGTCGGTAATTTTTCCTTATTAGCAATACTGTACTTAATGTAACGACCCAAAATTGCTCATTACGAGTCCTAATAGTGGTTAAAAATATTTATAAATACTTTAGAAATATTCTAGAGAATTTTAGAAATTTTTAGAGTATTTTTATGTAATTTTTGGAGGGTGTTTGGTATTTTTACTAAACGAAAGAAGTTTCGACAAAAAAATGTCCAAGTCGAGAATTGAACCCACGACCTTTGACTCGGTCAAAACTCGGCTGACCAGGTGTGCAAACGAATTTGTCTGTTTAGAAAATGTAGCGAATTTATTTAAGATAGTTAATAGAATATTGAATTATAAAAGAGATAAGTTGATGTTGGATTTGTCTGTTTAGAAAAAGTAGTGAATTTATTTAAGATAGTTAACAGAATATTGGATTATAAAAGGGATAAGTTGATGTTGGATTATAAAAGGGATAAGTTGAGGTTGGATTTGTCTATTTAGAAAAGGTAGCGAATTTATTTAAGATAGTTAACAGAATATTGGATTATAAAAGGGATAAGTTGATGTTGGATTTGTCTGTTTAGAAAAGGTAGCGAATTTATTTAAGATAGTTAACAGAAATATTAAGTTATAAAAAGGGAGAACTTAGGGATTATTTTCCAAAACCAAAACCTCTCCTCTCCTTTTCTCTCCCGACGGCACAGCGTCTCCTGTTTGGGCGAAGGAAAAAAAAGGGGGGATCTAGAGTTCCTCTCCGGCTGCCGGCCAAGGGAGATTTCCGAGAGATCTTCACATGGTTGTGATCCTCTCGTCAAGGGGAAACCGTGAGCACGAAGGAGGGGTCAAAGCTTGCAATTCCCGCAAACCCTAGAAGTTTTCTTTCCGGTTGTAAGCCCAAGAACGCAAAGGTAAGTGCTTCTCACCTACAGTCCGAGTAGTTTCAGACCTTTGTTCTTCTTGAATTCGAAGCATGAGAAGCACTTATAGTGCATATTTTTAATTAAGCTTATAATGCATATTTTAGTTAAGCTTATAGTGCAAATTTTTAATTAAGTCTATAGTGCAGATTTTAATTAAGCTTATAGTGCAACTTTTTATATAGGCTTATAGTGTAGATTTTAATTAAGTTTATAATACAGATTTTTATGTAAGCTTATAGTGCAGATTTTAATTAAGTTTATAGTGCAGATTTTAATTAAGCCTATAATACAGATTTTATTTAAGCTTATAGTGCAGATTTTGATTAAGCCTATAGTGCAGATTTTAATTAAACTTATAGTGCAGATTTTGATTAAGCCTATAGTGCAGATTTTAATTAAACTTATAGTGCAGATTTTAATTAAGCCTATAGTGCAGATTTTAATTAAGCTTATAGTGCAGATTTTAATTAAGCTTATAGTGTAGATTTTTAATTAAGCTTATAGTGCAGATTTTTAATTAAGCTTATAGTGCAGATTTTTATGTAATCTTATAGTGCAGATTTTAATTAAGCTTATAGTGCAGATTTTTGGTGGAACTTGTAGTGCATATTTTTGGTGGAATTTATAGTGCAGATTTTTGGTGGAACTTGTAGTGTAGATTTTTGGTGGAACTTATAGTGCAGTTTTTAAAAAACCAATTATAGTGCAGTTTGGTTAAGTATTATTGTCACGCCCCAGAGGAGTCCCCGTCCGATAAAATTTCGACAGCATCTCCCCTGTACGGTGAACAATCTGAAACTTTTCTACAAGCACTAAATACCTCAGCCACATGCGGCTGGAATAATAACAACAAAATAAACCATCACCACGCAGTTTATATAAGTAAACAGAAAGATAATACCCTGACTCGAAATCAACCCTACTCCACTACACTCGTAAAGCTCAAATCCGACGAACTCACCTCTTCTGCCGTCCAGGCAGGCATGTAGTAGAATAAAACCAACTCATGCCAAAACCATCAACGATAAGAATCCATACACAATCCATAAGTAAAACCAACACAAGACTAAGTCCAAAACATAGTCAAATAAGAAACAAAACAAAATCAAAAGACAACTACAGCTGGTGGTCTGCAGGGGACTAGCAACTGGAACTCTCTCCTGACAGCATCATCCTGAAATATAACAACAATGGAGGCGGGGTGAGTCCAACACTCAGCAGGTACAACTGATATACAAAGTAGGGAAATAACACCTAGCACTAATCATGCGTACAGTCTCCTGATGAAATAAAGATAAATGCCAAACTGAGGTAAACAGGAGAGAAACTGTACTAACCAGGACCCGAGTATAAGATCAAACAGTCCGAGTGATATAGAAATCCTGTATACATGTCAAACATAGGTATCCAAACAATATGCAGCATATAAATGCAGCAAACACAAGCACAAGAAATAAATGCATCATGCATATGATGCTAATGATGCGTCTTGGTCACCCCTGACTCCAGTCAATCATCTCACACACAATAGTGAGGCTGAGTGGGTAGGGCTGTGACAACCGTGCACTCTGTCGTCACTACTCCTGATGAGTGACCGAGTGGACGGGATGCTGTCGGAGTACACCTATCCTCCTACCCCAAATCATAAATGGGGGAGCGCAATGCTCTCAACTCCCGGTACACGATGACGGGGAGGAATCCCTACCGGCTAACACGTTGTGTCACACTACCCATGAGCGGACCAACGGTGCCTAACAGAGTCCCTGCTGCAACACACTCTGCCTGAATCGACCACTAACCCATGAGTGGTGGTGTGTGCAGATCCATGTAACTGGCGATGTGCTCAACAATAATGGAGTGAACTATCGCACAGCATGCAATCATGTAAATGGTGCATGGCACTAACCACAAAATATCCTGACCTAATCCATATATATAGAAAAGTGCACCCTTGGTCAACGAATCATATCGAACAAAGGTACACAGAAGGTATAAAAACCTAGGTCCTGAACATGGTGAAGCATGGTATATCACTACCCCCTATAAGCATGTATAAACAAATAAAGTATACATGGGATGCAAATCAAGCAATCAATCAATCATGTATCAGATATTGGGTAGTGACTAACCGAAACAAATAAAGGGCATAATTAATGCAACTTGTTAAATTCACTACTATGTATATCAAATGACATAAGTCAAAAGTACCCGCCTCCAATCGCAAAGGTCCAATCTGATCCAAATACAACGTCGAGATACTCGTCTCGCGTCAAAGTCCTGTATCACCAACATAAATATATTTAATTTAGCTAAAATTCACATAAATAGCTAAATAAAACCTCTAACTCTAGATTAGGATAAACCCTAATCATACCATTAAATAAATTCCAATAGGTATATTTTTATTTAGCTAAAATTCAATTGAATTGCTAAATAAAACCCTTGAAACTATTTAGGGAAAAACCCTAAATCATAATCAAACTAACCTCATCAATTAAACTAAAACCTAAATCAATAATTATTGCTAACACAACTAGCAATAATCTACCACAAAGATCAAAACCATAAACCTTACCTCTAACTCTCCTTCAGTCATCTGTGATGGCAACGGACCCGATTCACAACGGAAAGACCGGAATCCAGCAACTTCAGACCATTCACTGCCAATTGGAAAACAAATTCCAAATCCAACTAAATAGAAAACCTTATAGTAGTATACCTCAATCCATATCACTGTTGACGTTAACAAAAATCCTTACCCAAATTTTCTGATGCCTCAACACTGCTCAAATCCTGTAGAACTTACTGCCAAGATCCGGAGAAGCTTATCCCACCTTTGTATCAGCAGTCCCTTCCCAACCAAACCACTGATGATGCTGGTTTAAGTGCTGCCGGCAAGAAACACCACCGGAACCAAACTTCCCTGCTGGAGTCTTCCTCCCGTATGGTCTAGAGGAACACCAAAGTCCACTTCCCGATGACCCTCAACCATGGTTGGTTGCTGCCGGAAGAAGACTCCACCACCAGTTTACCTCAACAATCCTCACGGTACGCTGCTTACCTCCAAGATCCGACTAGTGCACGGGGCAAGGAAAGAGGATCGGCTCGGGCAGAGGAGGGAAGATCGTCTGCCGGCGCTAGGGCAGAGCACCTGGGGGTGTCGGCACCGTCGGGTATGATTCCGCAGTGGACGACAGCGACACAGCCTCGGTAGAGAGGAAGAAATCGCCGTCGCTCGGCGAGGAAGAAAAGAAGGGGGTCTCGGTGGCTGCTCTCATCGCCGGTGACCTGGCTTCGGGCGGAGGAGAAGAGGGCAGTTAGGGCAAGCCGGCGGGCGCAAGAGAAGAGGGCGCGCGGGGAGGGTGGTTTCGGCGAGGAATAAAAACAAAAGAAATAGCAAAAGAAAAATAGAAAACGGAATTTAAGCAAATAATATTTTCTCGCTTAAATGGGGTAACCTAAACAGACTTTTCCGGACCCCATTTTATCCCCGTTAACTCGTCCGTACAAGCTCTAAAAAACTCCCGAAAAATTTCCAAAAATTTCAGAAAATTTCCTTATTAATATTGCCTATTTTCGGTATTTTACATTCTCCCCCACTAATAAAAATTTGGTCCCCAAATTTCAGTATCTACCATCAGCAAGTACTAATAACCGGTAACGAGTATAAATGCTGAAAGGTGAATTAAATCACATACCTCATGAAAAAAAAAATGGGGATATCGAGCTCGGATCGTATCCTCGAGCTCCCAAGTAGCCTCCTCGTCCGAATGATGCTGTCATCCGACTTTAACCAGCCGGATAGTCGTGTTCCGCTACTGACGCTCTTTCCGGTCTAGAATCCATACCGGAACCTCCTCATAGGTGACATCAGGCTGAAAGGAGAACTGAGATTATCTATCAACACATGTATCAGATCGGGTACGTATCTCCTCAGCGTAGATACGTGGAATATGGCGTGAACGCCTGCCAAGGACGGCAATAGTGCCAACCGATAAGCTACTGCTCCAATCCTTTCCGAGATCTGGAAAAGTCCAATGTATCGCGGAGCTAGTTTACCTCTGAGGCCAATCTCTTCACCCCTTTCGTGGGTGAAACTCGCAGAAATACCTGGTCGCAAATGGAGAACTCTAAGGGTCTTCGACTCCGGTCAGCATAACACTTCTGGCAGTCTTATGCCTCTGACATCCTCTGCTGATAATATGGACCACTTTGCCTCACGTTGAGCTCCATGAGGTCTCAACAACTGGGTCTCTCGGATTCTCTTCCTGATCGACGACTGAGCAACCATCGTAACAAGAATACCCTGCTCTGTCTGTCCCTGCTCCTCAATGTCTAACTCAGAGAAATCCTGAATCAAATCTGTGACCACAACTCGGTGGCAAGCTAAAGTCCCTCTGGACCTCTAGCTAAGTGCATCGGCAACCACATTAGCTTTTCCCAGGTGATAGCTAATGGTACAATCATAATCCTTCAGGAACTCCATCTATCTCCTCGGTCGAAGATTAAGTTCCTTCTGAGTGAACAGATATTTGAGACTCCAATGGTCAGTGAGAATCCCAATGTAATATCATACAGGTACTGCCGCCAAATCTTCAGGGCAAAAATAATAGCGGCCAACTCCAGATCATGAACTGAGTATTTTCTTCTCAGGCTCCCTCAACTATCGAGAAGCATATAAGAATACTCTACCGTGCTGCATCAGAACAGCACTCATACCCTGTAGAGACGCGTCGGTGTAGAGGACAAATTCGTCCTCTCCAGAAGGTAAAAATCAAAACTGGAGCCGACACTAATCTCCGCTTCAGCTCCTAGAAGCTGGTCTTGAAATCCTCAGTCTAAATAAACTTCACGCCTTTCATGGTCAGGCGTGTAAGTGGCATAGCAATCCGTGAGAAACCCTCAACGTATCTCCGGAAATATCGAGCCAAATAAAGAAAATTATGAGCCTCTTCTATAGACTCCATCTACTTCCAACGGTAACAACCTCGATCTCCTGTGGAACCACGGTATACTCCTACTGGTGACCGTGTCTCAAACATCTCACAGAAGACAATCAAAATACGCACTACTGATCTTCACATCTAGACGTTTCCATCGAAACATCTCTAGAACTATGCAAAGATGATGTGCGTGACTCACCGTGGATCCAAAATAAATCACAACATCGTCAACAAAGACAATGGAAACCGATCCAAACATCCTGGGAATACCAAAATCATCCAGTCTCTGAAAACATCTAAGGCTTCCTAAACCCTAATGGTAAAATCATGACACATAATGTCTATATCACAGACATTTCTAACCGTAAGATCTCTGACAATAAGTCTGAAATATGATCACCATCGATAAAAGTCATCTAAGCATAGATCCTCCAGTGTGAGAGCAACGCTCCATCACAGAAATACCACATATGGGGGAGCAATGCTCTACCACAAGAAATCCTCAATATGTAGGAGTAACACTCCACTACAAATAATCCATAACATGTATCTGCAATAGATATGGGAGCAATGCTCCGCTACAAGCAATCCGAAATATGTATATGTGGGAGCTCCGCTCCACCACAAACGATCCATAAGTGTCCAAGGCACCTAACTATCCAACTAAAGGCTGCACGAGATCACTCGACCACATATCACTGTGGGCAGCCAAAGGTATAAACAACCTAGTAAACAAATCAAACTCATCCTCAAATCTATCAACATCGTAGTGAATCACTCACTGATAAGAATATGGGTTGACAGGGTAATCCAACAAATGACATAATGCAGACACTCTACATCCTGCATTCAACATAAGTAGAATCATGCTGCTACCAACAATACACCTGACACACTTGCTCACACAACATATGTATGATCAACATAATCCTCCAATTATTATACATCAAACTCACACACACAGGTATAAATCAGTGTGATACCTCCAACAATACCTACCGAACCCGTGTGCATATATCAACATGGGTATAATCGACAATACACCTCAAACAACTTCACATGGCATATATACACCTATGCCAAGAGTATAATCAACGTAATACTTCCAACAAAGCATACTTAACCCAGGTGCACTCAAAATCAAACATAATAAAAAAAATACCTCAGATACCACATCAAACCCATATGTACATATCACAACACCGATGTAATCGACAAAATACTTCCAATTAAGACACTCAAACACATGCGCACATACTACGACACAGATTAAATCGACAAGATATATCAAGAAAAATATCTAAACTCATGTGCACATCCCACAACATAAATTAGATCGACAAGATACCTCCATCAAAACAGCACAGATGTACTTATACCACAACTCGGATTTAATCGATAAGATATCTTCAATAATACATTCAGATACATACATCGAACTACATAACCATGAACCACAAGGAACCCACAACCATATGAGAACATGGATACATATACTACTCGCAAATGGGCAGTCTACCATAGGACTCCTACAACACATAACAATCATAATATACATGCAACATAGACATGCAAAATCAACATACCAGCTCAATCAAAGAGACCAACCTTATGCTACCAACACTCATGGTTTACGGGTATATCTAAACAAAATTCATGCATATGTATCAAGCATGAATACATCAATCAAAAGCAACCCAAAATAAAGCAGCCTAATCATCCAGTAACAACCCTGCTCTAGGTTCAAAGGAACTAATATCGGACAAGGAAGATATACACACCATGGTATAACATTGCAAGTCAATGTCGTACACTACCAAGACTATATCTAATGGGGAAAATTTTATCATCTTAAATCCAAATGTACTCTCCCAGTATACACTAGTAATGATTGTATCCCATAAGTGTTAAGCAATTAGCTCTACACTTCCTTACATCAGCGGGGTCACATATCCAAATGCACTTTCTGAGTCATCCAACCGGGTATATACAATCCATGGTCAAAGTCTTCATGGAATAGGATACATCGATCCTCTATAAACTATCCAAGCCGACAATGGTATATGGCTAAATCAGTCATTTCCACCTGATCACCAACTATAATCATCAAACCTGTGAACATCAAACATGACACTCACTATGTCACCATCAACGACAACCCAAACAATAAATCATCAAAATAGTTATCCACTAATAGATCATCAAACAACCACATAACATTTACTCTCATAAATCATTAGAAATCAACACATCACAATATCTGATCTCCCAATATTCCTCAACCTCAAATCATTCTCAACAATGATCAAACATGATAACTCCCCAAATAACCAATTTTCATCGTATCGAATACCCAAATATCCAAAAAAAATATGAGTATAAAGACTCTACTGGCTAAGTCAACAGGAATATGTAGGTATCATCCATTAGCCAGCTAACAATAGCAGAGGCTGGTATGTGCCTCCAACTCCTACTAGTAGTAACAGAAACTAAAACTACTGGTGGTATGATATGAAAAATCACCAGAGACTATAATCCTTGATCTCTATTAGGGTCAACCATGATCAGTGGCTAACCCATCACATGTAATATGGCTACAACAACTAGACAGGTAATAAAGATAAAGTGCTAATAGATGTCATAACTATCATAAAATAAACATCATACCTATTTGCCGTCTGGAGATGTTCCATCGCTGTCCAGTCCCCAACTTGACCAGAGAAAATCGTCGGAAATCCATATAAATCCGAAACGAAAATCCGAAACATAACCATATCGAAAATCCGAAAATGCCCAGTTTGACTCGTAAACCTGGCTAACCAAATATCCAGAATACCAACAACAGGTATCCGATAAATCTCCAGAATACCATAAGCAGGTATCATAACCCGCTCTGATACCAATAAATTGGTATCAGATAAATCTCGAAAATCCATAATACAAAAATCCAACAAGTATCGCCAAACTTGGCGCTCTGATACCAAATAAATAAATTGGTATCAGGTTATCCCAAACATCCAAAATACGAAAACAAAAGATCGTATAACTGTGCTCTGATACCACTAAATTGTCACGCCCCAGAGGAGTCCCCGTCCGATAAAATTTCGACAGCATCTCCCCTGTACGGTGGACAATCTGAAACTTTTCTACAAGCACTAAATACCTCAGCCACATGCGGCTGGAATAATAACAACAAAATAAACCATCACCACGCAGTTTATATAAGTAAACAGAAAGATAATACCCTGACTCGAAATCAACCCTACTCCACTACACTCGTAAAGCTCAAATCCGACGAACTCACCTCTTCTGCCGTCCAGGCAGGCATGTAGTAGAATAAAACCAACTCATACCAAAACCATCAACGATAAGAATCCATACACAATCCATAAGTAAAACCAACACAAGACTAAGTCCAAAACATAGTCAAATAAGAAACAAAACAAAATCAAAAGACAACTACAGCTGGTGGTCTGCAGGGGACTAGCAACTGGAATTCTCTCCTGACAGTATCATCCTGAAATATAACAACAATGGAGGCGGGGTGAGTCCAACACTCAGCAGGTACAACTGATATACAAAGTAGGGAAATAACACCTAGCACTAATCATGCTTACAGTCTCCTGATGAAATAAAGATAAATGCCAAACTGAGGTAAACAGGAGAGAAACTGTACCAACCAGGACCTGAGTATAAGATCAAACAGTCCGAGTGATATAGAAATCCTGTATGCATGTCAAACATAGGTATCCAAACAATATGCAGCATATAAATGCAGCAACCACAAACACAAACAATAAATGCATCATGCATATGATGCCAATGATGCGTCCTGGTCACCCCTGACGCTAGTCAACCATCTCACACAATTGTGAGGCCGAGTGGGTAAGGCTGTGACAACCGTGCACTCTGTCGTCACTGCTCCTGATGAGTGACCGAGTGGACGGGATGCTGTCGGAGTACACCTATCCTCCTACCCCAAATCATAAATGGGGGAGCGCAATGCTCTCAACTCCCGGTACACGATGACGGGGAGGAATCCCTGCCGGATAACACGTTGTGTCACACTACCCATGAGCGGACCAACGGTGCCTAACAGAGTCCCTGCTGCAACACGCTTTGCCTGAATCGACCACTAACGCATGAGTGGTGGTGTGTGCAGATCCATGTAACTGGCGTTGTGCTCAATAATAATGGAGCGGACTATCGCACAGCATGCAATCATGCAAATGGTGCATGACATTAACTATAAAAACATCCTGACCTAATCCATATATATAGAAAAGTGCACCCTAGGTCAACGAATCATATCGAACAAAGGTACACAGAAGGTATAAAAACCTAGGTCCTGAACATGGTGAAGCATGGTATATCACTACCCCCTATAAGCATGTATAAACAAATAAAGTATACATGGGATGCAAATCAAGCAATCAATCAATCATGTATCAGATATTGGGTAGTGACTAACCGAAACAAATAAAGGACATAATTAATGCAACTTGTTAAATTCACTACTATGTATATCAAATGACATAAGTCAAAAGTACCTGCCTCCAATCGCAAAGGTCCAATCTGATCGAAATACAATGTCGAGATACTCGTCTCGCGTCAAAGTCCTGTATCACCAACATAAATATATTTTATTTAGCTAAAATTCACATAAATAGCTAAATAAAACCTCTAACTCTAGATTAGGATAAACCCTAATCATACCATTAAATAAATTCCAATAGGTATATTTTTATTTAGCTAAAATTCAATTGAATTGCTAAATAAAACCCTTGAAACTATTTAGGGCAAAACCCTAAATCATAATCAACCTAACCTCATCAATTAAACTAAAACCTAAATCAATAATTATTGCTAACACAACTAGCAATAATCTACCACAAACATCAAAACCATAAACCTTACCTCTAACTCTCCTTCAGTCGTCTGTGATGGCAACGGACCCGATTCACAACGGAAAGACCGGAATCCAGCAACTTCAGACCGTTCATTGCCAATTGGAAAACAAATTCCACATCCAACTAAATAGAAAACCTTATAGTAGTATACCTCAATCCATATCACTGTTGACGTTAACAAAAATCCTTACCCAAATTTTTCGATGCCTCAACACTGCTCAAATCCTGTAGAACTTACTGCCAAGATCCGGAGAAGCTTATCCCACCTTTGTATCAGCAGTCCCTTCCCAACCAAACCACTGATAATGCTGGTTTAAGTGCTGCCGGCAAGAAACACCACTGGAACCAAACTTCCTTGCTGGAGTCTTCCTCCCGTATGGTCTAGAGGAACACCAAAGTCCACTTCCCGATGACCCTCAACCATGGTTGGTTGCTGCCGGAAGAAGGCTCCACCACCAGTTTACCTCAACAATCCTCACGGTACGCTGCTTACCTCCAAGATCCGACTAGGGCACGGGGCAAGGAAAGAGGATCGGCTCGGGCAGAGGAGGGAAGGTCGTCTGCCGGCGCTAGGGCAGAGCACCTGGGGGTGTCGGCACCATCGGGTATGATTCCGCAGTGGACGACAGCGACACAGCCTCGGCAGAGAGGAAGAAATCGCCGTCGCTCGGCGAGGAAGAAAAGAAGGGGGTCTCGGTGGCTGGCGGCTCGGGCACAGGGAAAAAGAAGTCGGTGCCGGCGCGCAGAGGAGAAGAGACGGAAGGGAGGCTCTCATCGCCGGCGGCCTGGCTTCGGGCGGAGGAGAAGAGGGCGGTTAGGGCAAGCCGGCGGGCGCAAGAGAAGAGGGCGCGCGGGGAGGGTGGTTTCGGCGAGGAATAAAAACAAAAGAAATAGCAAAAGAAAAATAGAAAACGGAATTTAAGCAAATAATATTTCCTCGCTTAAATGGGGTAACCTAAACAGACTTTTCCGGACCCCATTTTATCCCCGTTAACTCGTCCGTATGAGCTCTGAAAAACTCCCGAAAATTTTTCAAAACTTTCCTTATTAATATTCGCATATTTTCAGTATTTTACAATTATAGTGCAGAATTTATGTTTGCATAGTATGCAGAAATAGTGTAGCATTGAATGCAGAATCTTGATTAGTATAGTATGCAGAATTTTGATTAGCATAGTATGTAGAGTTTTGTTTATGCATTTCAAAGTTAGAATTTGTTTAAACATTTCAGTTTTTAAAAAAGCATTCTTTTTTTATAGTTATTAACAAGTATAAGAAAGATAAAGAAAAGAAAGAAAAAGGCCAAGGCCTTAAGTATATCCCAAAGTCAAGAATTTAGGGATTTTGGCACATAAGGTGCTTATTAAAATGTTGAGACATTTAAAGAAGAAGTAATTAAGATATTTTACTTTGAAGAGGCTAGTACCCGACTTCCGAGGTTGTCGTTAAACAAATCCAGGTGTCCAATTCCAAGGTCTTGGCCCTAGTAGACCGAGGTCTTCTATTTTAGGATTGGTGGCTCGGTACCCCAACCTATTAGGGAACGCGCATAAGATGGTACTACACCTGAGCCCAAGAGAAGTTGATTATTATTTTGAAGTATTAAAGTATAAGTTTTTAAACAAGTGAAATAAGATTCAGAAAGTGTTTAAAATTCAGCAAGATTATGCTAGCATGATTGTATAGTTTTGTTTTACACGTTTAGCATTTCAGTATGTTTCTTTTGCTTGTAGATGAGCATGAATAGTTTTCCTTTTGAGCATTCAGCTTTTAGATTTCAGTATATTCACATGCATATTCGAGTTTTGTGAGTTAGATAGTGCTTACTAAGCAATTTTGCTTATAGCTGCATTTCCTCTTACTGCAAATAAAGGAAAGGAAAAGTTATAGCAAAGGAAGGCGACAAAGAGGTGCGGATGGATGTGTGATGCCTGGACTATAGAAGCCTTGGGACCTAGCATAAGAATTTATTAAGATTGCCATTTATTAAGAATGTATTAGATGAGTCATTTAGTCTTTCGCTGCTAGTTAATTGTAAGTTTTGAGTTCTCCGAGAGTTTTAGGAATTACTATCAACATGTGAACAAGGATAGTTAAGTAAAGTAAGTAGTCCAGTACCGCTCCACCCTCACAGAGCAGTAGTGAGGAGGGTGGGGTGTTACACTTAACTTGTAATCTATATTTCGAATTGCTAGTGAATTCCCAATGAAAGTACTCACGGAGTATGGGCCTTCGAGTAGGAGTCGTCACAGGCTCCGAACGAAGTAAATTCACTGTGTTTAATTTTCTTATTCTGCTGCGTTTATACTCGTTGTTTTTCAAATCGATATTCACCCCCCCCTCTATCGACCTTTCACGATCCAACAACTATCACACTCATGATAAGAAGGAGCCCATAATGTAATTTGGGATTGGTGCGGTAGTGCGATAATAACTCTCTAGTGGAATGAGTTATTATCGATGAACTTGAGTTGTGTGTTAGGGGCGAACATGGGATACTCAAGCTCATCGGAAGGCCAAAACCAATTTCTCCTCTAGGTCCCTATCGTAGCCTCATTAAAGCCTCAAGTCCATCCAAAGAAAGGCCCATCTTGGTGTCCAAGAAGGGGCCAGTCCATTGCTTGGTGACCAAGCAATGGCCGACCACCATCTCCTCTTAAAGGGCCAACCCTTTGCTTGGTGTCCAAGCATGTAGGGGCCGACCACAATAATTCAAACAAGGAGGGGTGTTTCAAATTTTTAAAATCTTCTCTTTGAAGAAATCTACAAGTTGTAAAAGAGAGATTTGTAATTTATAAAACTTTCCTTATTTGAATTAGGCCACATGGTTTAAAATAAAGTTTAAAAGTTTTAAAACTTTCCTTTTTTAACCATCCTCATGGTTTTAAGAAAAAAGGAAGAGAAGTTTTAAAATTTAAATTTTCAATTTTTCTAACCATGTTATAAAAGGAAATTTTTAGAAGAGAAGTTTTAAATTTTAAAACAAGGTTTTAATTTTTTAAAACTTTTCTTTTTTAACCTCCGCTTTAGGAAATTAAAAAAGAGCCTGTAAAATTTTATGAGTTTATAAAATTTTATAAAAATTTTTATTTCTTTCCTTGATGAGGTGGCCGACCACCTTGCTTGGTGCCCAAGCAAGGGGCCGACCAAAATAAAAAAAAAATCATCATCTAATTAATGTTTGGTGATTGATTCAATCAAGAGGAAAGAAAAGGAAAAATAAAAGGGAAAAGGAAAAACAAGAGGAAGATTTTAACTTTTGTAAAAAGTCTTTCCTTTTTTGCCTTGGCCAAGTAATATAAAAGAAGGGGTGAGGAGGCCTCATGAGACATCAATTCTTATTCTCTTGGTGGAGTCTCTCTTGGTGGTCGGCCCTCCCTCTCCCCTCTTCTTTTCCCTTTGCTCTCTTCTCCTTGGTGGTGGTGGTGGCCATATTTTAGAGGAAGAGGAAGAAAGCTTTTGGGTGGTGTTCATCTTGGAAGATCATCGCCCACACGACGTCCAAGGCAAGGCGAGGAATACGACAGAAGATCTCGAGGTCATTAGCACACAAAGAGAAGGTATAATTAGCTATTGTTTTCCACATCATGCTAGTTATTTCTTTTTGTAAGAATTCCAAACACAAGAGGTATTAGATCTAGTTTTTCAAATTTATTTTCCGAGTTTGTGTTTTCTTTATTTTTTGAATTTGTGATTCGATTGTTCTTTTTGGTTAACCTAGAGTTATTTAAGGAAATTAAATATTAGCTTTCCTTAAAAGGCTTTGTCTAGGCGGTGGTGGATGCTCCCATACCCAAGAAGGCCATGTGCCTCGCCATGCAGTCCTGTAAGCGAAATTTGGAAATTAATATTTAATGGATTAATAACATAGGTGGATTTGGATCAATAGTGTTAAGTTCTGCTTGCGATCCAAATCTAAACCATCAAGAACAGATAAGTTAAATTTGGAATCAATGATGTTAAGTTCCGTTTGTGATTCCTAATTTAACTTCTAAAGAACACAATAGGTTATTTAAGAAAATGTTCGACACTTGTACAAAATTTTTGTACAGTGGAACCGATACGTTTTCTTAGGACTAACTAACAATTGGTATCAGAGCTAGGGTTTGCCTCTGTGTGTTTTGGTTTTCAAATTAATTATGCACATGCCATACATAATTTAGGCAGGATAATAGTAGGATGTGCTAACTTTGTGGTTGCAGACTCCAATTATTATGACATTTAGATATTGTGTGTGATTGGACCCTTTGACATGTCAAGGGCATTATTTTGTGTGCATGATTGAATGTATCAAATACAGTAGGAGATGTATTATTTTTAGAATTTTATTTTTTTGTTCGATCTAGAATACATGTACACTCCTTTATGAAATATAGGATCGATATATGTAAAATTCTATATTTGTCGCGGATCGTATCTTTGCAAGGCGTGGTGCTATTGGAGGACCAGAGGTGCAGCGGAATAAGAAGCAAGATAGATGCGACAACTCAACCCGATGGTGGTGGCTAAAGATGGAAGCAGCTAGGGTTGGAGCATACTGAAGACAGTGATGGAAAAAGACCATAATAGTTGGAAAATTAATTTATAATTTTATTGCTTTTATTTACTGTGATGTTTATGTGCATGTGATGTATTCTAGCATAGGTTAAAATCCTCAATTTTAAATAACTAAGTGGGAGAGGAATTTTAATAAATTCCACGGTCTCCATTACTGGTTTGTAAGTGATGCAAACAAACTTACGCGTTGGCTCTGAGTGCCTTCCTCCATATCGGATGAGTTTGTTTGTGGATCACTAGATCAAACTTTCATTTTAGATAACTATTGGAAATTAATTAAGAGCGTGTGATCTTCCCCATCGGAAGGGGCACAATCTTATTAATGGACTAAGTGTTAAGTAATGGTATACACTTAGGCACGTCTAATAGTATCCTCCCCATCGGAGTCACTGCTATTATTTGTGACCGAAGGAAAACCAACTATTAATTTTATTTGTCATAAAGTTAGGTTGACAAGAATAAAATTAATGGGTAAAATCTTCTCTTACAAATGTTTGATTTTGTATACGTCCACACTATCATGGCATGCAAAATTCACGGTGATTTGAGGTGTTGGTTAATTTAAAATATTATTGTTTGAGGAATCAATATTATTCTAAATTTAGAGTCTTGACCAAAGTTTATTTTTGTGATTCTTAGGATGACTTTCAATCCACTAGCCATTATATTGAAAGAAAACAAATTTACTTGTCCCAATTATATAGATTGGAAAAGGAACCTGGACATTATCTTAACTGCTGAAAGCTATAAGTTTGTACTGTCAGAGGTATGCCCAGATACACCTAACGGCGACTCTACCCCAGAGGAGATTGAGTATCATATGAAATGGGTAAAAGCAGATGAGATGGCGCGATGTTACATTTTGGCTTCAATGTCAAATGTATTACAACATCAGCATCAAGATTTACCAACGGCTTATGATATAATGAACAATCTCAAAGAACTCTTTGGGCACCAGAGTCGGACTGCTAGGCAAGAGGCAATGAGAAAGTTAATGACAACCACCTTGTCTGAGGGGACACCCGTAAGGGATCATATCCTTAAAATGATGGCTTATCTGAACGAAATACAAGTCTTTGGAGGAGAAATCGATGGGGAAACCCATGTCGATATAATTCTCCAAACGCTACCCAGAAGTTTTGAGCAGTTCCGCCTAAACTATAAAATGAACAAAAGGGAGTATACGTTGGCAGAACTTCTGACAGAACTACAGGCAGCAGAAGGTATATTTCGTTACAGTTCTCAGATTCACTATGCTGAAAATGGTTCTACTTCTAAGTCGAAAGGCAAGAAGAAGAAGAAATAGGTCTTTTTAGCAAAGAAGGTGAATAAACCTCAGGGTACAGGACAAAAAGATGGAATGAAGAAAGTGAAGGGCAAGTGCTTCATCTACAAGCAGACAGGACATTGGAAGGCGGACTGTCCTCGTAGGAATTAGAACAATAAAGGTATATCTCATGCTCTAGTAGTTGAAAAATGTTTAGCGGTGTTATCTACCAGTACCTGGTGTGTAGATACAGGAGCCACTGATCATGTCTGCAATTCTTTGCAGGGGTTCCAGGAAACCCGACGACTATTTTAAGGAGAGATAACCGTATACATGGGTAATGCTACTAAGGTGGTGGCTATTGTAGTGGGAGATGTCTACTTACCTTTTAGTAATAAATGTTTGGTTTTAAGAAATTGTCTTTATGTACCCAGTTTTAGAAAGAATTTAATTTCAGTTTCTAAATTATATTTGGATGGATATTCTGTTTCTTTCAATAACAATGTAGTTATAAAGAGAAATAGAGTTATTATCTGTTCTGGTGCATTGGTTGACAATTTATATACTTTAAATCCAATTTCTCCCACAAAGCAACAAATGAAAATTAATAACATATCTTCTAATTTCAATAAGAGAAAGGAGCCTTCGGAGATGAACCAAACGTATCTTTGGCATCTAAGGCTTGGTCATATTAACTTAAGTAGGATTCAAAGACTCATAGCTGATGGACTCTTGGGTCCATCGGAGTTGGAAAATTTTCCAACCTGTGAATCTTGCTTGGAAGGTAAGATGACCAAGCGACCTTTTAAGGCCAAGGGGTATAGAGCCAAAGAAGCGTTAGAACTGGTTCATTCTGATTTGTATGGTCCTATGTCTATCCAGGTAAGAGGTGGTTTTGAATATTTTGTCTCTTTTATAGACGATTATTCAAGATACGAATACATTTACCTGATGTGCCGCAAGTTTGAGTGCTTTGATAAATTCAAAGAGTACAAGGCTGATGTGGACAAACGTCTTGGTAAAAATATCAAGACACTACGGTCTGATCGTGGTGGCGAATACCTCTTAGGTGAGTTTAGGAATTACTTATCAGAGGTTGGGATTCAATCCCAGTTGTCTGCACCTGGTACACCCCAATAGAATGGTGTGGAAGAACGAAGGAATAGGACTCTTATGGAGATTGTTAGATCGATGATGAGTTATTCAGAATTATCAAATGTAACAACCACCCTACTTACTACTACTCTCTAAGGGTGATCGTTACCTAACTACTACTCTACTCACTAGTGTCACTTATGCTATTATTAGCGACACTTAGATTTATCACGGCCCTAGAGGAATTCCTACCAAAAAATTTCGGCAGAGTCTCCCCTGTACCGGTGACCAAATCAACAATACAAACACTATATACACAGCCACAGGCGGCTGGAACATATTTTCCACACCCATGCAGTAATAATAACACAGTAAGTAAAAGAAAACTATTCTAGCAATAGTAAACAAATATCAACCTCCAACAATAGGACATATCAAGCTACTAGTACGGAATAAACTCAATTACAATCCCAACTTCATGATAGTATTTAAACTAAAAGAACTCTAAATAGGAAAGTCTTGATAATTCCTTAACAAACTCTTGATCTCCCCATAGTCCAACCATCACACACCTTCATCACCACCACCTTGTCGCCTTCCTTTCATACTTTAGCCTTTCCTTTATCTACAGTAAGAGGGAAAAAAAGAAATCTATAAGCGAAACGCTTAGTAAGTACTAAACTATCTCACAAAAACTCGAAGTGCATAAAATGCAAACGATACTGAAACTGAAATGCTAAAAGAAAAGCTACATGTACTCATCTAATAGCAAAGCACTCAAATAAACTGCATACTCATGATAAACCATAATAAAGCTGAATACTGAAAATAAAACTAAACATGCTCACTAAACTGATAAGAAAAGTAATGAAACTCATGCTGTATGCTTAGAATTAAAGGAACTAAACATGCTCATAATCTTTGGGTAGTCCTTCTTGCATGAGTACAGCTCCTAGGCTCATCTTGGAAGCATCACTGTAGATGTCAAGGCTCTTGTCACTTTCTGGAACAGTTAGAATGGAAGCACTAGTCAGTCTTCTCTTCAGCTCTTGGAAACTCTGCTCACATTTGTCTGACCACTCAAACTTCTTGTTCTTTCTGGTTAGGGCTGTCAGTGGAGAGGCTATCCTAGAAAGTCCTCCACAAATTTTCTGTAGTACCCAGCTAAACCAAGGAAACTTCTGATCTCCTTGGCGTTCTTGGGTCTATGCCATTTGTTAACCACCTCTATTTTGGCTGGATCTAGTTGAATACCTTCTTTAGAAATTATGTGACCTAGAAACGCCACCTGCTCTAACCAGAACTCGCACTTTGAGAATTTAGCACAAAACTGCTTTTGCTGAAGGGTCTGCAATACTATTCTCAAGTGTGTGTCATGCTCCTATGGGGTTCTGGAATAGACTACATTGTTGTCGATGAACACAATAACAAACTTGTCAAGGTATTCTCTGAACACTCTGTTCATTAAGCCCCTAAAGACTACAGGTGCATTAGTCACTCCAAAAGGCATGACTACAAATTTGTAGTGTCCAGATCTGGTCCTGGAAACTGTTCTGGATGTATCACTTTCTTTCACTTCTAACTGATGATACCCAGAGCGCAGGTCTATTTTTGAGAACACTATTGCCCTTTTTAGCTGATCATATAGATCATTTATTCTGGAATGAGGGTACTTGTCCTTAACTGCTACTTTGCTCAGCGCTCTCAAATCTATGCACATTAGCATGGATCCGTCTATCTTCTTAACGAACAACACAGGAGCTCCCCAAAGTGAGTGACTAGGGCGGATGAAGCATTTGTCAAGTAGCTTCTGAAGTTGCTCTTGAAACTCTTTCAGCTCCGCTAGAGACATGTGGTATAGAGCTTTTGAAATTGGCTCCACTTCTCTGTTGGGAGGTAGTCCAGGTAGCTCTTCTGGAAATACCTCTAGATACTCGCAGACTATCCGAACTTTCTCCTGCTTGGGTCTTTCTTGTTCTTCTGTACTCACCATGAATGCAAGTAAACTAGCACACCCTTTAGCTAACATCTGGTGAGCTGCTAGAGAAGAGAGAAGTTTCTGGGTCTTCTTCCTTGGCACTCCCGTGAATTCAAAAGGTGGTTCACCCTCTAGACTAAAGATTACTTTCCTTCTGCGGCAGTCCACTGAAGCACTGTACTTGTTGAGGAAGTCCATACCCAAAATGGTATCGAAATCCTGCATGGTGAGGACTACCAGGTTAACGTATAGCTCTCGGTCTGCAATTCTGACTGGTACAGCCCGAAGCCACTGGTTGGATTCTATGACTTCCCCAGAAGGTAGGGTACTGATACAAAAGAATGGGTCACTCCAGTATCAAATAGTGCAGTAGCTAAATGCTGAAAAATAACTACTGGACCTGTTACGACCGTAGAGGCACTAGCAGCTTCTTCTTTGGTGAGGGAGAATACTCTGGCACTATCAAAGGCTGCAACTGGTGGAGCTTCCAACCTTCCCTGACTGATATAGGGTCCCTCTAGTGCTGCTTCCATGTGATATAACTGTGCTGGATTGCCTCCATATTGCACTGGCTATGACTGAGGTGCTTTGAGCTTGTTAGGACATTCCTTAGCAATGTGTCCTTCCTGGCCATAGGAATAACATCCAGTCTTACCCAAAAGACAGGCTCCTGGATGCATTCTCCCACATTTGGGACAGGGAGGGAACTTGGTCTGCTTGTTTGCTGGTCCTCCCTTCTGGTTACTTCCTGAGTTCCACTGCTTTCTTTTGCTGCCCTTGCCTTTCTAGTTCTGTTTACTTGACTGGGATTTCTGGCTCCCCACTGTCTTGCCTTCTATCTTCACTGGCTTGTGCTGCGCTCGTTGCGCTTTGATGTCGTTCAGGTAGTGCTCAACAATTAATGCCCTATTGATCAACTTTTCACCAGTCTGGGGCCGGTGAGCTCCACTACTCACATTCAGTGCTATCTGTGGTCTCAGCATTCTGAGCAACAGTCTGACTCGTTCTTTCACTGTACTTACTAACTCTAGGCAAAGGCGAGCTAGCCTGTTGAATCTTTTGACCGCTTCTTCTATCTGGTAGGTCACCTTGTCTGAATTCTATAAGCTCTTCATAATGTTTATTGGTGATCCGTTGACGAAAAAAAAATTCTTTGTAAAACTCTATCTCGAAGTCAACCCAGCTCATCTGGTTGACTGCTCTCTTACTCTTAACTTGCTCCCATTACATACGAGCATCTCCAGATAGGCAGAAAGAGGCACACTTAACCTTCTCAACTTCTGGCTAGTCAAGAAGCTCCATTGTGCTCTCCAGTGTCTTGAACCAAGCCTGAGCATCCCACGGCTCAGTTGTGCTTGAGAAACTTTCTGGCTTCAGCTTTAGCCACTGGATGAGTTATGCTTCTTGTCTTCTATGTGTTGTGGTGACTTCCAGGGCAACTGATGAGACTTTAGTCACCACTGGGTCTCCACATTAATGGTTGGGAGAGTGGGAGGAGCTGGCTTCTGATTGACCATCAAGTTGGCAATCACTTGTTGTTGCTCTACTGTAACGCCCGCCCCTTTTTTTCTTCCACTCCTGCCTAGTGAGAGGGGCGGGGTTACTGACTTTCACTTAGACTTAGCAGACATAACATACATACAGCGGAAGCATATATATTTTTTCTAAAATCATACTAAGCATATGAACATGAAATAGCATGGTTCAACTTAATAGTCATATTATTCATTTCTAACACATGCATAGGGAATCATGAAAGACATCAACATAACATAACATATTATTCATAAGTTCTTTTAAGCAAGTCATTTTATTTCTTTAGCCAAGTCACTATCACACATCTCTTGCCCCTTACTGCTGCTCGTCTAGTTTATCCATCCTTTACCTTTATCTGCGGTACAAGTAAAAGTATCTGTAAGCACTCAAGGCTTAGTGAGATCCTTTCCTACTCACAAAAACCAACATATCATGTAAAATCATCATATCATACATCATGGAATAAATGACGCTCATATCATCATATAATTAAAAACATATCATATCATGGCATGAATTTCAATAATATCGTAACATAAAGTAAACAACATATTATGGCATAAATCTTATCATGGTATAAGTAACATCATATCATAGCATAAATCATATCATAGCATAAGTAATCATCATATCATGGTATAATTCATATCATAGCATAAGAAATCATCATATCATGGTATAGATCATATCATAACATAAGAAATCATCATATCATGGTATACATCACATCATAGTATAAGTGTACATCATAGCATAAGTGAAAACATCATAACATTTCTTTTCATAACAGCAAGGAATCATATCATAGCATAACTGTAAGCATTATTTCACATCATATCGTAAGCATGGATGCAAGATGTCCTTTAAAACATGGGTAATGTCATGTGCAATATGCCTTTCAAAACATGTTTTATGTCATGGGTGAGATGTCTTAAAACAATATCATATAGTACTTGAAAATAATCTCAACATGAAAAGGGCCCGGCTTAGTACCACATACATACATAATGCGCGCATCCTAAGTAGACCCAAGGTAGCTAGTCTTGAACCTACTAGGAAACTAGGCCCGTAGCTCGGCCTAGGGGCACGTAAGGAGCCCACCCTTTACTAGGCCCGTAATTCGACCTAGGGGCGCATAAGGAGCTCACCCTTTTGGTACAAGCCATTCAAAGTAAAATATATGTCATATCATATCTTTATCATTTCATAACATATCCGTTTCATTCTTAGCATATCATATTCATGTCATTCATAGCATATCATGTTCATGTCATTCATAGCATATCATGTTCATGTCATTCATAACATATCATGTTCATGTCATTCATAGCATATCATGTTCATGTCATTCATAAGGTATGCATAAATGGGCACATAACCATGCATACGTGGGCACATAGCCATCATATTTGGGCACATAGCCATTATAGGTATCATTCTCATGCATGGTTCATAAGCATACTTAACTGAGCAATAAAATATATCATGGAAGGAAAAAGAAAACATAATCATGCATGGATCACGAGTTAACTTTTCCTAATTCATATCATGGCAAAGGAAAGTACATAATGAGTCATAATTTAGTCTAAATCCTCAACCCACTAAGGGTGGCCGAAACATGCATAGGCTCATTTAGGTTACATGAAATCATACAAGCATATGAACCCCAATTCATTTCTATAACATTTATCATAAGGAACATCATAAGCATATTTGATTTAGGTTCTATGCTTCCTAGGTTTTGAAAACCCACCTTGGCCGAAACATACAAGGTCCAAAAACTTGGTTACAAATAGCATATAAACATGTGAACCTTAAACAATTTCCATGCATTTATCATAGGCAACCACATGAGCATATTAGGTTAAAGTTTCAAGCTTCCTAAGTCCACAAACATAGGTGGTCGAATGCCATCAATGTGACTCTATGGTTTTCAACCAAATATACGCATGTGAGTACCTTACAAATTTCATAGCATATCATAGAGGAGAACATAAATATGTTAGGGTTGAATTTAGGCTTGCCTAAGCCCTACATTTCATGTTGGCCGAAAGTTCATCATAGGACAACCTAACCCTAAACAACATGAAATCTCAAGAGCATTATGTTATCTTCATATCTTTTCATAAGGTAAAACATAAGCAAGCTAGATTTGAGGTTGAGCCTCCTTAAGGTATTTAATCCCTTCATGGCTGAAACCTTAAGGTAGGGTCCTACTAGTTCTAAGCAACATACAAGTATAAAACATCAAGAAAATATTCATATCACATCATAGAAGAGATCATAAGAATGGTAGTTTTTAAATTGAGCTTTCCTAGGGTTTTAAGTCTCTTCATGTCTGAACCCTAAGGTAGGGTATTACCTAATTCCAACCCACATACAAGCATGAAATATCAAGATCATATTCATAGCATATCATGGGGAAAAAACTTAAGCATGTTGGTTTTGGTTTTAAGTTTCCATAAACCTTACAAGTGTCATGGCCGAAAGTTCCCATAAGAAAATCTAGGTTGTTAATCCATCTAAACTCAAACAAAAATCATATAACAACTTGTACCACAGGTGAGGGGATACTCACCTCCTCTTGCTTGGTCTTTTCCTAAGAGAAGATACCCTTTGTGAAGAGAAAGAAGAGAGCTTCTCCTCCTAGTGCTCCTTTTTGCTTCTCTTGCTTGTGAGAGGTAGATCTTGAGGATTCCTTCTTGTGGTTTGGTTTTCTTAGGGAGAAAATCTTAGTTGGATTTTCAGAAAAAGGAGAGGGGATGCTCTAGGTCACGGCAAAGGGTGAGGAAAGGGAAGAAAAATGAAATCCCTTCTTAGTTTTTACTCTTATGCTAGGTGGGAGTAAGAAGCAAAAAGAAACTTTGCCTTCCCTTCTTCTTAATGTTAGGATCCTTCGTACGGCTAGAGAGGGGGGTGTGAATAGCCGACCCCAATCTTTCGCGTTTCTTCCTACGATTAGGTTAGTGCAGCGGAAATACAACGTAGAAAGAAAACAGGAGAAGAAGGACAAACCATATAACGAGGTTCCGAGATGAACTCCTACTCCTCGGCGTGTCCGTAAGGTGGACGAAGCCTACCAATCCGTCGGTGGATGAGTCCCCGGAAACCCGGCAAATAGATACTCCTTGTGGGTGGAGAAACCTCACCACAATCTTTGCAACAGCAATAGGAGTACAAAAAGGAACAAGAAAACAAGAACAGAAATGTAAACAACACTTGCTTGCCTTCTTGAAGTCAGCAGGAACCCTGGTGAAACAGCAGCTTCTCGGATCCAAGCCTAGCTAGAAAACCAGCAACAGGAAGAAGCTCACGCGAAGCTTTAGCACCCAACGAGCTCAACAAAGCTCAGCAGGAAGAAGAAGCAGAAGCTTGAGAGAACTTCCAAGAAGAAGAAGTAGGCTGCGAGAAGATTCACCGAAGTCCTGTAGCCCTCTTTATACTGCGAAGAAGAAGAGAGAACTAGCCGTTGCGTCGCAACGCTAGATTCCCGATCCGTCCATGGACCGATCGGAACCTCCTGATCGGTCCACGACCTCGATTCCTATCTGATCGGCGTCTCCTGATCGGTCTTGTGGACCGATCAGGGAACATCCTGATCGGTCCATAGACCGATCAGCCTTCCGCCATCGATCTATGCCGATCGGTGCCGATCGGGGTGGATCGGCGCCAGACCGATCCACGTCTTCTTCTCCGCGAGGTTGCGTTGCCTCGATCGGTCTCGGACGATCGATTCGATCGAGCCGCGATCGATTCGATCGGTCACCGGACCGATCAGTAGCAAACAGATATCTGGATCGGTCACGGACCGATCCAAACTTCTCATCCCTAAACCTAAGGCTTCCACGCCAACATCCTGTCAACCTTGACTGTTGGTACATCATCCCTAGCATCCGGTCACCCTTGACTGCTAGCACTCCCGCTAAGTGTCCGGTCAATCCTTTGACCCACTTAGACTTTTCCACCGGATGTCCGATCATCCCGATCCATCTGGATTTTCCTCTTCGTGCCAAGTATCCGACCACCCTTGACCTACTTGGACTTTCCAACACCAAAGTCCGATCATCCCGATCCATCCGATTTTCCCTTGCCTGTTTCACTCACGGGACTCTCCAACCGCCTAACATCCCGCTTAGGACTTTCCCACAGCTTCACTTACTGGACTTTCCACACCTACCATCCGGTTAGGACTTTCCTTCAGCCTGGCTTCACTCACTGTGGCTTTCCAACCGCCTAACATCCCAGTTAGGACTTTCCCTCGTGCCAAGCTTCCTGCTTGGACTTTTCCAGTGCCAAGTCTCCATACTTGGACTTTTCCCGTGCCAAGTCTCCATACTAGGACTTTTCGCGTGCCAAGCTCCCTGCTTGGACTTTTCCAGTGCCAAGTCTCCATACTTGGACTTTTCCAGTGCCAAGCTCCCTGCTTGGACTTTTCAGGTCAACCAGGTCAACCTTGACCTACGGCCTACGGTTGCACCAACGTTTCCAGTGCCAAGCTCCCTGCTTGGACTTTTCAGGTCAACCAGGTCAACCTTGACCTACGGCCTACGGTTGCACCAACAATCTCCCAAGTTCGTATTCTTGTCAACACATCAGAATACAACTTTTCTACTCTCCTCAAACATTGTCAAACATCAAAATACAACTCGAGTCAGGTCACCCTTGACCAACTCGAGTCAGGTCAACCAAGTCAACCTTGACCTAAGGTTGCACCAACAATATCCCCCTTTTTGATGTTTGACAAAATCCAAAATCAAGTTAGGTTAACCCGATAACCTAACTTAGGTTTTCCAACCATCTTCCAATGTCCAATGTTCTTTCCTTGAACATTCTCTGGACATTCTCCCCTTAGGTTAACCCGATAACCTAACTTGGGTTCTCCAATAATTCTCCCCCTTTTTGACACACATCAAAAAGAATTCCAATGTTCTTCCTTGAACATTCCTTGACATTCTTCCCCTAGCTTAGGTTAACCCGATAACCTAACTTGGGTTCTCCAATAATTCTCCAATGAACACTCTCCCCTTTTTGACACACATCAAAAAGAAAAAAAGGAGGGTATCAAGGTCAAGAGTTTCTTCCTAATGAAAGTCCCATACCTTTCATTGAAACTCTTAATTTCCCCCTTATACTAAACTCAACAATCAACTTAGTGATAATCTCATATCACTAATCCTCAAAAGTCTTAAGGAGTAAATATTCCCCCTAAAAGTTAACTCCCTCTTGACAATTAGGTAAAACTCCCCCTAAAGGTCAACTCCCCCTTGACCATTGCACCAACAATGTCTTTGTAAGTTCCAAACCTTTAGAAATCCACAAAACCCAACTTCCAGCTGAAATTTCAGACCAACAGCTGAAATTAGAAACTGGCATGCTCTGATCGGTCCCCAGACCGATCAGAAACCCCATGGATCGGTCCCCAGACCGATCAGGCCTTCACCAGATCGCACCAGGTCTTCCCTGGATCGGTCTCAGGACCGATCCACACAGATCTGGACCGATCAGGGACCTCCGGATCGGTCCCCAACCTTGATTCTGATTTCAAATTTTCTTCCCGAAATTCAGAAACTCCTAGAAAATTCCAGAAAATTCGAAAAATTGTGAAATTTTGAGGATACATTCCTCATAACATATACTATCATGGAAAAATAGTTTTCTATGAAAATAACTTCCATTTTTCAATTTTGATACAAAGTTCAAAAAACTTTGAAATAGTTCAAGTTTAACTCAACATTATATCACAATGTTCAATGATGAATGCTATCACTAGGAAAGCTTCATCAAGGTTTTTCAAATCAATTTTAAAATGCTTTTAAAACCATTTGAATTTAGGACCATAGTCTTAGGGCTAGATGTACATGACTTGTACACAAACTTTCCCCATGATCCTTAATTTCTTGAATTAGGGTCATCTAGGTACAAGGACAATGCACCTTGATCCTAACTCATGATCCTAATATCTCACACACATCTAAGGTGTATCAAACCACATTCAAGTCAATTTGATGTGAGATATGGGTTAAGGTCAACTTAGGCTAAGTTCTCATGCATTTTCTAAACACCAATTTGATCTCAATATCAAATTATATGTTTGTCCTCAAATCAATTTCATTGATTATAATGCAAGAGATGATGACATGGCATATAATGATATCATAAGTAAAAACATGTGCCAATGTCATGATGTCATGGCATAAAGTTTGAAAACTTAAATAAAGCATGACATATAAACTAGCCTAAGCATTATCATGACATTTCAAATGATAATAAGATAAATATGATGTCATGGCATGGCATATGGCAACCAATCATGGCAAGTTAGCACAAATAAAATACCTAAATTCCCTATCTAAGTATCCTTAGCCTTAGCTAACTTAAAATCTAATCTTAGATTGCCCATATATCCCTAAGAGAAAACCAAAATCCCAATTATGGTATTTCTCTAGGTTTTCTTAAATTGTGCCAAATAAGATTAAAATCGATATTTTTTTTTTTAAATATGGCACAATTTACTCTTCAAGGAGTAAATAATAATTCTTTTTCATTTTCAAAGGTTATCAAAACCTCGAAAATGCTCCTTGAGTGTCAATTTCCTCAAAGTTGGGTTAACTACCCTTCTAATTGGAGTTGACACTCTCTAACCCATCTATGGGGTAGAGAAGATGCTCCTAGGAACCCAATACCTATTTGAGCTCATTGGGTTTACTAAATATTCACTAGGGATAACTTCCCTAGCAACCCTCCTAATGACCCTCTTAGGCTTTGAAGCCTTGGTCATTTGGGATTCATCAAGATCAACTCTAGGGGTGACTCCCCTTGTGACCTTGGTGGTGGTCTTCCTAGCCCTAGGTTTTGTTCCATAATCGAATGGAACATTATGATAAGTGGGCTTGACCATTTGGGACTTAGGTTTGTGACCCAAACCTTTCTTGTCCTTGGACTTGGGTTTTTGACTCTTAAACCCTAGAGATGACTTCTCCATGTTTTTAAGAGCCTTTTCTAAATTATCAAGTCTTGACCTCAAGACTTGATTTTCCTTCTCTAATACCTCAAGCTTTAATTTATCATTATTCCTTGAGGTATTTCTAGGCATATGTCTAGATGATTTGGGATTTCTACCTAGGTTCTCCTTAACCTTAGATGAGTTAATCCTAGTGTTATCATTTCTAGCATTGTCCTTACCTAGACTAACATGCTTGGCACCTAAGCACATATATCGATTTCTATGATTATCATGCTTATCATTCTTGACAATTGCAATAAGACTACTAGCATGTATCTTATTAGAAGTGCAAGAATGAACCTTAGAGAATACCTTAGGGTTTGCCTTCGCTCCCCCTTTACACATGCTTGGTCTTTTGTCCTTGTGAGATTGCCTCCCCCTTGGACATTGACTCCTATAATGTCCCCGTTGCTTGCATTGGAAGCACACCACGTGCTCCTTGCCCTTGCGTTTTGGGACTCCGACTTCCTTGATCTTTGGCGCCGGTGGAGTCTTCTTAGTCTTCTTTGGACATTTACTCTTGTAATGTCCAAATTCCCTACACTCAAAACACATTATATGCAATTTACTTGAACTTAAGGTGTTTAAGTTACCTAGGGTTGAGGATAGATGGATGCTCTCTTCTTCATCCCTGCTTCTTCTTCGTGCTCGAACTTGAAGAAGAACTCTCCTCCTCTTCGTCCTTAGATGTTGAGTAACCCTCAACTTCTAATTCCTCTCCTCCATGATGTGAGCTACTTGATGACTCACTTGTCTCCTCTTCATGATTTGAAGTGGAGCTCTCCTCATGGTACTTGGCCAAGTTATCCCATAATTCCTTGGCATTGTTGTAACCTATCTTACACAAGATGTTAGTAGGCAATGAAAATTCAATTATTCTCGTTACCTCTTCGTTGATTTCGGATTTGTGAATTTGTTCTTTGGTCCACTCCTTCTTCTCAAGAGGTTTTCCTTCCTTATCCACCGGAGGAGTAAAACCTTCTTGTACACAAAACCAATTCATTATGTTAGTCATAAGAAAGTACTTCATCCTTACCTTCCAATACGCGAAGTCGCCGCATTCGTAGAAGGGTGGAATGGTGACGTCTTCTCCATAGAGATCCATTCTCTAGCTTTGCTCCCACGGGTGTGAATCCGACGAAGAGCGACCTTGCTCTGATACCACTTGTTAGGATCCTTCGTACGGCTAGAGAGGGGGTGTGAATAGCCGACCCCAATCTTTCGCGTTTCTTCCTACGATTAGGTTAGTGCAGCGGAAATACAACGTAGAAAGAAAACAGGAGAAGAAAGACAAACCATATAACGAGGTTCGGAGATGAACTCCTACTCCTCGGCGTGTCCGTAAGGTGGACGAAGCCTACCAATCCGTCGGTGGATGAGTCCCCGGAAACCCGGCTAATAGATACTCCTTGTGGGTGGAGAAACCTCACCACAATCTTTGCAACAGCAATAGGAGTACAAAAAGGAACAAGAAAACAAGAACAGAAATGTAAACAACACTTGCTTGCCTTCTTGAAGTCAGCAGGAACCCTGGTGAAGCAGCAGCTTCTCGGATCCAAGCCTAGCTAGAAAACCAGCAACAGGAAGAAGCTCACGCGAAGCTTTAGCACCCAACGAGCTCAACAAAGCTCAGCAGGAAGAAGAAGCAGAAGCTTCAGGCAGGAGAGAACTTCCAGAAGGAAGAAGAAGTAGCTGCAGAAGTAGATTCACCGAAGTCCTGTAGCCCTCTTTTATACCTGCGAAGAAGAAGAGCAGAGAACTAGCCGTTGCGTCGCAACGGCTAGATTCCTGATCGGTCCATGGACCGATCAGGGAACCTCCTGATCGGTCCACAGACCGATCAGGCTTCGGTCCCTCGTCTGATCGGCGTCTCCTGATCGGTCTTGTGGACCGATCAGGGAACATCCTGATCGGTCCATAGACCGATCAGGCTTCGGTTCTTCCGCCACTGATCTATGCCTGATCGGTCTGCCGGACCGATCAGGCCATGGGTGGATCGGTCAGCAGACCGATCCACGGCTTTCTTCTCGCGAGGTTGCGTTGCCTCCTGATCGGTCTCCAGACCGATCAGATTACAATCAGTGAGCCACTGATCTGATTCTGATCGGTCACCAGACCGATCAGGGCAAACGCAGTATCACTGGATCGGTCACCAGACTGATCCAAACTTCTCAGCCCTAAACCTAAGACTTCCACGCCAACATCCGGTCAACCTTGACCTGTTGGTTCATCATCCCTAGCATCTGGTCACTCCCTTGACCTGCTAGCACTCCCCGCTAAGTGTCCGGTCAATCCCTTTGACCCACTTAGACTTTTCCACACCAGATGTCCGATCATCCTGATCCATCTGGATTTTCCTCTTCGTGCCAAGTATCCGATCACTCCCTTGACCTACTTGGACTTTCCAACACCAGAAGTCCGATCATCCCTGATCCATCTGGATTTTCCCTTGCCTGGTTTCACTCACCAGGACTCTCCAACTGCCTAACATCCCAGTTAGGACTTTCCCACTGCCTGGCTTCACTTACCAGGACTTTCCACACTGCCTAACATCCCAGTTAGGACTTTCCCCTCGCTTCACTCACTGTGGCTTTCCAACTGCCTAACATCCCAGTTAGGACTTTCCCTCGTGCCAAGCTTCCTGCTTGGACTTTTCCAGTGCCAAGTCTCCATACTTGGACTTTTCCCGTGCCAAGTCTCCATACAAGGACTTTTCGCGTGCCAAGCTCCCTGCTTGGACTTTTCCTGTGCCAAGTCTCCATACTTGGACTTTTCTAGTGCCAAGCTCCCTGCTTGGACTTTTCAGGTCAACCAGGTCAACCTTGACCTACGGCCTACGGTTGCACCAACGTTTCCAGTGCCAAGCTCCCTGCTTGGACTTTTCAGGTCAACCAGGTCAACTTTGACCTACGGCCTACGATTGCACCAACAATCTCCCAAGTTCGTATTCTTGTCAACACATCAGAATACAACTTTTCTACTCTCCTCAAACATTGTCAAACATCAAAATACAACTCGAGTCAGGTCACCCTTGACCAACTCGAGTCAGGTCAACCAAGTCAACCTTGACCTAAGGTTGCACCAACACTTAACTCATCCTTTATTCTCTTAATGATGAAGAAATGTCTTCATTCATCCCCTTTTTGCTCTCTAATTCCCTCATCTTATCATCCCACGAAAATGGAAAAAAAGGAGAAGAAGACAATTTGTCTTTTTCTTGTTTTCTTCTTTTTATCATGCTCTTAACTTTATCTAGAGTTTCCATTCCTCCTTTAACAATAAATTATGATGGTCTAGTGGTAATTCCATAATCCTTAGCTTAAAAGGTTCAAGATTCAATCCTTGACCAATTCCTTTTCTTTTATATATATTTATTTTTCTATCTTATCTTTTTATTCTAAGAGAAAATCTTCACATACTTAGCTTAAGAAATTCATGGGTGTTACATCTACTACTTGTCTCTGGAGTTGGGCAACAACTTCAGAGAGATTAGCCTCAGTTGATCTAAGCTCTTCGTTCTCCTGATCTTGGTTCTCAGTACGAACGGTATAGGGATGTCCTCTTCTTGCCATCTAATTATGCAAAGAAAAATGCTTGATATCTTCTCTATCCTTTCTAAACATACATATATATGAATTAAGAAAAGAGAAACAAAAACATCTATCTTACTTAAACACTCATAAGCAAATACTCTGTACTGCAGTTAATAATAAGGAAAGCAATAAAAGAAAGAACTTAAATACTTTCTTACTTGAAGACGGCAAGGATGATGCTGATGTGTGTGTGATGCTGGAGAATGAGACCTGCTTTGATACCAACTATAACGACCACCCTACTTATTACTACTCTCTAAGGGTGATCGTTACCTAACTACTACTCTACTCACTAGTGTCACTTATGTTATTATTAGCGACACTTAGATTTATCACGTCCCTAGAGGAATTCCTACCAAAAAATTTCGGCAGAGTCTCCCCTGTACCGGTGACCAAATCAACAATACAAACACTATATACACAGCCACAGGCGGCTGGAACATATTTTCCACACCCACGCAGTAATAATAACACAGTAAGTAAAAGAAAACTATTCTAGCAATAGTAAACAAATATCTAACTCCAACAATAGGACATATCAAGCTACTAGTACGGAATAAACTCAATTACAATCCCAACTTCAGAATAGTATTTAAACTAAAAGAACTCTAAATAGGAAAGTCTTGATAATTCCTTAACAAACTCTTGATCTCCCCATAGTCCAGCCATCACACACCTTCATCACCACCACCTTGTCGCCTTCCTTTCATACTTTAGCTTTTCCTTTATCTGCAGTAGGAGGAAAAAAAAGAAATCTATAAGCGAAACGCTTAGTAAGTACTAAACTGTCTCACAAAAACTCGAAATGCATAAAATGCAAACGATACTGAAACTGAAATGCTAAAAGAAAAGCTACATGTACTCATCTAATAACAAAGTACTCAAATAAACTGCATACTCATGATAAACCAGAATAAAGATGAATACTGGAAATAAAACTAAACATGCTCACTAAACTGATAAGAAAAGTAATGAAACTCATGCTGTATGCTTAGAATTAAAGGAACTAAACTTCTGTGGATTCTAAACATAGGTGCTACTTGTTTCATTTACTTATAGCTTTATACTTGAAATTAATCTTTTAATTTCTTTTACTTTTACTTTTCTTTCTTCTTCTTTTTCTTTCTCTTTCTTCTTCTTTTTCTTTTTCTTTCTTCTTCTTTTTCTTTGGGCCCAGACTTAGTACCATCTTATGCGCGCTCTCTAATAGAGACTGAGGTAGCGAGCCTCCAGTCCTATGAGGATAAAGACCTTGGTCTTATCAGGGCCAAGACCTTGGAATTGGTCACCTGGATTTGTTTAACGACAACCTTGGAAGTCGGGTACTAGCCTCTTACTTTAAATTTCTTGTTATCTTTTCTAATTAGACCTTGGTCTTTTTCTTACTTGTAGTTACCCATAATCCTCAAAAGGTTTAATAGGGCACATAATTATTCCACTAAAATACATGGCTATTCATCTTATTAAAATAGTAAAAACAGCTAACTATATGCTTCAGATTAAAGAGCTATTAAAAGCTAACTAGCACATATATATGCATATGTATCAAACAGGAAACTAGAAACTGAATTATAATTCAATACTGCTCATGCTATTCGAATACTGCAAGAGTATCTAACAAGCAGAGAATTGCAACTACCTGAGCATGCTATAAAAATAAGCAAGCAAATCAAACTACAAGATAAACTTAATAGCTGTTCATGTTCAAGAAATTCAAGAAACTAACACTACATACTTTAAATAAAGGTTGTTCTTGCCTTTTTGAGTAGCAAGGAAAATGCTAAACTCATTCTAACTACAATACCTATAAAAATTTGCATGTCATACTCATCAAAACCTAGTAGCAAGGAAAATACAAACTGCATGCTTAAATAACAAAGGCTATTCATGTTCAGAAACATGGAAATCCAAGGCTACAATACTAAACTTTAAACTAATCATGTGCATGGAGTTAGCAAGGAAGAACTAAGCTATAATGCAAAATTCTGCATACCATGAGATCTAACTACACTAAAATTCTGCACTAAAATTCTGCTCATGATATTCTAATAGCAAAGGAGACTAGAAAATATCCCCGTGTATATCTAGTAGCAAAGGAAACTGATCATGTCCAACTAATAGCAACAGAACTGGAAAATAAATCTGTTCGTGCATTTTCAAGAACAATAACTTAATAAATCTACACATCATAAATTATTTTCAACTAAGCAAAGCCACAAAGGATTTAAAACTACCTATCTATAGGAATGGACAGAAACTGTACCAATTCTAATACATAGCAAACCTCAAAGGATGTTCTTATTCGTTCCAGCAAGGAAGAATCTGAACTAAATAGCACCACATGGCACAGAACAACCTCACGGCAGCAAGCCTCAAGAATAAATCTTACAGCTTAAATCTCGATTCTATAGAAATCTAAACCAAGGTTCAATGTGGTAGATTAGGATGGAATCATCTATGCCAAGATAGTATAAATAATATCTACACTTATCCAAGAAGAAACCAAAAATCCAAATCCTTAATTCGCGGCAGCAAGCACAAGTAGAAAAATTCGTACAGCATTCTTCAAATTCCAGAGATGCAAGGAAACATCCAAACATATTTGGAGTGACTCCTACCACAGGTGAGTAGTACTTACCGCGGTTTTCTTGAACTTACAACCGAAATCGGCTTCTAATGCTTCTAGGGTTTCGGGTGAGATGAAGATCCTAGTGATCTCTTCCTATCTTCTTGTTCTCCTTGGCGAGAGGAGCTCGAATCCACAAGGTTCACCGAACAAAACTTCGCCGGTCGCCGGAAGGAGACGTGCCCTAAGTCTTCTCGCTGGGATTTCGCCCGAGCCGTCGTCGCGAGAGAGAAGAGAAAGAGGGAATATCTTTTCGGGTTCGGGAAAACACTTAAGTTCTCTTTTAAATCTAGGGTTTTGTTATCAACTATAACTTATATATTTCTCGCTTCATACTTATTAACAAAACACTCACAGCCCGGTTGGTTGGCTGCATTTGGTTAAGTCGGGTTCGGCCGGAGGTCTTGGGTTCGATTCTCAACTTCCACATTTTTGGTCACAACTTCTTCCTTTTTGTAAACATATTAAACGACCTCCAAAAATTACGTAAAAATACTCTAAAAATTCCAAATAATCTCTAGAATATTTTAAAAGTATTTCTTAATGTTTTTGAAGACATTTAGAACTCGAAATAGGGAAAATTGGGTTGTTACACCAAATTCATTTTGGGGGTATGCTCTGGAAATGACATCGCACATTCTGAACGTTGTACCTTCTAAATCAATATCTTCTACTCCCACAGAATTATGGAATGGGTGAAAGCTCAGTCTAAGACATATTCAGATTTGGGGTAGTCCAGCACATGTGCTAAATCCAGATGCTGATAAGTTAGAATCTCGTACAGAAGTGCGCGTGTTTGTGGGTTATCCCAGAGGAACGAAAGGTGGTTTATTTAATAGTCCTAAAGACCAGAAGGTCATTGTTAGTTCCAATGCCCAGTTTTTAGAAGAAGACTATATAATGGACCATAAGTCCAGTAGCAAAATTGTTCTAGAAGAACTTAGAGAGGACACGTCTACTTTAGTACCAACAGTATAAGATGAAGTGCCACAAGAGACTGCAACACATGTCACACATGATACATAACCACAGACAGTGCCTCGTCGTAGTGGGAGGGTTGTAAGACAACCTAAGAGATTCATGTTTTTGGGAGAGTTTCAGACTTGGTCTCGGGCAAACATGAACCTGATCCCCAGACATATAAAGAAGCACTCCAAGATATAGATACAGTATCTTGGCAAAAGACAATGAATTCAGAAATAGAATCTATGTATTCTAATAAGGTCTGGGAGATTGTAGAACCACCTGATGGTGTAAAAGACGTTGGATGCAAGTGGATCTACAAAAGGAAAAGAGGGACAGGCGGGAATGTAGAAAACTTCAAAGCAAGGCTTGTTGCGAAAGGGTACACTCAGAAAGAGAGAATCGATTATGAGGAGACCTTTTCGTCGGTAGCCATGCTTAAGTCTATCCGGATACTCTTATCCATTGCCGCTCATTTGGATTATGATATTTGGCAAACGGATGTCAAGACAACATTCCTTAATGGAAGTCTTGAAGAAAATATCCATATAAAGCAACCAGAAGGGTTCATTGAAACGGTCAAAGAGCATCTAGTGTGCAAGCTCAATCGGTCCATTTATTGACTGAAGCAAGCTTCAAGATCTTGGAACATTCGGTTTAATGAAGTAATCCAGTCATATGGATTTATTCAGTGTCCGGATAAGTCTTGTGTATATAAGTGTAACGGAAACGCAGTGGTATTTCTTGTACTATACGTAGATGATATTTTGTTAATTGGCAACAATGTCAAGGTATTTTCGAACATAAGGGTATGGTTGTCCAAATAATTTGATATGAAGGACTTAAGAAAATGTGCACACATTCTTGGGATCAAAGTCATAAGGGATAGCAAGAAAAGAATGTTGTGCCTATCTCAAGCTTCATATATAGATACAATCCTTGCTCGTTTTAGCATGTAGAACTCCAAGAAAGGTTTCTTACCTTTTAGGCATGGAGTAACCTTATCTAAAGAGATGTCTCCGAAGACATCAAAGGAGATGGAGGAGATGAAGGCAGTTCCTTATGCTTCGGCTGTAGGAAATCTTGTGTATGCCATGTTGTGTACGAGACCTGATATCTATTTTACCGTGGGCATGGTTAGCAGATATCAGGTAACCCTGGACAAGGACATTTGACTGCTGTAAAGCATATATTGAAGTACTAGAGATTATATGCTAGTCTACCAAGCAGACGATTTGCTCCCTGTGGGTTACACGGATTCAGACTTCCAATCAAATAGGGACAATAGTAAGTCTACGTCAGGCTATGTGTTTACTCTAGGAGGTGGAGCCATTGCATGGAGGATTGTTAAGAAGAAATGTGTCTCGGACTCAACCATGGAAGTTGAGTATGTGGCAGCCTCTGAGGTAGCCAAAGAAGCCGTATGGCTTAGGAACTTTCTAATGGACTTAGATGTGATTCCTGGTTTGCCCAAAATCATCACAATTTATTGTGATAATAGCGGTGTAGTTGCAAACTCGAAGGAACCATGAACCTATAAGGCGAGTAAACATATAGAGTGCAAGTACCACCTGATACGAGACATCGTCAAGCGAGGAGAAGTTGTTGTCGCCAAGATTGCATCAGCAGATAACCTGGTAGATCCTTTCACTAAGGCCCTTCCGGCAAAAGCTTTTGATCGGCATGTGGAGGGGATGGGAATCAGATGTATGACAGTAGATATGGCAGATTAGTCTTTCAGTATAAGTGGGAGATTGTTAGAGTGTATACTAAACGACTAGCTTTTGTAAACATTTATTTATGAAATATAAGAATCACATTGGTCAATATCTACATTTATTTGTTAAATGTAATTGTTCAATTAATTTATATAGTAGACAACATGGTGTGTGGTGTCACACACAGAAGATCATGTTGTCAGTTCTTTATAAATTATAAACAGTTGCTCACGACTAAGATGGAAAGGAACAAACCATCAGAATAGTCGTAGTGTAATTAAGTATTAGTTTATCGTGATTAATAAATTACACTGGTACACTCTAAGTGTATTGAGTAGGACCATTTTAGGTAAGTTCTTTTTATACTGACTTAATAAAAGAAATAGACCTTAGTTATTATGGAAGTGTGTGCTCTTAATCCTAATATAATAACAAGCACATATATTTAATATTTATTTCTTTGACTTATCAAAGGGTGAGGTTTAGCTCGATAAATCAATATGCCCGATAAGTTGGGAAATGATATTACTTATAGTGTGTGTTGTTGATTATAGAAGGAATCTGTGTCCTACTTATTTAGGTTGAGAATGCCCCCAAGAGGAGCTCATAAGGATTGTCATGTTAAACCCTACAAGTGGACTTAGTCCAACATGACAATGAAGTTGAGTGGTACTACTCTTAGAGCTAGATATTAATTAAGTGAGTTGTCAGTAACTTTCTTAATTAGTGGACATTCGTTATCTTAAACACTGGGAGACTAACAATCATATGATAAGAAGGAGCCCATAATGTAATTTGGGATTGGTGCGGTAGTGCGATAATAACTCTCTAGTGGAATGAGTTATTATCGATGAACTTGAGTTGTGTGTTCGGGGCGAACACGGGATACTCAAGCTCATCGGAAGGCCAAAACCAATTTCTCCTCTAGGTCCCTGTCGTAGCCTCATTAAAGCCTCAAGTCCATCCAAAGAAAGGCCCATCTTGGTGTCCATGAAGGGTCCGGTCCATTGCTTAGTGACCAAGCAATGGCCGACCACCATCTACTCTTAAAGGGCCAACCCTTTGCTTGGTGTCCAAGCCTGTAGGGGCCGACCACAATAATCCAAACAAGGAGGGGTGTTTTGAATTTTTAAAATCTTCTCTTTGTAGAAATCTACAAGTTGTAAAAGAGAGATTTTAAATTTATAAAACTTTCCTTATTTGAATTAGGCCACATGGTTTAAAAGAAAGTTTAAAAGTTGTAAAACTTTTCTTTTTTAATCATCCTCATGGTTTAAAGAAAAAAGGAAGAGAAGTTTTAAAATTTAAATTTTTAATTTTTCTAACCATGTTAAAAAAGGAAATTTTTAGAAGAGAAGTTTTAAGTTTTAAAACAAGGTTTTAAAACTTTCATTTTTTAACCTCGCTTTAGGAAATTAAAAGAAAGCTTGTAAAATTTTATAAGAGTTTATAAAATTTTATAAAAATTTTTATTTCTTTCCTTGATGAGGTGGCCATCCACCTTACTTGGTGCCCAAGCAAGGGGCCGGCCAAAATAAAATAAAAAAAATCATCATCCAATTAATGTTTGGTGATTGATTGAATCAAGAGGAAAGAAAAGAAAAAATAAAAGGGAAAAGTCAAAACAAGAGGAAGATTTTAACTTTTGTAAAAAGTCTTTCCTTTTTTGCCTTGGGCAAGTAATATAAAAGAAGGGGTGAGGAGGCCTCATGAGACATCAATTCTTATTCTCTTGGTGGAGTCTCTCTTGGTGGCCGACCCTCCCTCTCCCCTCTTCTTTCCCCTTTGCTCTCTTCTCCTTGGTGGTGGTGGTGGCCGAATTTTAGAGGAAGAGGAAGAAAGCTTTTGGATGGTGTTCATCTTGGAAGATCGTCGCCCACACGATGTCCAAGGAGAGGCGAGAAATACGGTAGAAGATCTCGAGGTCATTAACATACAAAGAGAATGTATAATTAGCAATTGTTTTCCGCATCATGCTAGTTATTTCTTTTTGTAAAAATTCCAAACATAAGAGGCATTAGATCTAATTTTTCGAATTTATTTTTTGAGTTTGTGTTTTCTTTATTTTTTGAATTTTTGATTCGATTGTTCTTTTTGGTTAACCTAGAGTTATTTAAGGAAATTAAATATTAGCTTTCCTTAAAAGGCTTTGTCTAGGTGGTGGTGGATGCTCCCATACCCAAGAAGGCCATGTGCCTCGCCATGTAGTCCTGAAAGCCACTTTTGGAAATTAATATTTAATGGAATTAATAACATAGGTGGATTTTGATCAATAGTGTTAAGTTCCGCTTGCGATCTAAATCTAAACTATCAAGAACAGATAAGTTAAATTTGGAATCAATGATGTTAAGTTCCGTCTGCGATTCCTAATTTAACTTCTAAAGAACACAATAGGTTATTTAAGGAAAGTTCGACACTTGTACAAAATTTTTGTACAGAGGAACCGGTACGTTTTCCTAGGACTAACCAACAGAGGGTGCCTCGGGTACTGTTCATTCGAGGCACAACTTTGTTTTTTGACCTTGAAAGACATGTTAGACCATACAAACACAACATATCTTGCAAAACAAAGTTAGCACATAGTAAGTATGATAATCGAAATACTTTGACAGTCTCCAGACTGTCTGGTTCTAACTTTGGATTTCCGACCGGAAACCCTAGGTCGAACCGACGCCTACTCTTCCCTCTTCCGGGGAATGCATCCTCACCTACTCCCTCACGAGAGATTACCTGATGCCAGAACGGTCCTCCAGACCGACTAGACATTCTACCTAGGGTTACCACCCCCTAGGACCTAGGGTTACCACCCCCTAGGGGTTTTCTCCACCTAGGGTTACCACCCCCTAGGACCTGAGGTTACCCCCCCCCCCCCTTAGGATTTTCCTCCACCTAGGGTTACCACCCCCTAGGACCTAAGGTTGCTACCCCTTAGGGATTTCCTCCACCTAGGGTTACCACCCCCTAGGACCAAAGGTTACCGCCCCTTAGGGTTTTCCTCCACCTAGGGTTACCACCCCCTAGGACCTAAGGTTGCCGCCCCTTAGGGTTTTCCTCCACCTAGGGTTACCACCTCCTAGGACCTAGGTTTACCACCCTCTAGGGGTTTCCTTCACCTAGGGTTACCACCCCCTAGAACTTAAGGTTATCGCCCCTTAGGATTTTCCACCTGCCTAACCGCAGTTAGGACTTTTGTGAAACCTCATTTAAGCATGTTAGATAACAAGGAATCTTAAATTTGAATCCCTTTACCATTATCAAAACCTAGGTTCGATCGTCGGATGCTTCTCGCACCAACAAAGCCATCAAGGGATGCCATAATAGGAAATTCCCTTCTTCTTCTTCTCCTTCAAGCAACCGACCACCAAGTGCTTCTCCTCTTCTTCTTCTTCTTCTCCAAGCAACCAACCACAAGGATATAGTAACCCTTGATGCCACCGGTCCTAAGGAAGCAAAAGGGGTGACAAGATGAAGGTGGTGCCACCGACCACAAGAAAGAAGAAAGGAAGGGAGCATGGCCGACCACCGAGGAAATAGAGAGGGAACAAGAATAGGTTATCTTATTCATGAGGCACCCTCTCCCCCTCTTTTATAATCCTTGGTCTTGGTAAAAAAGGAAAGTTTAATTAAAACTTCCTTTTAATCTTCTTATGGCCGACCACATCATAGTATACTAAAAAGGAAAAATTTTTACAACAAAAATTAAAGCTTCCTTTTAAACCATGATGTTTACAAAAGGGAAAGTTTTAAACATAATTAAAACTTTCTTATTTGTGGCCTCCCTCTAAAAGAAGAAATTTTAATAACAATTAAAATCTCTCTTTTTAAATTTCCTATTGTACATGACAATAAAGGAAAGTTTTAAAAATTAATCTCTCTCTTTTAAAACATATAGACAACTACAAAAAAGGAAAGATTAATTAAAACTTCTCTTTTTAAATCATGGTTACATAAAAGGAAAGTTTTATCAAAAATTAAAATATTTCTTTTAAACATTATAGACAACTACAAATAAGGAAATATTTAAAAAAAATTAAACTCTCTCTTTAATCTTTTGTAGATAGCTATAAAAAGAAAGATTTTAAAATCTAAAACTCTCTTTTAAAGCTATGAGGATGACTATAAAAGAAATTTTAAAAAATAAAATTTCTCTTTTAAATCCCTTTCATGAATATCTATAAAAAGAAAAATTTTAACAAAAATTAAAATCTCCTTTAATCCTATGTGGCTGGCCCTATGCTTGGACACCAAGCTTGATTTGGCTGGCCACTACTTGGGCTCCAAGCCTATACTTGGCTGGCCCCCTTGCTCCAAGCAAGGTTGTGTCCAACCCATTACTTGGATAAGAAGTGGACTTAGTGGATAAAAGGTTTTATAGAGGCTACAACAGGAGCCGAGAGGAGAAATTTGTTTTGGTCTCCTGATGAGCTTGAGCTTCCTGTGTTCGCCCCGAACACCCAACTCAAGTTCATCAATAATAACTCATACCACTAAAGAGTTATTATTGAACTACCGCATCAATCCCAAATTACATTATGGGCTCCTTATTATGAGTGCATTAATCTCCCTGTGTTTAAGATATTGAATGTCCACTAATTAAATGAGTTACTGATAACTCACTTAATTAATATCTAGCTTCAAGAGTAGTACCACTTAACTTCATTGTCATGCCGGACTAGGTCCACCTGTAGGGTTTACATGACAATCCTTATAAGCTTCTCAAGGGGACATCATCAACCCAGATTACTAGGACACAGTTTCATTCTATAATCAACAACACACCATATAAACAATATCATTTCCCAACTTATCGGGCCTATTGATTTAAAGAGCTAAATCGCACCCTTTGTTAAATTAAAGAAATAAATATTAAGTATACATGCTTGTTATTATATCATGATTAAGAGTACACACTTCCATAATAACAGAGATTTTTATTCTTTTATGTAGTCAGTATAAAAGAAACTATCTCAAATGGTCCCGCTCAATACACTCATAGTGCACTAGTGTAATTTTATAGTCAAGATAAACTAATACCAAATTACACTACAACCACTCCAATGGTTTGTCCCATTCCATCTTGGTTGTGAGCTTCTGTGTGTCTCTTGTGTATCTTCTGTGTGTCTCCTCACAGCATGTTATCTTCAATATAAATTAAATGGACAACTACACTTAGAAAAAATGTAGACATTTGACCAATGTGATTCTTATAAATATTTATACAAAAGCTAGGATTTTAGTATACATCCTGACACTCCCATGGGGAGCCACAAGGGGAGAAGGAGTCGGAGAGTCGCTCGACGGAGAAGTGACCTCCTGTGCTTGCGTGGTTGCTAGTGTTGGACTAGCAGAAGGAAGGGTTGATAAGGCTCGCTCAAAATATTGCTCGGATGCCTCCTCCCTGACAGGATTTTCTCGGGTGAGAGATGAATGTGTGGAGGGCACTTCAATGGAGGGTACTTCAGTGGAGGGAGCTTGTCCTTCAGGGACTTGGGCGTGGATGAACTTGCACCTCTTATGTCTCTTCTTCAGGGCGGCCTCCACTTCCGTAGGATAATCCTCGGACGTTAGGAGAGGGTTTGGAGATAATTCCCTAGAAGTAGCAGCCACGCTGGATTTGGCCGATTGACTGCCTGAAGCCCCATTGGAAGGGACGAACGGTTGAGCAGTGTTAGTTAGAGCCCTAGAGCCAATCATTGGATGATTGTTGTATAGACTCATTGTATCATATTCTTCTATATATAAATAAAGGCATTTGTTTTGGTTGTTATACATACTTGTATTGGTGCCAAATATCTAAGTATAATAGCGTCATTGAGTAGAAGGTTCTTACCTATATCAATCGATTGGTTGAATCGATAGTGAGATGATATAGGAAACACTACTCTTAATCATTCCTAGTCGAGTATTAATATTCAGGGACAATGTTAATGCGACGAGACTAGCATGTAGGTCAACTAGATGACTTGATCTCAGAAGTCATGGATATAGAGATATCAAGTTGACACATGGGTATGCATTGGAGAATGTATACTGAATGACCCGCCATGAGAAAGTATCATGGATTGTTATATGAGTGTCATATACTTTCTCATGTGGCTATTAGTATGACTACTAGTCCTTGGACCTGAAGTCACCATGGTTCCCTACATAAGGAGTTACGTACTTTGGCTTCGTCAAACGTCACCCATAACTGGGTGGACTATAAAGGTGATTACTGGGTATGTAACAAATTATGCGGAGGGATGTGAGTGATGTAGATGGGATCTATCCCTCCTATATGACTGGAGAGATATCGATATTCTTGATAGAGTGAGACCACTAAGTGCATGGCCATGCCCAAATGAGTCAATATAAGATATTGAGCTCATTTGATTGAGTGAGTCTACTTGGAGTTCATGATTTAGATTGATTAGAGGATGACACGGTCTATGCCTCATATTGATCAATCTAGATGTCTAGGATAGAAGGACAATGTCATATATTGTGAGGAGTCACAATTAGTAGTCACAAGGTGATGTTAGATCTCAACATTCTTGTAACTTGGGTAGGAAAGATGTGTTGCTAGATACCGCTCATTACTTATGCTTCTAAATGGGTTTAGGAGCATTGCCAACGTTACAAGAACCTATAGGGTCACACACAAAGGGAAATTAGATGGAGATTAGGTTCATTTGATGAACCTAAAGGATTAGGTTCATGTGATGAACCAAATTGGATTAAGAGTAATCCAAAGTAGGCAAATTGAGTTGGACTCAATTTGGTTCATGTATTAGATGAGTCTAATTTGGACTTAGACTCTGATCCTGTTCGAGCGCTTAATCGATGGACGCTGGGAACGTGGCGCTCTCCTGGGTGATGACGTGGATCTCCGACCGGCCGTAGGGAGCTCCGGCGAACCTGCAAGGAAGTCGGGCCGGGAAGGGGTTCCCGGCGACGACCCTCCGACGCTCAAGTCAGGCAAGAGGAAACTATGAAGTGGCTTCGAATCTCAGAGAATGCGTGATTGCGTGATTGCGTAATTGCGTACCTCAGGCGAAGTGTGAGGACCCTTATATAGAGCTGTGAAGAGGCTTGTGCACACATACCGAGGTGAATACGTGTCCCCTTACCATACCTTAGTATGGGCTTGTCAGAGGAGCTTGCCTGACACCATACCGCTACAGTCCGAGTACCTCTCTGATGGGACGACAGAACCTTCTGTCGTAAGGTTCAACATATGACTTGGTCCTGAGACATGCTTGTTGTCAGAGGATGTTTCCCGATGTTCATTTGTCCCTTCTGTTCCCGCGTCGAGCGTCCGGCCGCTCGGCAGTCCCATCACGTCCGACCGGACGTAGGTACTGATTCGGTCAGGAGATTCCAGGTCGTGTGCTCGGATGAAACTGTTCTCAGCATTACTGCTTTATGCCTCGACCGAGCGGGCTACTCGCTTGGCCCGGCGACCCTGTTCACCATGAGCGTCGGAAACCCGGCTCCCCCGCCGGGTTGTCTTTGATTCTGTTCTGACCCGTCCGGCTAGTTGATCTGCCCCTTACCCCGATCGGCGGAACCTCATCTTGCCCTTAGGCTTTTAACCTCCACGTGGCGTTGACCTCCCTCAAAAGGGGGCCCCCCTTCTTTGCTGCCGGATCACTTGCCTCCCCTTCAAGTCTAGTCGAAGGAGGCGATTAGTCCGACTGATTGGACCATCAGTTGAGCCGAGCGGCGTTCATACGCCACTATCCTCTGCTCGGCCACCATGGGGGTAGCTGCGGCGTTCAGTCAACGGCCACATTCCTAGGATCTCTTCGGCATTTTCGCCAATCTTCGACATTAAGGGTAAGCACGCGCTCTGTGCCTCGATAAGGCGCTTATTAAATGCTCTCCCGTGGTGGAATGCCACGTGGCATTGTTGTCGTCATCGTACGGCGGTGGCGCCGCAGGTGATGAGACCGAGGCGGTTTGAAATGGACGGTACGATGCGTGCTCTGGTTCTCGCGACCTGAATCCGACGGTGCAGGACGCTCGGGCTCCATCCTATAAAGGCTTCACTTTCTTCCTTCGCCGCATTTCAGCTCTCGCGTGCTCCACAGATTCTCTCTCTCAACACTCCGACGGCCCTGTTCTTCTATTTTCTGACGATCTCCGGCGTTCTTCCCTCGATCCTCATTCTCCTCTGTAAGGCTCTTCCTCTGCTTTATCTCTGGTTCTTGTGGTTCTTGTGTTTTCTTTCCCGAGTTTTTGTTCTCGGGGCACTGTTTCATTTGCCATCTTCTTTCTTTTATCCTCTGCCTTTCGTCTTTTTTGGTTTCATCTGCTCGGACAATGGCTAGCTCCTCCCAACCTCAAGACCAAGCCCTCGGCCCATGGTATACTACCATGGAGTCGCGCTTCGATCGGCGCGACGCCGATATTCTGATGGATACTTTTGACATCCCATCTGACTTCGAAATTATCTTACCTTCTCCTTCCGCTCGGCCACACAAACGGCCATGCGGAGCTTTTTGTGTTTTTCGCGACCAGTTCACAGCCGGTCTGCGATTTCCCGTTCATCCCTTCATCGCTGAAGTTTGCAATTTTTTCAGAATCCCGCTCGAAAGCCTAGTCCCCAACACTTTCCGCCTTTTATGCGGCGTTGTTATCCTATTTAAAATCCACAATATCCCCCTCCGACCGGAGGTTTTCTACTTTTTTTATTACCCTAAACAGTCCAAGCTGGGCACATATATGTTCCAGGCTCGGGCTGGTTTAGTTTTCTTCAATAAATTGCCCTCTTCCAATAAACATTGGAAAGAGTTCTACTTCTACCTTCGTATGCCCGAGCGGGCCTCCTTCCGAACCCAGTGGCAGGTCGGACCACCAATCTCACCAGAGCTCAAAAAGTTCATGACCCGACTGGACTATCTACATGCGGCCAACATGTTAGCCGGTCTGAAGTTTGACATCACCAAGTTCCTGCCTAAAGGGGTGATGTACATATTCGGCCTGAGTCCGATCAGAACCCCCCTCCCGAGCGGCTTCGGTAAGAATCTTACTTGTACATTTGCCTTGATTGCTAACTGATTTTCTCTTTTTTCCTTTGCAGCGAACATTGTCATGGAATCGGTGATGGCTGAAATTTTGAAGAGGAAGGTGGCGGCGCTCGAGGCCGCGGCGGCTAAAGAGATAGAGACACTTGGCATTCAGCCGGTTGGCTCTAACGAAGGAGAGAGCGAGACAAATGTTGGGGAGTTGGTCGCTCAGGCTTCTCTCCCAGAGCCAGCGGCTGGCGCAACTACTAGTCGAGAGCATTCCATCCGGGAGGAAGGCTCTGCTCAAGAGGAAGAGCGCCTACTCAGGCAAAAGAGACGCCGAGTGGAGACACCCCTTCGCTCGGCTACTTCCGCGGTCCAGCCGGCCGAACGAACCACCGCGGATTCTCGAGGCAAAGCCCCAGCGGTGGAGGCGATCTCTTCCGATCGGACCCCCTCCCAGTTAGACGCGTCCGCGGACCCCCTCGAGGCCGTTCCTGTCAGCGTTCTTCCGCCCGCTTCTCGCCAAGTCCAACGCTCGGCCATTTTGTCGTAATTTTATGCACCAACCTCCGATCCATCTCCAGCTTCGGCCCAGACGACTCTCGGTCGACACCGTACCATCCGGGTCTCCTTGCTTCTCCCCACAGAAGAGATGATGCTGGAGTCCGATCGACCAACCGCTCCCGAGCACCTGATTACCATGAAGGGGCCCCTAGCCGAAATGTGGGCCGACGCTCGGGCACGCGTGGCTATGATTCCCCTCAGCAATTTGGCCAACAGCCACATGCAACAGGCCACGGGGGTAAGTTTGAAGAATTCTTCAAGTCTTTTATAAGCTTCTTCCGATCGACTGTTAATGATCTTATTTATTGACAGAGATGGGTGGAGGAGATCTCCGTCTCCAACCGTTTGGCGATGGTGGACGAGGAGCTAAAAAGGTTAAGGAGCTCGGGCGGCGCGCCCTCTCAGGGTCCATCATACGCCGAGCTGCAGAGGGAGCTCAAAAAGACCCAAGATTTGCTGGTGGCGGAGCAAAAGAAAATAGCCGACCAGGCGCATACTCTGTCTGAGCTCGATCGACAAGACAAATCACTTGACCGAAAAATAAGCCTGGCGACCGAGCGGAAGAAGACAGCTATCTCTGGTCTGGAGAAGAAGAATATCGAGGCTCGGGGCCTGGAGCAGCGAGTCAAAGAGTTGATGGAGCAGCTAGACGGTGAGAAGGCAAGCCGATCGGCCGCGGCAATTAAGCATAAGGAGGATATGAAAACTCTGCAGGAGTCCCTCGCAGCCTCCCAAGCGGCCTTTAAAGAATATCATGAGGCTGAGCCTAGCCGAGTCGCAGCCCTGCGGCTGAATTAAATCCGTTCAGAAGTGTTCTCGGAGAAAGTCTGTGAATGGATGTACGCTGCCTTCGATCTGGCTATGCATGCCACCCTCACTTATTTAAAGTCCAAGGGTTATCTGGCCGACTCCGTCATCATCCCAACCCAAGACCAAGCGGCGCTTCTCGGCACCATCCCCCAGGATATTTATGATTTCCTTGAATAGGAAGTTTTTATGTAACTCGGTCGCTCGGCCAAACACTTATCATTTTTGTAATTCGGCCGCTCGGCCTTAATTTCTTTAATGCTATCCTTTTATTTGCTATTTCTTTTTCTTTTGCTAGTCAATATGAGTGTTGTCCGCTCGGCTCGCCAACTACCGTTGTTCATGTTCTTTTGCTTCTCCTCGTTATTCGTCTCTCATCCCACCTTTCTTGTGTTCGAAAGGGGTTTTTTACGAAGTATTTTGCGTAGCTAGTCCGCTCGGTAGAATATATCCTGTTTCGCAAACGGGATTTTCGCCAGATGTTCCCGTAGTACTTTAGGGTAGTTGGTCGATCGGCCAAACGACTTAATAGTCTGCCCTCAGCTCGACGGTCTTCCGGCCAGAGGGTCTATAGTCGCCGACGTGACTCTCGATTTTTAACGTTGGAGCTCGACGGTCTTCACCTAGGAGGGTTTATAGTCGCTGGCTCGACTCTCGATTTTTAATGTTGGAGCTCGACGGTCTTCCGCTCGGAGGGTTTATCATCGCCGGCTCGACTCTCGATTTTTAACGTCGGAGCTCGACGGTCTTCCGCTCGGAGGGTTTATAGTCGCCGGCTCGACTCTCGATTTTTAACGTCGGGAGCTCGACGGTCTTCCGCTCGGAGGGTTTATAGTCGCCGACTCGACTCTCGATTTTTAACGTCGAAGCTCGACGGTCTTCCACTCGGCGCATTTATAGTCGCCGGCTCGACTCTCGATATTTAACGTCGGAGCTCGACGGTCTTCCGCTCGGAGGGTTTATAGTCGCCGGCTCGACTCTCAATTTTTAACGTCGGAGCTCGACGGTCTTCAAACCGAGGGGTTTATAGTCGCCGGTCCGCCTCTAGCGTTTAACGTCGCCGCTCGACGGTTTTCAAGCCGGGGGGTTTATAGTCGCCGGTCCGACTCTAGTGTTTAACGTCGCCGCTCGACGGTCTTCAAGCCGGGAGGTTTATAGTTTCCGGTCCGACTCTAGCGTTTAACGTCGCCGCTCGACGGTCTTCAAGGCGGGGGTTTATAGTCGCCGGTCCGACTCTAGCGTTTAAAGTCACCGCTCGACGGTCTTCAATAATGAGCTTATAGCTCGGATGACATACTCCCGACCGATCGGCACGGGACCTCGCCGTCGAGCCTTTGGCTCGGATAATATACCCCCAGCCGAACGGCACGGAGTCTTCGTGTAGTCAGCCATTCGGCGAATAATGCCAAATGCGTTTCACTTTGCTTCCTGCATCACATGGATATAGGCGACCAAAACATACATAAAACGAATTACATCAGCGCACCCCTCACCCGGCTCGATATGACTGGAGATGATGTGTGTTCCATAGCCTATCCAGCCTTCGTCGATCCTCATCCTCTTAGTAAGCTTGGGTGGACGCCGGCGAGAAGAGTCAATTTCGACTCGGAGGACTTTCCGTGCGGACTTGGCTTCAGCTCGGACCATTTCGTCGTAGCATCGCCGAGCCGCCCACTGGTCTCCTCGCACTTCTCCAACTTTATCTTCAACCGAGAACTTAATTTTCTGGTAGAAGGTAGAGACGGCCGCTCGGAACTCACTGAGCACTGGTCGTCCCAAGATAACGTTGTACGCAGAAGGAGCATCGACCATGATGAAGGTGGTGGTCCTCGTCCTTCTGAGCGGCTCCTCTCCCAACGAAATAGCTAGCCGGACCTGGCCGACCGGTAAGACTTCGTTCCCCGTGAATCCATAGAGGGGGGTCGTCATTGGCAGTAGTTCGGCTCGTTCAATTTGCAACTGGTCGAAGGCCTTCTTGAACATTATGCTGACCGAGCAGCCTGTGTCAATGAAAATGCGGTGAATAGTATAATTGGCTATTACCGCTCGGATGATCAGGGCGTCATCATGAGGGACTTCAACTCCTTGGAGGTCCCCGGGCCCGAAGCTGATCTCGGGTCCGCTCGCCCTTTCTTGGCTGCAGCCGACTGCCTTGCGTGTGCCTTTCTGGCTCTATTGGAATCTCCGCCGGTCGGGCCCCCGGCGATGATGTTGATCTCGCCCCGGGATGTATTGCTTCTATTTTCTTCTTCCCGTGCGGAAGGCCTAGGCTGCTCCTTAGACACCCGGGTATCGTCCTCACGCCCCTGAGGATGATACTGCTCGGGGGAGCCTCTAGGTATATGCCGACCGGCTTCAAGGTGTCGCTGTCGCCTGTTGGCCGATGGCGATCGATGACGACCATTCCGGGGAGCGGGTTGGCCGATCAGGGGAAGGTTTCGGCAATCTCGTGTGTTATGCGTGTCGGTCCGGTGGAACGAGCAAAACATAGGGGTCCATACCTTCTTCTTTGGTCTGGGCCACTGGGCAGCTACCTCTTGGATGGCGTGAGACCCTGTGTGGTGAGAGCGGACTGCTTCGGCCCGCGGTCCTCTGGGTGGCTCCTGTCGAGTGACAGCCTTGCGCTCGGCAAGGGCTAGCCGCTCAGTTGGAACTTCTTTTCTTCGGGCCTTCTGGGCTTCCTCCACATTGATGTATTCATTGGCCCGGTGTAACATATGATCGTAGTCTCGGGGCGTCTTCCGAATGAGTGAACGGAAGAAGTCACCGTCCATGAGGCCTTGCGTGAACGCATTCATCATCGTTTCTGAGGTGGCCGTTGGGATATCCATGGCCACCCGGTTGAATCGCTGAATGTAAGCTCTGAGCGGCTCCCTGGGCTCTTGTTTGATGGTGAATAGACTAACACTAGTCTTCTGATAACGCCGATTGCTTGTAAAATGATGGAGAAAAGCGACGCGGAACTCCTTGAAGCTGGTGATGGATCCGTCCGGCAGCCTCCGGAACCATCGTTGCGCCGATCCCGAGAGGGTGGTAAGGAACACTCGGCATTTCACTCCATCTGTATATTGATGTAGTGTAGCTGTGTTGTCGAACTTACCAAGATGGTCGTCCGGATCGGGAGTTCCGTTGTATTCCCTGATCACCGGGGGCAAATAATGTTTTGGCAGATGGTCCCGCAGGATGGCCTCTGAGAATTGACGGTTGATCCGCTCGGGGGAGGCGTCTGTTCGGGGAGCATTGCCTTTTCTGTTGTCTCGCATGAGCGCTTCGTCGGACGAAGATCCTCGGTCACGATTAACTGTTGTGGCTTCAGGAGGCGTACGAAATAGGGCCCGATGGAATGGAACCGTGGCCGGTGGTGCTTCCGCTCGGCCTCCTGACGCGGACGTTGCTTGTTGCTCGATTCGCTCGGCTTGCGCCTTCTATTTTTGTTGTTCCACAAGCTTAACTGCTCTTGCCTCGATCAGAGCGTCGAGCTCCTCCGTGGAGAGCATCACCGTGTGTGGTCGTCCAGCTTCGTCCATTGCTTTCGCTCGGATTCAGGTGCGTTCCCACAGACGACGCCAATTTGATCTTGTCCGAGCACTGAATCGATGGACGCTGGGCACGTGACGCTCTCCCGGGTGATGACGTGGATCTCTGACCGGCCGTAGGGAGCTCCGGCCAACCTGCAAGGAAGTCGGGCCGGGAAGGGGTTCCCGGCGACGACCCTCCGACGCTCAAGTCAGGCAAGAGGAAACTATGAAGTGGCTTCGAATCTCAGAGAATGCGTGATTGCGTACCTCCGTCAAAGTGTGAGGACCCTTATATAGAGATGTGAAGAGGCTTGTGCACACATACCGAGATGAATACGTGTCCCCTTACCATACCTCAGTATGGGCTTGTCAGAGGAGCTTGCCTGACACCATACTGCAACAGTCCGAGCACCTCTCTGATGGGATGGCAGAACCTTCTGTCGTAAGGTTCAGTGTATGACTTGTTCGTGGGACATGCCTGTTGTCAGAGGATGTTTCTCGATGTTCTTTTGTCCCTTCTGTTCCCGTGCCGAACGTCCGGCCGCTCGACAGGCCCATCACGTCCGACCGGACGTAGGTACTGATCCGGTCAGGAGATTCCAGGTCGTGTGCTCGGATGAAACTGTTCTCAGCATTACTGCTTTATGCCTCGGCCGAGCGGGCTACTCGCTTGGCCCGGCGACCCTGTTCACCATGAGCGTCGGAAACCCCGCTCCCCTGCCGGGTTGTCTTTGATTCTGTTCTGACCCGTCCGGCTGGTTGATCCGCCCCTTACCCCGATCGGCCGAACCTCATCTTGCCCTTAGGCTTTTGATCTCCACGTGGCGTTGACTTCCCTCAAAAAGGGGTCCCCCGTCTTTACTGCTGGATCAGACTCATTTAATTAATTTAATTCAACGAATAGAGATTCATTAAATTAAAATTGACTTGAACCAATGGTTAGATTTGATCAACCATGGGAGAGAAGTGGTCAAGTTTGACTTTACTTGAGAGGAAGATGAAGAGTCAAGTTTGACTTGACCATTTGCCACCTCATTGGTGAGTTGGCAAGAAGTGGACCAATGATGATGCTCCACATCATCATGGTTTCTTAAGTGAGATGTCACCTCATGGGAGTTACCAAGAGTTGTGACTCTTGGCATCCCATGGAGGTTACATTCTCTCTTAAAGTGGTCGGCCACTTTAGATGAGGGAGTTAGTGCATTTTGTGGGCTTGGTGACTAACTCCTTCTACTTCCTCAAGCTCTTCTCTTCTCTCCCTCTCCTCCACCATTACTGAACTTCTAAGGTTGTTAGCACATCCTTAGAGGTTCTCTCCATCGAGTTGTTCGTGTGGATACACATAGAGGAGTATCTACTTTGATACTCTCGAGATCCAGCGACGAACCTTGGACGAGCGGGATTGCGAAGGGCTTCGCATCAATGGTAACCTTTTTCTTTTGTAGATCTAATGTAGATTTAGGAGTAGAAAACATGTATATGAAAGTTTTACATAATTTTATTTCTTCACACGGATCCGTGGCATGGGATTTTCGGGGTTTCCGCAACGCAAAAAGCGGATTTTGCGGCCCAAAAAATCCAATAGTGGTATCAGAGCTACGAGCGAAGCGTATACATGTTTTATTTTGAATTTTATGAAATTCAACAGATCTGTAAGTTTCTGTATTTTTTGATTTTTATTGATTTTATGGGTAATTTTCTCGTAGAAGCGAAGCACAAGTGTTTAGACACTTGTAGGCTTCGACTACCGAGAAGATATTTCCGAAATGACAAGGTTTCGCCCTAAATCCTTTTGGGACAGTGGACTAAGACGCTGTAGGATCGCTTAGGAACACTCGCGATGGTTATATCACGGGTAGGGGTGCTGCCCCTGACCCCGCAAGGGGCTTCGTTCGACGATTGCGCCCGAAAATCGCTAAACGGGACCGCTGGGAATTTTTACTCATAAAAATTGTAAGAAAAATTACAGAAATTTATAGAAATTATATAATTTAGAATTATGTATTATTTTGTGATGGTCATGGCCAAAAGACCCAATTATATTGGAAATTTTGTGTTGTAATTCATATTATGGCTTGCGTGCCATTTTCTGTGATGTGTGTGTTGTATGTGATATGCGACCTGCGCGTCGTGTCTTTCCTATTTTATATCCTGTTGTAAATTAGTTTAGACTCGAATGTAACTCGAGTTTCACTTTTGTAATGTACAAAATGGAGCGATGGAAGGTCCACTCGAGACGGAGTTACGAGGAGGGCGCGAGCAACACAAGGTGGTCAAGGAAGGAGCTTGAGAAGTTGTTGACCTTAGGTTGACCATCCGATCTTCTCATTGGCTTGAGAAGATCGTAGTAGGGCCATGACTAATCACAAAAATATATTTAATTAATTTCTTGTGTGTGTATATGTGATGCATGCTAGAATAAGTAATTAATTAGCGTCTTAACGATTCGATTCAATCAATCGCATATATGATACACCTCGATGATTAGATTAGATCTAAATCGCGTACATGATGCACCCTAACGATTAGATTAGATCTAAATAGCGTATATGATACACCTCGTCGATTAGATTAGATCTCAATCGTGTCAACTCAAAATGCCTACCATGCCGTGATACCCATCACTACCTCAATCGCATGTTGTTTTTGAATCTGCCAAAGCAGAGCAACGCATACTATCTTGGTAGGGTGCGGAGGGACAATCTTGGTCCCGCCTATCAACGCATGGGTGAGTACAACTCAATTAGATTGAGTAACTAGTTAACTCAATTGGATCGAGTTTAACTATAGGCATTTTCCAATTGTTGGTAGATAGGACAAAATCACGTTTATATTAACTCTTGGGCGTATTAGCCAAAGCTAACTTGAGTTTTAATATAAATGCGGATCTTGATCCTATAAAAAAGAGTTGCATAGAGATGTAAATGGTAATTAGTTACCTACCGATCATACTAAGTCTTGGGCGATTTAGCCTAAGCTAACTCAAGGCGTAGTATGATGTGGATCTTGTCCCACACGAATTATAGATAGTTGGTTAGAATCTAGTTAGTGTGGTTTGACCACATCACTCACTTGATTCTACAAAAATTCTATAATTTAGTGGGAGCATCATTTAATTAAAGGCCTAATTAGATGATTAATAGAATATGATATTTATTTTTCTGCATTTTCTGTTGTAGATAACCATGACGTAAAATGCAAACTCTTTCTCCCTGCATTCCGTCCTTAAGAAGGGCAAGCTCAACGGAGCTAATTTCCTGGACGGGTGTAGAAATCTGAGAATAGTTCTCACTCAGGAAAGAAAATTGTACGTCCTGGAGCAACCCATTCCCGAGGCACCTCCTGCCACTACCACGCGAGCTGATCGTGATGCTTACAAGAAGCATCAAGATGACGCATTAGATGTGTCATGTCTTATGCTCGTAACCATAAACTCTGAGCTTCAGAAGCAACATGATTTAATGACTGCTTATGATATGGTTGAACATCTTTGTCAACTGTATCAAGGACAAGCAGGGCACTGGAAGAGGAACTGCACAAGATACTTGGAAGATCTTATGAAGAAGAGAAATAAGATTTCTACTTCAGGTATACATGTTATAGAAGTCAACCTCTCTATTTATTCATCATGGGTATTAGATACCGGATGTGCTTCTCACATTTGTACTAATGTACAAGCGTTGAGAAATAGCAGAGCATTGACGAAGGGCGAGATAGACCTATGAGTAGGCAATGGAGCATGGGTTGCTGCTGTTGCTGTAGGAACTTGTTCTCTATGTCTGCCCTCTGGGCTTGTACTAGAATTGGATGATTGTTGTTATGTGTCTGCTTTAACTAAGAACATTATATCAGTTTCTTGTTTAGACAAGAAAGGTTTTTCACTTATAATAAAAAACAAATGTTGTTCAATTTATTTAAATGATATGTTCTATTGCAGTGCACCTCTGATAAACGGACTCTATATTCTAGACCTTGAAAACCCTATCTATAACATAAATACCAAGAGGTTCAAGTAAAATGACATGAACCAGACCTATCTCTGGCACTATCGCTTAGGTCATATAAATGACAAACGCTTATCCCAGCTCCAGAAAGATGGTTTGCTGGACTCATTTGATTTTGAATCATATGAGACATGCGAGTCATGCCTTCTTGGCAAGATGACCAAGACTCCCTTTAGTGGACACAGTGAGAGAGCGACTGACTTGTTAGGTCTTATACATAGTGATGTATGTGGCCCTTTCAATGTCACTACTAGAGGTGGTTATAGGTACTTCATTACATTTACTGATGACTTCAGTATATATGGTTATATGTACCTGATGACACATAAGTCAGAATCCTTTGAAAAGTTCAAAGAATTCAAGAATGAAGTACAAAACCAGCTTGGTAAAAGTATTAAGATACTTCGATCAGATCGAGGTGGTGAATACCTTAGCCATTAGTTTCGTGACTATCTAGCCGAGTGTGGGATTCTATCTCAACTCACTCCTCCTGGAACACCACAGTGGAATGGTGTATCCGAAAGGAGGAATCGTACCTTATTAGATATGGTATGATCTATGATAAGTCACACATATCTTCCTTTGTATCTTTGGGGCTATGCTCTAGACACAGCAGCCTTCATTCTCAATCGAGTTCCATCAAAGGATGTAATAAAGACACCATATAGGATATGGATTGGGAGAGATGCCCAGGTGTCTTTTATGAGGATTTGGGGTTGTGAGGTTTACGTTCGACGTCAAGTCTCGGACAAATTGGGACCCATATCTGACAAGTGCTATTTCATTGGTTATCCCAAGGAAAGGAAGGGATATTACTTCTACATTCCCAGTCAACACAAGATAGTTGTGGCTAAGACTGGGGTATTTCTAGAAAGGGATTTTGTTTCTATAAAGACTAGTGGGAGTATGTTCGATCTTGAAAAAGTTCAAGATGTGAACCATACCACTGAAGCCTCGATGGAAGTTGAACTGGAACCACAAAGTGTTGTGGATGATATTGTTCCACAAGAAGTTGAGGAACCACAACCAGTTTAAGTAGACCTACCTCTTCGCAGATCTGATAGGGTACGTCGTCAGCCTGAGAGATACTCATTTCTCTTGTCTGACCATGATGATGTTGTGCTTATTGAGGATGAGCCTACCTCCTATCAGGAAGCTGTGATAAGTCCAGATTCCGAGAAATGGCTAGAGGCCATGAGATCCGAGATGGAATCCATGTACACTAACCAAGTATGGACTTTGGTTGTTCCACCTGAAGGGGTCAAAGCCATTGGATGTAAGTGGGTCTTTAAGAGAAAGACTGACATGGATGGACTTATTTATAAGGGTCGCTTGGTAGCTAAAGGTTTCAAGCAAATTCATGGTATTGACTATGATGAAACCTTTTCTCCAATAGCGATGTTTAAGTCCATTCGGATCATGCTTGCTATTGCAGCGTACCATGATTATGAGATATGGTAGATGGATGTCAAAAACGTGTTTCTGAATGGAAACCTGCTCAAGTATGTGTACATGACACAACCTGAGGGTTTTGTGGATCCACAACATATTAGCAGAGTATGCAAGCTGCATAGGTCCATTTATGGACTAAAGCAAGCTTCTCAGAGCTGGAATCTTTGATTCGATGATGCTATCAAATAGTTTGGTTTCATCAAGAATGAAGATGAACCTTGTGTCTACAAGAAGGTTGTTGGGAGCACAGTTGTCTTCCTTATATTGTATTTGGATGACATACTACTTATTGGGAAAGCATCCCTTTGTTGTAGTCTGTCAAGACTTGGCTAGGGACTTGTTTCTCAATGAAGGACTTAGGTGAAGCATCCCACATTCTAGGTATACAGATCTATAGAGATAGATATAAGAGGTTACTTGGCCTAAGTCAGATTACATATATTGACAAGGTACTCCTTCAGTTTACCATACAGAACTCCAAGAAGGGATTTCTGCCGATGTCACATGGTGTGAGTCTTTCGAAGACTCAAGGTCCCTCTTCTAGAGGGGAGAGAGACAGCATGGATCAGATCCCTTATGCCTCAGCCATAGGATCTATCATGTACGCCATGCTATGTACTCGTCCTGATGTCTCGTATGCTTTGAGCATGATGAGCAGATACCAGTCAGATCCAGGTGAAAGTCACTGGATAGCAGTCAAGAATATTTTTAAGTACTTAAGAAGGACTAAAGAATATTTCTTGATATATGAAGGCGATGACAAGCTAGCTGTAAAGGGTTACAGTGATGCCAGCTTCCAGACCGACCAGGATGATTATCGATCGCAGTCAGGTTTCGTGTTTTGCATTAATGGTGGTGCTGTGAGCTGGATGAGTTCGAGGCAGGACACAGTAACTGAATCTACGACAGAGGCCGAGTATATTGCTGCATCAGAAGCAGCAAAGGAGGCAGTTTGGATCCGTAAGTTCATAACTAAACTTGGGGTGGTTCCTAGCATTGCAGACCCTATTGAGCTCTATTGTGACAACAATGGAGCAATTGCGCAGGCTAAGGAACCTCGCTCACACCAGAGTACCAAACATATGCTATGACGCTTCCATCTCATTCGAGAGATCATCGATAGAGGAGATGTGAAGATTTGCAGAGTACCCACAGAGGCTAACATCGCAGATCCCTTGACCAAGGCTTTCACACAGACAAAGCATGATGATCACACTAGGTCATTAGGCCTTAGAGCCTACACTGATTGGCACTAGTGCTAGTGGAAGATTGTTAGTTAGAGCCCTAGAACCAATCATTTGATGATTGTTGTACGGACTCATTGTATCATATTCTTCTATATATATTTAAAAGCATTTTTTTTTGTTATTATACTTACTTTTATTGATGCCAAATAACTAAGTATAATAGCATCCTTGAGTAGAAGGTTCTTATCTATATCAATCGATTGGTTGAATCAACAGTGAGATGATATAGGGAACACTACTCTTAATCATTTCTAGTCGAGTATTAACATTCAGGGACAATGTTAATGCGATGAACTAGCATGTAGGTCAACTAAATGACTTGATCACACAAGTCATGGATATAGAGATATCAAGTAAACACATGGGTATGCATTGGAGAATGTATACTGAATGACCCCGCCATGAGAAAGTATCATGGATCGTTATATGAGAATCATATACTTTCTCATGTGGCTATTATTATGACTACTAGTCCTTGGACCTGAAGTCACTATGGTTCTCTACATAAGGAGTTACGTACTTTGGCTTCGTCAAACGTCACCCGTAACTGGGTGGACTATAAAGGCGATTACTGGGTATGTAACAAATTATGCGGAGGGATGTGAGTGATGTAGATGAGATCTATCCCTCCTATATGACAGGAGAGACATCAATATTATTGATAGAGTGAGACCACTAAGTGCATGGCCATGCCCAAATGAGTCAATATAAGATATTGAGCTCATTTGATTGAGTGAGTCTACTTGGAGTTCAAGATTTAGAATGATTAGAGGATGACACGGTCTATGCCTTATATTGATCAATCTAGATGTATATGATAGAAGGACAACGTCATATATTGTGAGGAGTCACAATTAGTAGTCACAAGGTGATGTTGGATCTCAACATTCTTGTAACTTGGGTAGGAATGATGTGTTGCTAGATACCGCTCATTACTTATACTTCTGAATGGGTTTAGGAGCATTGCCAACGTTACAAGAACCTATAGGGTCACACACAAAGGGAAATTAGATGGAGATTAGGTTCATTTGATGAACCTAAAGGATTAGGTTCATGTGATGAACCAAATTGGATTAAGAGTAATCCAAAGTAGGCTAATTGAGTTGGGCTCAATTTGGTTTATGTATTAGATGAGTCTAATTTGGACTTAGACTCATTTAATTAATTTAATTCAATGAATAGAGATTCATTAAATTAAAATTGACTTGAACCAATGGTTAGATTTGATCAACCATGGGAGAAAAGTGGTCAAGTTTGACTTGACTTGAGAGGAAGATGAAGAGTCAAGTTTGACTTGACCATTTGCCACCTCATTGGTGAGTTGACAAGAAGTGGACCAATGATGATGCTCCACATCATCATGGTTGCTTAAGTGAGATGCCACCTCATGGGAGTTACCAAGAGTTGTGACTCTTGGCATCCCATGGAGGTTACATTCTCTCTTAAAGTGGCCGACCACTTTAGATGAGGGAGTTAGTGCATTTTGTGGGCTTGGTGACTAACTCCTTCTTCTTCCTCAAGCTCTTCTCTTCTCTCCCTCTCCTCCACCATTACTGAACTTCTAAGGTTTCTAGCACATCCTTAGAGGTTCTCTCCATCGAGTTGCTCGTGTGGATACACATAGAGGAGTATCTACTTTGATACTCTCGAGATCCGGCGATGAACCTTGGACGAGCGGGATTGCGAAGGGCTTCGCATCAAGGGTATCCTTTTTCTTTTGTTGATCTAATGTAGTTTTAGGAGTAGAAAACATGTATATGAAAGTTTTACATAATTTTATTTCTTCGCACGGATCCGTGGCATGGGATTTTCGGGGTTTCCGCAACGCAAAAAACGGTTTTTGCGGCCCGAAAAACCCAACAAGCAGCCCGCTCAACTAATAGTTCCTACTCTTGAACAAGGAGCTCCTCTTCCTCTAAGTTGATCTCCTCAACAACCTAGGCTTCAAAATTGACATCCACTATATAAAATAAAAAAATACCTTAGTTAGTAATAATGCAATTACCAAGTTATCAAAACTTACCAAAAGCGGAGGAAAGCTTCTTTTGAATGGAGCTCAAGACAAACAAGTACAGAAGGTCTTCGCGCAGCCATTTGTAGATTTTAAAGCGATGTCTGCTCAGCTTAGTTGAATAGGAGATAAAAGATGGGTCGCGATTATAATTTCTAAGGTTCGGAAGAGGAGGAAGGGAGGACTACCATTCGATAGGCCAAGTGGCAGGTTCAGGCATCCCAATAAAGAAGAAGTGAGATTTCCATCTCTTGTTCGAGGAGGGCATATCCTCGAAGAAAATTATTTTGGATGGGACTAAAAAAGAAAGACCCTAGGCTCAAATTTTTTAGGATAGGAAAATAGAAAAAGATTGTGGGGGGTAGGTGGAATGAAGAATAGGCGGAATAACATGAACATGTCGAACATATTGCGGATTGCGTTTAGGGCAAATTGTTGCAAAGGAACATTAAAATACTGACTCACCTTTAACAAGAATGGATGGATAGGAAAATGTAATCTGTACTAGTTGGTCCTTAAAGAAAGTGATGTGGTTAGCAGGAGGATGATGAGAATGAGCGTCCAAGGAAGGGGTAACAATGTGATAACTCTTAGGGATTTCATACCTAGAGTGGATGTAAGCCCTATTAGACTTATCAAAATATGAGACAATAAAAGTATACGAAGAGGTGAAGGATTCTTGAGTCATGAGAGAACACAAACAAAGAATGAATAATTTACTAGGTCACTTAGGGCATAGAAGAGAAAATGTTTGCAGAAGAGAAGTCACCGGAGAAGAAAATCGGGGAAGATGAAAGGCAAAGTGTTGAGATTTTGTGTCGTTTAGGGTTTTTTACAAGGTATCACTTAATTATCATAGTTTGATCAAAATAATGGGCCCACAGTGGACCATTGATCTTCACGAGGAGAGATGTCATTGGTCCATACAAAGAGGCATGCGTCAAAAGCCATTTCAAAAAATGAGGAGTGGGGCCACGTGATATCCACCTATGAATAGACATTTATGACGGAGGTGACAACCAAATCATTCTGTTGTCAAATCACCTCTCTGCGTGCCCTCGATATTCCCTTCTGAATAATGCGCCTCTAACAGACAATTTTTGAAAAAAGTTTACAAAGTGTCCAAGGGATAAAGGAAGACCAGAGTCTTTCGGATGACCCTAGTAAAAGGGGCAAGTGAACAAAAAATTGAACTTGGGTATAGTCAGTCGGCTACACTTCCTTTGACTAGACTTGAAGAGGAGGCTAGTAATATGGGTTATAATAAGTGGTCCCAGAAGATGATATGGCAGTCAAGGTGATGTGGTGGCTAAAGTCAAGATGATGTGATAGTCAAAGCCAAGAAAAGAGAGCATTCCCCACCTAGCTTCATTGTTCTCCTTGAGCTAAGGCTCTCAGGTCCAGTCCGACCAGATTACTAGCGGGCACGAGAGGGCTGATCGACCCTTAAGCCAATCGAATATAAGGGGTTTAGTGTTTCTTCTAAACTTAAAAGATAACATGTCCGATCATTCAATAGCCGACCCGATTGAAAGATGGCCGACCTTGCAGGTTAGCTAGAATGTTTGACCCACCTCTCAATTGGTCAGTGTTACGTTTCCACAAGTGCACGGATTCATCGTCAGTAATAAAGAATATCAATCCCATGAGGACTAGTTATAAGCACTAGTGATGGCACACTTAGGATTAGCTACACTAATGATGGTTGTAAATAATTTAAGAAAAGAGATTAGAAAGCGGGGAATGAGAATTAGCAATGAGAAGAAATCAACCTGGGTAATGAAGAGTTATAGGAGTTCAGTTTCATTGTGGTGGTATTGATGTGTCATATACTATCCTATACTCATTGCCCATCAACATACATTCGCCAGAAGCTAAAACAACTATCCTTAAGCACCAAACAAAGATGATCCCTATGAAATCCTGTTACGGTTAACCGCTGTCACTAGGGCACCTCGGTAGATCACAAGGACACGACTCTAATTGATGTTATCAAAGATAGAATTAAGAAGCTTAGTTTGGTCTCTTACTTCCTTGTGGAGGAGTTACCTCTCCTTTCAAGGAAGTACCCTAGATGTCCGTGAATGGGCTACCCCTGTCACTAGGGCCCCTCGGGTGTACGATCTAAGGTATTCTCTCTACGAGCTTGGCAATTCCTACACAATCAATCAACACGACAAAGAGATCGAGTAGTCGAAACAAAGTAAGTGAAATCATCCAATGAATATAAGTGTTATATGAGTTTTACATCAAAACCAATCCACAATTACCCCCTCATCCTAAAACAAGGACTCTACTCCATAGGCGTCGGAGAAAAACCCGAAGACATGATTGTTAGAGTGTATACTAAAAGTCTAGCTTTTTGTAATAAGAATCATATTGGTCAAATATCTACATTTATGCTAAGTGTAGTTATCCATTTAATTTATATTGTAGATAACATTGTGTGAGGAGACACACAGAAGATTATGTTATCTTTTTCTTATAAATTATAAATAATTGCTCACAACCAAGATGGAATGAGACAAACCATTGGAGTGGTTGTAGTGTAATTAGGTATTAGTTTATCTTGACTAATAAATTACACTAGTATACTGTGAGTGTATTGAGCAGGACCATTTGAGGTAGTTTCTTTTTATATTGAGTATATAGAAGAACAAAACCTCTATTATTATAGAAGTACGTACTCTTAATCATGATATAATAATGAGCATGTAACACCCCACCCTCCTCACTACTAGTCTGTGAGGGTAGGGCGCTACTGGCTACTAACTTATCTTAACTAACCTTGTTCACATGTTGATAGTAATTCCTAAAACTCTCGGAGAACTCAAAACATAAAATTAACTAGCAGCGAAAGACTAAATGACTCATCTAATACATTCTTAATAAATGACAATCTTAATAAATTCTTATGCTAGGTCCCAAGGCTTCTATAGTCCAGGCATCACACATCCATCCGCACCTCCTTGTCGCCTTCCTTTGCTATAACTTTTCCTTTCCTGTATCTGCAGTAAGAGGAGATGCAAACTATAAGCAAAATTGCTTAGTAAGCGTTATCTAACTCACAAAACTCGAATATGCATGTAATTGGAAGAAGTCTAAAACTGAATGCTCAGAAAGAAATACTACTCATACTCATCTAACAGCAAAGGAAACAAAGCATACTAGAATGCTAAACATGTAAAGCAAATCTAAACAAACATGCTTGCATAAATTAAAACTGAACTTGCTGGATTTTAAACTTATGTGTAGCTTATTTCTTTGGTTTAAAAACTTGTACTTTAATTCTTCAGAATAATAAGTTTAACTGAACTGTATTCACGTAACTGATTTGTGAAGTTTTGAAAACTATTTTCATAATAGATAAAAATAATAATCAAGCTGTTGATGGGCCCGATAACTGTACTTGCTATGCGGGCATCCCTAACTAGACCCGAGGTAGCTAGTCCCGAATCTAGTAGGGTTTACTAGGTTATCTAAACCTAGGGACGACTATGGGAGTCCAACCCAAGGACAACTGAGAGTCCAGCATACTAGGTTATCTGAACCTAGGAACGACTATGGGAGGTCAACCCAAGGACAACTGAGAGTCCAGCACAGTGACATTTTATCAAGCACCTTGTGTGCCAAAAATCCCTAAAGTCTTGACTTTGGGATCTACTTAAGGCCTTGGCCTTTTTCTTTCTTTTCTTTATCTTCCTTATACTTTTTAATACCTCTAATAAAAGAATGCTTCTTTAAAAACTAAAATGTTTAAACAAATTCTAACTTTGAAATGCATAAACAAAAATCTGCATACTATGCTAATCAAAATTCTGCATACTATACTAATCAAGATTCTGCATTCTATGCTACACTATTTCTGCATACTATGCAAACATAAATTCTGCACTATAATACTTAACCAAACTGCACTATAATCTTTTTCTTTAAAAACTGCACTATAAGTTCCACCAAAAATCTACACTACAAGTTCCACAAAAAATCTGCACTATAAATTCCACCAAAAATCTGCACTACAAGTTCCACCAAAAATCTGCACTATAAACTTTAAAGAAATCTGTACCATAAGATCTTAAGAAATCTGCACTACAAGCTCTAAAGAAATCTGCTTTAAAGAAATCTGTATTTTAAGCTCTAAGAAATCTGCACTACAAGCTTAATTAAAATCTGCACTATAAGTTTAATTAAAATCTGCACTATAGGCTTAATTAAAATTTGCACTATAATCTTACATAAAAAATCTGCACTATAAGCTTAATTAAAATCTTCACTATAGGCTTAATTAAAATCTGCACTATAAATTTCACCAAAAATCTGCACTATAAGCTTAATTAAAATCTGCACTATAAGCTTACATAAAAATATGTATTATAAGCTTAATTAAAATCTATACTTTAAGCTTAATTAAAAGTCTACACTATAAGCTTAATTAAAATCTGCACTATAAGCTTAATTAAAATCTGGACTATAAGCTTACATAAAAATCTACATTATAAGCTTAATTAAAATCTGCACTATAAGCCTACACAAAAATATGCACTATAAGCTTAATTAAAAATCTGCACTATAGGCTTAATTAAAAATCTTCACTACAAGCTTAATTAAAATCTGCACTATAAGCCTACATAAAAATCTGCACTATAAGCTTAATTAAAATCTGCACTAAAGGCTTAATTAAAAATCTGCACTATAAGCCTACATAAAAATCTGTACTATAAGCTTAATTAAAAATCTGCACTATAAGCGCTTCTCATGCTTCGAATTCAATAAGAACAAAGGTCTGAAACTACTCCTACTGCAGGTGAGAAGCACTTACCTTGCTTCTTGGACTCACAACCGAACAAGAAGGGCTTCTAGGACCTTGGCCGACTGGCGGAGACGATGCCCTAGCTCCCTTTTGTTTTTTGGCCGAGCTCCGCCGTCGCATGCAGAAGGGAAGGAGAGAATGGTTTAGGTCACGGGAATAAAACCCTCTCCTAACTTATCCCTTTTATAACCTAGTATTTCTGTTAACTCCTTAAATAAATTTTTATTTATTTTTTTAAACAGAACCGCTGCTTGGATTCTTGGTTAGACAAATCTTTGACCGGGTCAGAGGTCACGGGTTCGATTCCTCAGCCGAACCCTTTTTCTCCTATTTATTTCCTATCTATTAATTACTGCTTAAATAAATTTCGTTCCTTCTTTTAATCAGCATCGCTCGCTGGAACACTTGGTCAGCTGTGCTTTTGCTAAATCAGAGGTTGCGGGTTCGATTCTTCAGCCGAACCCTTTTATTCCCATTTATTTTCCATTTCCTATTAACTATTACTTAAATAAATTTCATTACTCTTTTTAATCAGCAACCTTCGCTGGGACACTTGGTCAGCCGCGCGTTGCTTAAGGTTTGGCTCGTGGGTTCAATTCTCGGCTACAACCTTTTTCTTCCTATTATTTCTTGTTATCAACTTCTACTACTTAAATACATTTCATGCTTCTTTTAATCAGCAATGACTGCTTGCACACTTGGTCAGCCGGACTCGCTTAAAGCTTGGTTCGGCCGGAGGTCTCGGGTTCGAATCTCAGCTTGGACATTTTTTTGTCGAAACTTCTTTCGTTTAGTAAAAATACCAAACGACCTCCAAAAATTGCATAAAAATACTCTAAAAATTTCTAAAAATCTCTAGAATATTTCTAAAGTATTTCTAAATATTTTTAACCACTATTAGGACTCGTAATGAGGAATTTTGGGTCATTACAAAGCTATCGAAGTATCTTAATACTCTTGTCAAGCTGGTTCTGTACTTCATTCTTGAATTCTTTGAACTTTTCAAAGGATTCAGACTTATGTTTCATCAAGTACACATAACCATATCTACTAAAGTCATCAGTAAATGTGATGAAGTACCTATAACCGCCTCTAGCAGCGACATTGAAAGGGCCACTTACATCACTATGTATAAGTCCTAACAAATCAGTTGCTTTTTCGCTGTGCCCACTAAAAGGAGTCTTGGTCATCTTACCTAGTAGGCATGACTCACACATCTCATAAGATTCAAAATCAAATGAGTCCAGCAAACCATCCTTAAGGAGCTGGGATAAGCGCTTGTCATTTATATGAGAGATAGGTTTGGTTCATGTCATTTGACTTGAACCTTTTGGTATTTATGTTATAGATAGGGCTTTCATGGTCTAGAATGTAGAGTCTGTTCATCAGAGGTGCACTACAATAGAACATATCTTTTAAATAAATAGAACAACATTTGTCCTTTATTATAAAAGAAAACCCTTTCTTGTCCAAACAAGAAACTGATATAATTAGTTAGAGCAGGCACATACAACATTCATCTAATTCTAGTACAAGAGGGTAGAGATAGATGATAAGTCCCTACAACAGCACCGTGCTCCATTGCACGCCTAGTAGGAGGTCGACCTTGCCCTTTGCTCTGCCTCCGCTATTTCGTATGTACATTAGCATTGTACAAATGTGAGAAGCACATCCGATATCTAATACCCATGATGAAGAAATAGATAGATTGAGTTCTATAACATATATACCTAAAGTGGAAGTCTCACTTCGCTTCTTCTTAAGATCTTCCGGTACACCTTCCGCAGTGGAAGCAGGTAGCATCCTTGGCAACCCCTCCTTTAGGCTTCAATGCCTTACCTTTGCCCTTGGCTTGGGACTTTCCTTTTCCTTTGGGCTTGCCCTTGCCCTTGTGTTTCTGAACCATCAAAATAGAGTGGGGCTTAACCTTCTTAAGGTTCAGCTCAGCAGTTCTTAACATGCTAAGCAGCTCGGGCAGTGGCTTGTCAATTTCGTTCATGTTGTAGTTTAGAATGAATTGACTATAGCTATCCGGCAAGGATTGCAGATCAGTCGTTCTCTTGGCCGGAATCAACCTCTGAGGTTTTCTATGTACCCTCAATCATTTTGAGTACATATGGGTCTACAGGAGCCCCATCTTACATTGAAATAGTGCCTTAGAGATCTCGAATCTCTTACAGTTGAAGAAGATGTTCAACCATATCGTAGGCGCCCATCAACTCATGTTGCTTCAGCCTCGAGTTCATGGTCGCGAGCATCGGTGGACACATCTAATCGTCATCTTGATGCTTCTTGTAAGCATCTCGGTCCAAAGTGCGCAGGAGGAGCCCATGGGCGCTCCGGCGTATCGAGCCACGTTTCTTGGGTGAGAACTATTCTCAAGTTCATGTACCCGTCCAGGAAATTTGCTCCATTGAGCTTGTCCTTCTCAAGAGATAACGCAGGAGAAAGAGTTCATGATTTGGCGTCATGGTTATCTACAATAGAAAATGCGAAAATAAATATTATATTCTTTTAAATCATTTAATTAGGCCTTTAACTAAATGATGCTCCCTGAATTCTATAATTCATGTGGGACAAGATCCATCATACTAACCCTTGAGTTAGCTTTGGCAATCGCCCAGAATTTAGTATGATCGGACGGTAAGCGTTAATTACCAATTACATCTCTATGCAACTCTTGTTTATAGGATCATTATCCGCATTTATATTAAAACTTGAGTTAGTTTTGGCTAATACACCCAAGATTTAATATAAATGTGATTATGTCCTATATTCCAACCGTTGGAAATATGCCTATAGTTAAACTCGATCTAATTAAGTTAACTAGTTACTCAATCTAATTGAGTTGTACTCACCCATGCGTTGATAAGCGGGACCAAGATTTGTCCTCCGTATACCACTAATGATAATATTGCTGCTGCTTGGATTCAACAACACATGTGATCGAGGTAGTGATAGGTATCACGGCACGGTAGGCATTTGAGTTGACGCGATTTAGATCTAATCTAAGTGATGATGTGTATCATATATGTAAAATACCAAAAAATGACGAATAATAATAAGGGAATTTTCTAGAATTTTTAGAAATTTTTCGGACCTCGTATGGGCGAGTTTACGGGGATAAAAACGGGGCCCCGGAAAGCCTGTTTAGGCTGCCCATTTAAGCGAGGAAAAGTTGGATTTAATTATTTACTTTCTTGTTTCATTTGTTCTTTGTTTTCGCCGAATTCTTTCCTTTCTCTCCTGCGCGCACAACGCAGTGTCCTAACTGGCGTCGCACGACAGTTTCTCTTCTTCCCGAGCATACAATAACCCTACCCGATCCTTCCTCTTCATCTTCTTCTCCCTCTGTGCTTTTGCCCGACGGCGTAGCCGAGCGCCGACCACCAGGTCCGGTACCAGTAGCTTGTGCCCTAGCTAGCCATCGACGTCGTCACCCTCGTCGTGGAGATCCCAGTGGCGCCGTTGACACTCCCCTGTGCCTAGCATCCTCTTCCCTAGCGACGACAGACGGCGCCGACGCCGATCCACCTCTGCAGACCACCGGTCCGACCTAGCGTCGTGCAAACTCCTCTGCCCTAGTTTGTATTCGGCGTCGTTGCCGTCTCTCGACCCGAACCAGCGCCGCTGTCACCTGTGCCCTAGCGCCGGCGACCGAGTTTCATCTATGCCCTAGTTTTACTCTTCACTGTTGTGCTGTCTATGTTGTTACCGTGCCCTAGCTGTGATCGAATAGGTAAGGGAAACTATGTTTTGTTGTTGGATTGTAGTGGTGGAAAGATTTCTTGGTTGACTTCTTGATCTCTTTGATCTGAACAGTAAATTTCAGGGCATTACTTGGGTTTCCAGCAGCTACCTCGGTTCTGGCAGCCACTCCATTCAGTAGCTACTGGATTCTTGCAACAACTGTGAATCTAGGTAAGAAGTAAGGTAAGGTGTAGAGCATTTGATACATGCTATAGATCATGGTTTTGATTCGATTATTTTAGATAGTGTTTATGTGTCAAAGGAATTAGCTTTATGTTATGTGTTAATTAGGGTTTGCCCTATTTTTAGTGTTAGAGATTTTTATTTAGCTATTTCATTTAGATATTAGCTAAATAAAAATGTATATATTGGTGATACAGGACCTTGACACGAGACGAGTATCTCGATTATCGGATTGGACCATTTTATTGGAGGCGGGTACTTTTGACTTTATGTCTTTGATATGCATAGTAGTGAATTTAACAAATAGCAATAATTATATTTCTTATTTGCTTCGGTTAGTCACTACCCGATACCTGTTACATGCTTGGTTGATTGCTTGTTTTGCATCTCATGTTATTACTTACCTGATTATACATGCTTATAGGGGTAGTGATATAACCATGCTTCACCATGTTCAGGACCTAGGTGTGATACCTTATCTGATCTGTGTACCCTTGATATGATTTATTGATTATGGTCACATCATA